>NW_022589757.1:10787755-10980001 GCF_004348235.1 Phoca vitulina
CAATGAATCATGGAACACTACATCTAAAACTAATGATGTAATGTATGGTGATTAACATAACAATAAAAAAATTTTTTAAAAATGGCTTATCCAGTAAGTTACTGACTTATACTGCAATGTGGAAGCCATCCTTCAATATCTATGTGCCTGGATTTCAGTTTATTTTAGTTTTTGTTTGCTTCTACAAAATGAGAATGATAAATATTATTCTAATATAATTAGAATTATATTAGTACAATTGTACAAGTACAATAATAGCACTTCATAATATGTTCAAAAACATTTAAAAGAATATATGTGCTATATGATATTAAAGTATTACTGTACAGTCCAAAATAAGATAATGGGTAGTTGGAAGCCAGCATCTGACTGCTCTATTCATCAAAACCATTTGTTTAATCTCTAATAAATACGTAAGCTGCAACCTCTGAAATCAACCTTTTTGGTCCTGTTCCATATGCATAAGCTAACATTTCTCATATACTTTATGCTTTGAGTTTGCCAATTGGCCTTGCCATTGTAACTCCCCTAAGAGGTGAGGAGGCAAAACAAATAATTGACTCCAGAAAAGAAAATATGACAGTGCACTTTTATTGAAATTGACATAATTCATGGACTTCTCTCTTCTTCCCCCTGAAGGTATTGAGAGGTTCAAAGGCCAGTATTTCCATAGCCGCCAATACAAGCACCCAGAGGGACTTGAAGGGAAACATATCCTGGTGATTGGACTAGGAAACTCGGCCTCAGATATTGCCATTGAGCTGAGTAAGAAGGCTGCTCAGGTATGATGCTCTCTGCTTCTCTTGTACCATGGAGGAGAGAAAGGAGGAAGGGCATATTGGAAAATCCCAGCCACATAACCAAGGCTCCATTACTCATTAATTGGTTGGTTGGTTGTTTGGTTGGTTGGTTGATTGGTTGGTTACTACAGTGAGGTATCATAAAAAATCTGGAAATCAGGAAGCCAAGGTTTACCTCCCAGCCCTGCACTGATCAGCATGTAATCCAGAGCAAGTCTTTTACTTCTCCGAGCCATACATGTGATATATCATCTACACAGTAGATTCCTCCCAAAAGGGACAATGCCCTGATTTAAACAGCATTCCTTTTTGCTTACCAGGTATTTATCAGCACCAGACATGGTTCCTGGGTCATGGGCCGTATCTCTGAAGATGGCTATCCCTGGGACATTGTGTTCCACACCCGGTTTAGGTCCATGCTCCGAAATGTCCTGCCACAAACAATTCGAAAATGGATGATGGAACAGCAGATGAATCAGTGGTTCAACCATGAAAATTATGGCCTTGAGCCTCAAAACAAGTAGGGTTATTTTGCTTTTTTATGGTATGGTAAGCAAGATTGTCAGAGGCTCCTCTTTATAGTCAAATTGCTAATGCGGTATTTCAAACTACAACCTAACAGTATGAATATCATAGACATCCTGGAATTTGAATTCCAAATTTGTTCTGTATACCTTTTAAAAAGTAAATGCTGAAGAAGATGAAGTAGAAATATTATGAACTTTTTTATGGCTGAGTAAAATTCCATTGTGTATATACACCACGTCTTTTGTATCCACTCATCTATCAATGGACAATTAGGTTGCTTCCATATTTTGGCTATTGTAAATAATGCTGCAATGAACATGGGGGTGCATATGTCTTTTCAAATTAGTGTTTTCATTTTCTTTGGGTAAATACCCAGTAGTGGAACTACTGGGTCATATAAATTCTATTTTTAATTTTTTGAGGAACCTGCACACTGTTTCCCACAGTGGCTGCACCAATTTGCATTCCCACCAACAGTGCATTAGGGTTCCTTTTTCTCCACATTCTTACCAACAATTGTTATTTCTTGTGTTTTTCATCTTAGCCATTCTGACAGGTGTAAAATGATATCTCATTGTGGTTTTAATTTGTCTTTCCCTGATGATTAGTGATGTTAAGTTTATTTTCATGTGTCTATTGGCTATCTGTAAGTCTTCTTTGGAAAAACACCTATTCAGCTCTTCTGCCCGTTTTTAATTGGATTACTCAGTCATAAAAAGAATGAAATCCTGCCATTTGCAACAACACTGATGGACCTAGAGGGTATAATGCTAGGTGAAATAAGTCAGTCAGAAGAAGACAAATACCATATGATTTGACTCATGTGTGGAACTTAAGACACAAAAGAAACAAAAAACCAGACTTTGAATACAGAGAACAGTTGCCAGAGAGGAGATGAGTCGGGGGGGGGGGGGGTTGGATGAAATAGACAAAAGGAATTAAGAGTACACTTATCTTAGATGAGCACTGAGAAATGTATAGAATTCTTGAATCATTATATTGTACATCTGAAACTCATATAACACTGTATATTAATTATACATGAATAAAAAAATAAATTTAAAAAAGAAAAAATATTATGAGCTGCTCTAGAAAGCAGAACTAGGATCATGGGAAGAATTTCCTAATACCCAAAGCTGTCCAACATTGGAAAAGGTTGCTTTAAGAGATTGCAGCCTTCCTTTCAGAGGGGTGTGTTGGGAAATATGTCCCAAATTCTCCATGTGATAACTCATGCTTTGTTAATTCTGTACACCATAAGGATTCTTCCCATGAGCAGCTTTTGAGAACATACTCACTATCTCTTTGCCAAAAAATAAATCTCTACTGAGCTCACTGTTATATATCACTGATCTTATAAACACAAGCAAACAGTATGAATGTTTATTTTTCTTTAGTTGATAACAGACTCCTTCCCGTTAAAAAAATACAAAAACAGAAGAACTTTGGAATCTTTCAACAAAATGCCATGTGACTACTCAGTTCTGAGATCTGATACATGTGGCATGTATTATTTTTTTTTAAAAAAAAGGTTCTCAAATCTACAAAAAGGGGAATTCCATAAATACAACCAGACTTTGCTCTATCACCCATGCCATCACATACAGAGACTCCATGGATATTTGGGATCAACAAATATCCCCAAACTTAATTTTATACATTAGTTTTTATGCTGATCCCTTAATAAAACTTTCAAAACCATTGGGGATTTAATAAAATTTTCCTTTCTTACTTATGATCAGATAGAGATTAATTGGAGCAACAAGATAATTAAAACAATAGTGGAAACATCGATGGGGTATCAATGACTGGAATATTCATGGATTGACCATAGGCGCTGGTATTTGTTTAACCTCCTTTTTTGAAATGTCTTTTTCCCACATCACCTACATGTTTTCTCTTCTTTGTTGAGGGGGAGATTTGTGACGTGAGAATGAAGTCAGATAGTAAGGTTTGGGGTAGGCCAACTAGTTAAGTTAGAAAGTTTTATGGATATTTGAGAAACCTCTTTATTCGAAAAGCCAACCCCATAAAATATCAAGAGAGTTTCAAGACTCACTCAACATCATTAAATATTCCTTCTAAGTGTTTTCTTTTTGGTGTTTTAGATATCTTATGAAAGAACCTGTAATAAATGATGATCTTCCAAGTCGTATACTCTATGGAGCCATCAAGGTGAAACCGAGAGTGAAAGAGCTCACAGAAACTTCTGCCATCTTTGAAGATGGAACAGTGGAGGAGAATATTGATGTTATTGTCTTTGCAACGGGATATACTTTCTCTTTTCCATTCCTTGAAGATTCACTTGTTAAAGTAGAGGATAAGATGGTCTCACTGTATAAATACATGTTCCCTCCTCACCTGGAGAAGTCAACTCTGGCGTGCATTGGTCTCATCCAGCCCCTTGGTTCCATTTTCCCAACTGCCGAACTTCAAGCTCGTTGGGCAACCAGGGTTTTCAAAGGTATGTGAGTGGGAAAGTGAGGGGCTGAGGGCTTTATACCTGATGGAGTTTGCTCAATAACAAGTTTAGATAAGGAGGCTGCCAGGAAGAAGTTGGTCGACCTTAGGCAGCTCTCGCAAGATTAACATTCTAAAAAGTTAGTGGAGAATTTGAAAAATAACAAATACAGAGATAAGATAATAATAATAATAAAGAGCTGTAATCAACCCTTTGAAATATTAGAAAGTTCAGAGAATTTCAATTTTCATAAAGCTAAATACATATCTTTTCCTGGAATCATGAAAGAATAGTTGAGAAGAGAAAGATCTCTGACTCCTGGTTTTACCTATACGATGTTTATAATTTCCTCCGAATATGTGCAAATCTAGAGACCCAGGGCCTCTACATTAACTTCAAATTAACTCTTAATATGTTAAGAAGCTCAACCTCATGGATCCTTAGAAAGTTATAAAGTTATTGAAAGGTTTCTGTCTAAGTACCTGTATAGCACTTTGCATTCCTCAGGAGGCTATTATCTCCCTGACGCCAGGGTTCAATTCAGCTCAACCAGAACTCATTGAATACCTAGCTTTGTTCTGGAACCTGGTGGGATAGAGAGCAATTTAAACAGATCATTTCCACATACTAAGATAAATGCTTTGGTAGAGGGATGCATGGAGTGCATGGGAAGAAGAAAAAGGGTGCTTTGCAGCATGTTGGGATAAAGGAGGGCATGCGGCCAAGGAAAACTTGCTAGATGACCAAGTTTCTCGGGTGCAGAAGAGATAATCACTTGAGCCAAACACAGAGGCATGATGGATATGGAGAATTACAAGCTATCTGACATTCCCAGAACATGACATGTGAGGCAGAGAGGGGTGAGAGATTATTAAAGAATAATCTTTCAGTAGAAAGGCCAGGCCACAGGAGCCTTGTAAGGCATGCTAAAAGGCTTACAATACAAAATGTAGATCAGTTCTTTCCAAATCTGGCCACACATAAAAATCATCTGGATCCTTAGGGACCCTGATTAAGTCTGACCTGAGGACCTAGAATCTCCATTTTAGAAAGCTCTTCAGGGGCGCCTGGGTGGCTCAGCCGTTGGGTGTCTGCCTTCGGCTCAGGTCATGATCCCAGAGTCCTGGGTTCGAGCCCCGCATCGGGCTCCCTGCTTGGCGGGAGGCCTGCTTCTTCCTCTCCTGCTGCCCCTGCTTGTGTTCCCTCTCTTGCTGTGTCTCTCTCTGTCAAATAAATAAATAAAATCATCAAAAAAAAAAAAAAAAAGAAAGAAAGAAAGCTCTTCAGGCGGAGGACCCAAAGAAAGGTTATAAGAAAGGAATACACATTACAGATTTACATTTTCAATAGATTATTTCAGCATTAGTGTGAAAGATAGATTTGAAAGCAGAAAAGAATGGGGTCTCTGAGACCAGTGAGAAGGCCACAGCAAGTCCCGGCTGAAACGTGATGTAGCTGAGCCAGGCAGAGAGACAAAGTGGAGAAGACAATAGAAATGTGAGAAATAGTTAGGGATAAAATCCACAGGACATGATGATCAGCTGAATGTAGAAAATCAGAGAGAGAGAGGAATCACAGATGACTTGCAGATCTCTGGCCATGGGAACTGGGTAGACAGCAGGGCCAGGAATAGAGAGAGGACATGGAAGAAGATGCAAGTCTGACCAGGAGAGCTTCCGTGATGGGCTCTGTTTTGGACTCATTGACTCTGGTATATCTGATGACTAGCTATATCCAGGAGAAACTGACCATTTCACCATGTCTGAGAATACCCATAGACAAGGATGGAATCACAAGCGCACAGTGATAAATCCTGCATCAATCTACCTTCTCTGTCCCCACTGACCAACTTTACTCCCACAAGGTTTACTTCAACAGCCTCTCAACTGGTCTTGGTACCTTTAGACTCTTTCCTAGAGCCCATGTCCCGAAATTCGCCAACTAGAAGGATCTTTCCAAAAGGCAAATCTGATCTTGTCACCACCTGCAGAAAACCCTCCCATGGCTTCCCATCACCTTCAAAATAGAGCTCAAGCCACCTGACATGATTTCCAGCTCTTCAGGCTCACCTTCCTACTCTAGCCTCTTCTCTTACAGCCTCCACTTCAGAGTTCACACTGTAACCTTAAGGGCAGCATCACATAGAACTCGTCCCACCCTGGGGTTCAACAAAACAGCAGCCCTGATTGGCATAACATGGGTAAATGGCCAAGTTTAATGGTAGGAACCAACTACTAGATAAAGCAATGATATTGAATCAAACCCACTACTCAAACCAGCCTTTTCTTTCTAGGCTTGTGTACCTTGCCCTCAGAGAGGACTATGATGGCGGACATTATCAAGAGGAATGAAAAAAGAATAGATCTGTAAGAATTTTTTTTTAATTCTTTACATAAAGCAATGTTTCTCAGGGTATAGTGACCTAACTACCCACAAGAACCACCTACCTGTTTCTTAAAAATGCAAATTCCTGGGTCACAAGCCAGACCAACTGAATTGGAACCCCAGGATGAAACTGGAAATTTGTATTTTTATGTTCTCCCTAGGTGATTCTTATACATACTAGTTTAAGAACCAACTACATGAGCCTGGGTGGCTCAGTCGGTTAAGCACCTGCCTTCAGCTCAGGTCATGATCCCCGTCAGGCTCCCTGCTCAGCCGGGAGCCTGCTTCTCCTTCTTCCTGTACCCCTCCCCTTGCTTCTGCTCTCTCTCACTTTCTCTCTCAAGTAAATAAATAAAATCTTTAAAACAAAAAAGAACCAACTACATAAAGATAGAAATTTTACCAAATCAAGACATTTTTCCTGGACTTAATTTTATTTCAGTTTTGTATGATGTCCGTGTTAGATTCCACATCTTCTCAGGCTGCCCACTTTCTGTGGTGAGAGAGGAAATGGGTTGGGAGCAGCAGTAGTGACAGTGGCCAGGTGTCTCTGAAAAGTTAGTTGGGGGTTGTCCTATCAAAGGAAATTAGAAGGAATTGGTGTGAAGTGAAAGTAGATGTATGCTTTGTGATACGGTAAAATGGGGTTCAAAAGTGATCAAGCACCTTGGAGAGTAGACTTGGGGGCCTGACATCACATGTAGGGGTTGTCTCATGGTCAAATTCTAATTAATCTAACATTTATTGAGTACCTATTATATGCCAGCCAGAGTGCCAACTACTTTAATAATTTAACAAGCAAATAGTAAGCATCTCCTCTGTGCAAGACACTGAGCTAGGCTTTCATCTGTGTTAGCTCATGAATCTTTGCAGCAATCCTGACTAATTTGTATTTGCCTAGAGAATTGAAGCCGCTTACTAAATATCAAATAATAATCATGGTTATAAACCTTGTCACATTCCTAAAACTTCCATGAATTCATGGCTATTTATTTTACAACCTACTCTCAATTTGAGATCTGGGCCTTCTGATGGGATAAGCTCATACCTTCCACCAGAGATTCACTGAAACCTCATTTACTCACTCACTCATCCCTATTTTGCAAATCTGCCCTTTTTTACTTTCTTCATTAAGGTTTGGAAAGAACCAGAGCCAGATACTTCAGACCAATTACATCGACTACTTGGATGAGCTCGCCTCAGAGATAGGTGCGAAGCCAGATGTCCTATCTCTCTTGCTGAAAGACCCCAAACTGGCTGTGAAGCTCTATTTTGGACCCTGCAACTCCTACCAGTACCGCCTCACTGGGCCTGGGCAGTGGAAGGGAGCCAAGAGGGCCATCCTCACCCAGAAACAACAGATACTGAAGCCTTTAAAGACACGGGCACTAAAAGCTTCATCTGATTTCCCAGTTTCCTTTCTGTTGAAAATCGTGGGGCTTCTTGCTATTGTTGTGGCCCTTTTTTTCAGCTTCAGTGGTTCTAATTGGTCAGCATAAAGCTTCTGATTTTAGTGTCAGTCAGTTCCTCTTAAAAAAAAAAGACAAAGAAAAAATATGAAATCTAGATTCTATATTTCAGAGTTGAGAGGAACAGAGAGAGGCGGTTGTAGAGAATTAGCAGAATTAGGTCCATGTTAAAACACTAAAATGGTGTCATGAAATTTCTTTGCCACTCCACCCTTCCCTCAAGTTCATCAGACTCTCCAAAAGGACAATTAAATAGCACTGGCTAAATAGTGCTGCCAGGCCCCATATAAGAGGGTTGTGTGGAAAAAATAGAAATACGCAGAATGAAAAGCAAGCCCCATGGTTTAAAACATTGGAAAATTTCAGTGGTGGGTAAATATTTAAACTCTTGCATGATGTTCTTGATAGTCTTCCTACCCGGACTCTTTTGGTTACAAAGTTCTCAGGTGTTAGGTCATGCTCCATATCCTTATCAGGGAATCACTCAAAAATCTTGGAGGAAAATATGAGAGGCTAGACTCGAAAGTGATGGCAATGATCAGACAGATTCCTTGGGCCTCATGGTGAAAGCAAAGCCAATAGGCACATTTCTTATGTTTTGACAGAAACACCGCTGTAAAAATAAAAATAAACCTGCAGTAACAGCTATATACACATTCAGTACTTTCCATAGACCAGACATTGTGCTCAGTGCACACTGTATGTATTAACTTCATTTAAATCTCACAATAATTCTGTGAGATGGATGAGGCTATTCTACCCATTTTACAGATGATGAAACTGAGACTCAGAGCAGTTGGGTAACATGTTCAAGACCATACAGCTGGTCTTGCCGGGCAGCCAGGATTGGAACCCAGTTCTGCTTGATTCTGGAACTGTGGATCATAACCTTTCCCCAGAATATACTTATTTACAAAACAGCTATTGCAGATAAAGTACTTACTAACAGTTTATTTATAATCACATATATGTTGCTTTTGGAGGAACTTAACACAGATAACAGCACACTTCTTGCAAATATGATCAATTAATTTTATTCATAATATTTTGGTTTATAGTCCAGTCAGATCTAAAAAGCATTTGATGGAATTTACAATGAAACATACCTATACAAGAACATTTAAGATGATCATTGACATTTTGAAAAAACAAGCATTGAGGACGAAGTATATGTCCCAAGTAGATGAAAAGCATTATAATGATTGAGCCTTGTATTTAGCTCTAACCTTATAGGTAAACAAGGCAAAAAGTGAAACAATATGTAATCTCTGTCATTTGATAAAAGGAAGCATACCAGTTTGTTAGACACATTTTCTTGGAACTGAAATCTAAAAAAGTTACAAGCAATTCAATGTCAATAGACATTGAGCAACAGAATAAACATCTGGTTTATCAACCCACTACAGCCATTCTTTCCATGAACTGTGCTTTGGAAGATAAGCTATGCCCTAAACCCAGCCCAAGGACTTTTGAAGAGGGAAAAGGTCAGAGATTAAAGATTTAGGTAAATTTCTCCTCTTACTCTTCCAAAGTCTGTGCAGACATTGTTCTTTCCTTTGGCCTGAATTTGTCTCTAAAGTGCCCAGAGCAATGTAATGGCAATCTCTGTCAGTGGAAGCTTTATTTCTTTAAAGTCCATTGAAATGGACTTGCTTCATTCATCATTACCACTACCCAGGGAAGAAACTATGGTCATTATCCTACTCCTACAGTGGACTAGATTGGGAAACAAGTGTCGGGTTGATACCGAATAAGTGGGGAAAAATAGCTCCATTAGGACAAAATTATTATTAAATGTATAACCTTGAAATTTTTAGAAAGAGCTTAAACTCTTGAAAGCTTTCCAAATATTCTCTTTTAAAAAACATAAACAGTTCATTTCCAGAGTCTGAGATGACTAAGAAAGACTCATCCAAGTTTATTCTTCTGCCTCTATACACCAGGAAACAAGAAACTATCCCAGACAAACCAACTAGGATAGTTTGTTCCAAACTACGACCACAGACTACCTGCATCAGAATATCTCAGGGAGCTTACAGAAGTGCAGATTTTTAAATACAAATGCAGTAATAATTCAGACCTGCTGAATGAGAGTCTCCCCTGGAATTTCCAGTCTTGACAAGCTCCCTAGAAGATTCCTGTGCACATTAAATTTAAAAACCATTGGTTTGAGGTATCGCCAAAAAAGCTGCTTTCAGAGATCAGTCCATGACTTTTTCCACTCCTCAGGGCCAAATTCTCCCTTCGGTTCAGCCTTGGTGCTTCTAGTTGCAATTTACAATGTTCTTCTCCTGTAAAGAATGTTAACTTGTTATCACCCTCCTCCCAAATCTCTCCCTGTGATGTTCCCTTTACTAACCTTTCATTTTAACTACCCTTCTCTCTGTGATAGCTACTCAGTTTTTCTTACCAAAAGCCAAATATGTCCCATTTGCTCATTGCAGAAAAATTAAGATATTTTAAAAATAAAACTCTTGGACTGCGACATGTAACAAAATTTCTAATAATAAAGATTTCAAAAGCTTAATCCACAAAGAATCCAATGTTCATATTACAGTAAGGATGGCAAAGGAAGATCCTTCCTTATAACTAGTCCTTCATCCTGGAAGATGCTGCTCCACCAGTACAACCCCCAATGCAGAGCTGTTGGCCATTTTCTGGAGGCGGAATGTGTTTACACAGAACATAACTCACTTTCTTGTCTGGTCTGTCTTATGACCAGATTATGGATCAATGAAGCTTAAAAAAAAAAAAAAAGTCTCCTGGGATTAGATTCTTGTAATCCAGGTCAGAAGCCAAAATGAGATTGAACATGCAAGGCTTTATTAAGGAAAATGCCTGTATGAGGGGGAAAATAGGGAAAGTGCAGGAAGTAGCTGGAAAAGTCATCAGAGTCTGCCTCTGAATGAAGGAGAGACAAAAGAAGGTTGGGGTAGAAACATCCCTGACTGCTGTGCAGTCCAAGGAAGATGCAGCAGAGCCACTGGGGAGTCCTCAAGCCACCAAAGAATCCTGACTCTCCCACGTGTCTGGCTGGCAGCAACTCCTGGGAAGGGGGCCTGGGCACAAGTGCAACAATGTATCTCACACACAACAGCTAAAGCCCTTGGTCAATTACACAACCTGTGCTTAGAGATCCATGAAGCACATTCTCAGGCTCATAATGTCATTTTTTGTATTTTTTAACTAATTGAATTACAAGCTTTAAATTAATTTGCCTACCTAGTCATTTGTTGCTTCCACAGCTAACTCTAAGACATCGGTGTGCCTTCCCCTTAATCCAAAGCTTCCAGTTCCCTAGAAGCCAAGACCTGAAGGTGTTTGTGAGGGCACCAACAAAGAGGTGCTGTAAGGTCTTCCTTTCTGGCTCCTTTTCTCAGAAACCTTCAGCAGCTCCTCATCACCTCCTTTGTCATTCAAGATTCTCTACACTAGCTGTAACCTACCTTTCCAGCCCTACCTCCCGCCATTTTGCCCCCATACCTGCCCACCACCTAACCACTGCCTCACCAGTCTAAAAAGGGCTGCACTTAGGCTTGCTTCATGCTATCCACTATGGCCTCCCAGACCCCAATAGTTGAGATTCCTGCAACACTAGGTGAGAGGGTATTCTCCTCAAGCTTTCCTCAGTCCCTTCTGCCAAAAGACCTCTCCTCCACCTCTTTATTACCAAACTATTTTGTTTTAATTCTGCAATAATGTTTACACTCTTGCCTTTTTGCTGGCACTAATGGCAAAAATGACAATTTTATGCCTAGGAGCCACCAAATCCAACTTCTGGAAAAGAGAGAGCTTAAGACACTTTATCACTCTTCAGGGTCATGCAGTAATAGGATTTATACTTTGAAACCAAAGGGTTACTCCAAGTCCTTAGGTCATTTTAAGGATGGAGGGGATAAACAGAATGCTCTCAGATAAGAAAACTGGGCATTGTTTAGGGCCACATAGCAAGTCATGTCCCTGATGTTTCTTCCACTAACAGGTCGAACATACCACGGTAAAGACTGGTTGCTTCACCCTTGTGGATGGGTATCTAAAACTTGTATTTTTACACCTAACTGTCCATCTATATATGTCACATATTCTGGGAGAGGGATTTTAATTGCAACTATTAAAAACAGTTTTATTCTTAGACATTGCTGTACTTTGTGCTGCTGGGCAGTGGAAAGTAATTGATGTCAATTTCTCTTGGTGTTGAACTACTTCTAACAACCTAAGTAACTTGGATAAAATAATAAAAAGCCATCACTTACTCATCATTTATTATGTTGTAGGTGCTATAATGAAATCAGTTTTATTTCTTTAATCTTCAAACTCATTTTATGCATTAGGAGATGGAGACTCAGAGTAGTTAAATGACCTTCCCAAGTTATGTGGTCTGTAAGTGGGTCCAGCTGGGTTTTCCTGTCACCACGGCCTCTGCAGTCTATGCTATCTGACAGTGTACCAGATAATGAGTTGGGGGGCGTGGGAGGGAGTCATTTATTATTTGTTTTTCAGTATCTGTCTTATATCCAAGATAAAATTTTAATTTTAATCAGGTCTCAACTGGTACCAAAAGATTGGGATCATTTCCTGCATATTTTCAGACCATAATGTTTGAAACTTGAACTCAATCACAAGAGGAAATTTGGAAGGATCCCTTATCCCTTAATAAGTAACCTTTATCCCTTCATGTATTTGAGTTCCTTCCAAATTTTGGACCCAAAGACACCTCCAGATTTATCATGATAATGGACATCAAAAGAAAGCTGGGGTAGCAATCCTTATACCAGAAAATTAGATTTTATTTTTTTTTGAAACCAAACATTTAATATTTTAATTAAGTTTTGTCAATACAATTTCAAGCAAGTGCCAACTGAAGACCAGGCCCAGGAATTCACAAAGGAAACAATCTTCCAAACAGCAAGGAACACCAAGGTGATCTTCCACTTCAGATGCATTATTAGTGGCCACAGTGGTGCCAGCTGGCCAGCGTTTATCCAATTACCGAGTGTTTACCACATCATCAATTTTCAGAATGCTCCGGACAGTTTCAGTTGCTAGAGTCAGTGCATTGACTGAAACCAACAAAGGCTGGACAACCAGTTCCTCCAAAATGTTGGAAATACCACCCTTTTGGACATTAATGCCAGTAGTTTTTTCTCCTTGGGCATGCCGGCTTCTTAGTTCTGTTATGGGATTCAGGCCTGCATTTTCAGCTAGTGTAGATGGAATGACTTCCATAGCATCTGCAAAAGCACAAACGCAGTAGGATTCCATGCCACTCAATGTTCATGAATATTCAGTTAACCGTAGGGCCAATTCTATCTCTGGAGCACCACCTCCTGCAATAAGAGCTCTCTTCTTCACTAAACAGCGAATAACACATAGGGCATCATAAATGGAGCGTTCAGCTTCTTCAATCACCAATTTGTTAGATCCACAAACAACAACTGTAACTGTTTTTCCAGGGCTTGTACAGCCTGTAATCTTGAGCAGTTTGCCAGAACCATTTAAATTGACCTCCTCAGCTAACTCAGCTGATCCCAGCATGTCAGCAGTGAATTGGTCAATATGAGCAACTGGCTTGGTTCCAATTGTCTTACAAATGAATTCGATGTCTTCTCTTTCAATATCCTTAACCACCATAATCTTCATTTTGTTTAGGAAATGTAATGCAAGATCACTAAGAGCATCTCTCAGAATAGACTTCTGTATGAGAAGGACATTACATCCTGTTTTTTTAATTTGCTTCACTAAATTGAGAATATAGGCTCTCTCCTCCCACAGCACTCGGTCCATCTGGACATAGTCAGAAACTACTATTTGATTATCCATATCTGTTTTGGGAGCAGATAAGCAAAACTGGGTAAGCCCGATCTTAGCCTTTTCAACTCTGGTTATGCCAGAATTCGCCACCTTTTGAGTAAGTACCAGCCTTTCTACCAGCTCACAGTCATCAATTGTCCCACCAAGTTTCTTAATGATTTTAATGTCTCTAAGATCTACACTAGTAGCCGTGGCTAGGTCAATCACTTTCATCACTCCATTTACACTCATTGGAGAAAGCAGACTTGAATACTGAGAGACAACCTTTGAGTTCAGTGAAGTGATGGCACTATTTAATAAAGTTTCTCTGTCACTCAGTTGCACAGGTCGAGACATGTCAGTCAAGATTTCTATACCCTTTTCCAAAGCCTTCTGGAATGACTCAGAAATGATGGTTGGATGAATCCCTTTCTGAAGAAGCTTGGTACAGGAATCTAAGAGAGAGCCAGCAATGATGACTACTGATGTGGTGCCATCTCCTGCTTCTATATCTTGTGCCTTAGACAGCTCCACCAGCATTCTGGCTGCTGGATGTAACACCTGCATTTGTTTCAGAATGGTAGCCCCATCATTTGTAATGGTCACATCGCCTTTTCCATCTTGAATCATTTTATCCATTCCTTTTGGTCCAAGGCTTGTTCTAATAGCATCAGCAACAGCTTTGGCCATAGAGATGCTGCTGAAGCAGATCTGGGCCAGCTTGTCACGGTCCTGATAGGCACTTTTGCTGCCACCGCTGGCAGTCCCAGCAGGCACCCCCACTCCAAGGTGCCACATTCTCAGGCATGGCAAACTTCGCTGGGTCTGCGTGGGCTTGGGAAGGACGGATGGACCCAGATTCCAGCCGGCTGCGGAGCAACAGAACACTCCCACGGCCTTCACAAAGCTTGCAGAGAAAATTAGATTTTAAACCAAAGACTGTAATACGAGATGAGGAAGGACACTATATCCTACTTAAAGGGTCTATCCAAAAAGACAATCTAACAATTGTAAATATTTATGCCCCTAACGTGGGAGTAGCCAATTATATAAAACAATTAATAACAAAATTAAGGAAACACATTGATGATAATACAATAACAGTAGGGGACTTTAACACCCCCCTCCCTGTAATGGACAGATCA
Organism: Phoca vitulina; assembly: GCF_004348235.1. NCBI lineage: Eukaryota > Metazoa > Chordata > Mammalia > Carnivora > Phocidae > Phoca > Phoca vitulina. Next base: position 10,802,334 of record NW_022589757.1, read on the forward strand.
TCTAAGCAGAAGATCAACAAGGAAACAAGGGCTTTGAATGGTACACTGGACCAGATGGACTTCACAGATATATTCAGAGCATTCCATCCTAAAGCAACAGAAAACAAATTCTCCTCAAGTGCACATGGAACATTCTCCAGAATAGATCACATACTGAGTCACAAATCAGGTCTCAACTGGTACCAAAAGATTGGGATCATTTCCTGCATATTTTCAGACCATAATGTTTGAAACTTGAACTCAATCACAAGAGGAAATTTGGAAGGAACTCAAATACATGAAGGCTAAAGAGCATCCTACTAAAGAATGAACAGGTCAACCAGGAAATTAAAGAAGAATTTTTTTAAAATTATGGAAACAAATGAAAATGAAAACACAATTGTTCAAAATCTTTGGGATGCAGCAAAGGCAGTCCTAAGAGAGAAGGATATGGCACTACAAGCCTTTCTCAAGAAACAAGAAAGGTCTCAAATACACAACCTAACCCTACACCTAAAGGAGCTGGAGAAAGAACAGCAAATAAAGCCTAAACTCAGCAGGAGAAGAGAATTAATAAAGATTAGAGCAGAAATCAATGAAATAGAAACCAAATGAACAGTAGAACAGATCAACGAAACTGGTTCTCTGAAAGAATTAATAAGATTGATAAACCCCTGACCAGAAAAGAGAAAGGACCCAAATAAATAAAATCATGAATGAAAGAGGAGAGATCACAACCAACACTAAAGAAATACAAACAATTATAAAAACATATTATGAGCAACTACATGCCAACAAATTAGGCAATCTGGAAGAAAAGGATGCTTTCCTAGAGACAAAAAAAAACTACCAAAACTGAAACAGGAAGAAATATAAAACTTGAACAGACCCATAACCAGCAAAGAAATTGAAGCAGTAATCAAACATCTCCCAACAAACAAAAGTCCAGGGCCGGATGGCTTCCCAGGGGAATTCTACTAAACATTTAAAGAAGAATTAATACCTATTCTTCTGAAGCTGTTTCAAAAAAATAGAAATGGAAAGAAAACTTTCAAACTCATTCTATGAAGCCAGCATTACTTTGATCTGAAAACCAAAGACCCTACCAAAAAGAATTACAGATCAATATCTCTGATGAACATGGATGCCAAAATTCTCACCAAGATACTAGCCAATAGGATCCAACAGTACATTAAAAGGATTATTCACCACAACCAAGTGGGGTTTATTTCTGGGCTGCAAGGGTGGTTCAATATCCACAATCAATCACCATAATACAATACATTAATAAAAGAAAGGACAAGAACCATATGATCCTCTCAATAGGTGCAGAAAAAATATTTGACAAAGGAAAGCATCCTTTCTTGATTAAAACTCTTCACAGTGTTAGGGATAGAGGGAACATACCTCAATATCATAAAAGCCATCTACAAAAAGTGCACAGCAAATATCATCCTCAACAGGGAAAAACTGAGAGCTTTTCTCCTAAGGTCAAGAACACGGCAGGGATGTCCACTATCACCACTGCTATTCAACATAGTACTAGAAGTCCTAGCCTTAGCAATCAGACAACAAAAAGAAATAAAATGCATCCAAATTGGGAAAGAAGAAGTCAAACTCTCACTCTTCACAAAAGACATGATAACCCAAAAGATTCCACCCCAAAATTGCTAGAACTCATACAGGAATTCAGCAAAGTGGCAGGATATTAAATCAATGCACAGAAATCAATTGCATTTCTATATACCAACAATGAGACAGAAGAAAGAGAAATTAAGGAGTCGATCCCATTTACAATTGCACCAAAAACCGTAAGATACCAGGAATAAACCTAATCAAAGAGGCAAAGGATCTATATTCATAAAACTATAGAACATTCATGAAAGAAATTGAAGAAGACACAAAGAAATGGAAAAACATTCCACGCTCATGGATTGGAAGAATAAATACTGTGTTGGTTTTTTTTTAAAGATTTTATTTATTTGGGGCGCCTGGGTGGCTCAGTCGTTAAGCGTCTGCCTTCAGCTCGGGTCATGATCCCAGGGCCCTGGGATCGAGCCCCACATCGGGCTCCCTGCTCAGCGGGAAGCCTGCTTCTCCCTCCCACTCCCCCTGCTTGTGTTCCCTCTTGCGCTGTGTCTCTCTCTGTCAAATAAATAAAATCTTTAAAAAAAAAAAAAAAAAGATTTTATTTATTTGTCAGAGAGAGAGAGAGACAGAGCACAAGCAGGGGGGAGAGGCAAAGGCAGAGGGAGAAGCAGGCTCCCTGCTGAGCAAAAAGACCAATGTGGGACTCGATCCCAGGACCCCGGGATCATGACCTGAGCCGAAGGCAGCCACTTAACTGACTGAGCCACCCAGGCGTCCCAAGAATAAATATTGTTAAAATGTCTATGCTACCTAGAGCAATCTACATATTTAATGCAATCCCTATCAAAATACCATCAACTTTTTTCACAGAGCTGGAACAAATAATCCTAATATTTGTATGGAACCCGAAAAGATCCCAAATAGACAAAGGAATGTTGAAAAGGAAAACCAAAGCTGATGGCATCACAACCTGGGACTTCAAGCTCTATTACAAATCTGTACTCATCAAGACAGTACTGGCACAAAAACAGACACGTAGATCAATGGAACAGAATAGAGAGCCCAGAAATGGACCCTCAACTATATGGTCAACTAATCTTTGACAAAGCAGGAAAGAATATCCAATAGAAAAAAGACAGTCTCTTCAACAGATGGTGTTGGGAAAATTGGACAGTCTCATGCAAAAGAATGAAACTGGACCATTTCTTTACACCATACTCAAAAATAGACTCAAAATGGGTGAAAGACCTAAATGTGAGACAGGAATCCATCAGAATCCTAGAAAAGAACACAGGCAGCAACCTCGGTGACCTCAGCTGCAGCAACTTCTTGCTAGACACATCTCCAAAGGCAAGGGAAACAAAGACAAAAATGAACTATTGGGACTTCACCAAGATAAAAAGCTTTTGGCCAGCAAAGGAAACAGTTGACAAAACCAAAAGACAACTGACAGAATGGGAGAAGATATTTGCAAATGACATGTCAGATAAAGGGCTAGTATCCAAAATCTATAATAAACATATCAAACTTAACACCCAAAGAACAAATAATCCAATCAAAAAATGGGCAGAAGACACGAACAGACATTTCTCCAAAGAAGACATACAAGTGGCCAACAGACACATGAAAAAATGGTCGACATCACTCAGCATCAGGGAAACACAAATCAAAACGACAATGAGATACCACCTCACACCAGTCAGAATGGCTAAAATTAACAACTCAGGAAATGACAGATGTTGGCGAGGATGCAGAGAAAGGGGAACCCTCTTACACTGTTGGTGGGAATGCAAGCTGGTGCAGCCACTCTGGAAAACACTATGGAGATTCCTCAAAAAGTTGAAAATAGAGCTACCCTATGACCCAGCAATTACACAACTGGGTATTTACCCCAAAGATACAAATGTAGTGATCCAAAGGGGCACCTGCATCCCAATGTTTATAGCAGCGATGTCCACAATAGCCAAACTATGGAAAGAGCCCAGATGTCCATCAACAGATGAATGGATAAAGATGTGGTACCTATATACAATGGAATACTACTCAGCCATCAAAAAAAAAATGAGATCTTGCCATTTGCAAGGACATAGGTGGAACTAGAGGGTATTATGCTAAGCGAAATAAGCCAATCAGAGAAGGATAATTATCATACGATTTCACTCATATGTGGAACTTAAGAAACAAAACAGAGGATCATAGGGGAAGAGAAGAAAAAATAAAACAAGATGAAATCAGAGAGGGAGACGAACCTTAAGAGACTCTTAATCATAGGAAACAAACTAAGGGTTGCTAGAGGGGAGTGGGGTGGTGGGTAGGATAACTGGGTGATGGACATTAAGGAGGGCACATGATGGAATGAGCACTGGGTTTTGTTTTTGTTTTTTTTTTAAGATTTTATTTATTTATTTGAGAGAGAGAGAATGAGAGAGAAAGAACACATGAGAGGGGACAGGATTAGAGGGTGAAGCAGACTCCCCGCCAAGCAGGGAGCCCGATGCGGGACTCAATCCAGGGACTCCAGGATCATGACCGGAGCCGAAGGCAATCGCCCAGCCAACTGAGCCACCCAGGCACCCCGAGCACTGGGTTTTATATAAGACTGATGAATCACTGACCTCTACCTCTCTGAAACTAATAATACATTATATGTTAATTAATTGAATTTAAATAAAAATTTTAAAATAAAAATAAAAAATAAAGTACTTTGTAGGCTCTTAATCCAACTGTAATTCCATCTCCCATCAATATACATTTTTTTTTTAAGATTTTATTTATTTGACAGAAAGAGACACAGCAAGAGAGGGAACACAAGCAGGGGGAGTGGGAGAGGGAGAAGCAGGCTTCCTGCAGAGCAGGGAGCCCGATGCGGGGCTTGATCCCGGGACCCTGGGATCATGACCTGAGCCGAAGGCAGACGCTTAACAACTGTGCCACCCAGGCGCCCCTCAATATACATTATTTTAATCTTACTAATAAAAGTAAATATATTTTATATAGTTTGAACTTTTTGTGTGTTTTTAAATATTCCACAAAAATTCTACCAATATACTGTTGATAAAATCACTATAATTTTTCACAAAACAAAGCCATAACTAAAAAATCTACTACTGCTTCCTTAAAAATATACTTTTGAAATAAGAAAAAAATTGGTTTTAGTCAAAATTTTTAAGTGACTGGCCCTTAAATTGAAATAAACATGAATTTCTGCCCTTTCTCAAAAAAAAAAAAAAAAGAACATCAATCAATCAATCAATCACCATCGAGAAAGTCACCTGTGGAGAAGACCTGTCTAGGTAGGCAGCCTCTTGATACTTTTTTTTAGCAGGTCGGGGATGATAGGTAGGGACTTGTGGTTGTTTTAACTTTCTTTTTTAGAGGGAGAAAGAAAAAAATTGCAGTGGGTAGTTCTAATTTCAACTGGGACTAAAACTAAGTAAATTTTCACCTTCAGCTCTCAGATTCTCTAGCTCTAGCTATGCATCAGAGCATAGCTCTGGGGGAAGGAAGGGAGGGGAGACTTCAGAAGATGATTTAGAAATACAGTGAAAGCCAGAAAGATCCCTCTGGTGCATCCATCAATAGAAGCTAGGTGTGGTACACTAACCACCAATTCCCAAATCTCAAAACCTTGAAATAAGACAAAGATTCTTTCTTTTTCATGTTATATATCCACTGGGGCCAGGCTCTGCTCATCAGAGTCACTCAGGCATCCAGGCTAATGGAACAGCCCTGCTGAAAGTAGCTGTTGACACACTGAAGACAAACAAAATGCTCTAGGGTCTCATACTGGCAATTAACCACTCTGAGCCCAGAAAGGACATATATTACCTTTGCTCACGGTTCACTGGCCAGAGCTAGTCCCATGTTCCCAGCCAAACACTAACAGACAAGAAGTTCAATCCTACCATGCACCGGGAAGGCAAAAAGTCCAAAATATTTTCTAAAGAGCATTATTGTCTACCAACCTGACTTCTGAGGGTATAGGTCCACTTCAAAAAGGGGCCTGGATAGCTTTCCCCATCCCATGGCCTCAAGGACAGCTGATTTACAATAAGCGCTAAAAATGGCAGAAAAAGCTTCTGCTGAAACCCAGTCTTCCAATTTATAATTACTACAAGTCTCTTGCTAATTACAGAAAACGAGATGATCTGATAAATGATCATGTTTATGCTCAACCAACATTTTAAGTTCTTTGTTTCTACTGATATGAGCAACATGCCTGGTCAGGCCCGGTGACCTACTAGGTGTGTACCAAAGATGCATGTGCGTATCAAGGTAAGTGCCTGAGTACTGGGGTTCCAGACACTAATTGTGGCCCCAGCTCTCAAGGTGTCCCCGACTCAATGTCAAAGATATTTTGGTTTTTAGAAACATGCTTGAACTAACAATAGTTTTGAAGGCTTTCTTTCTGGGTGAAAACTAAGCTTTGAAATCATCCAAATATTATCATCTTCGTAGCTGCAGGAAGGCAGCTGAACTCAACACAGTGAACAATGCTGTCTCCATGCCAAGTCTTTAATTAGCCAGAAATAAGGTAAAGGGTACGCCTAATGAGCAAGCAACAGATTCGTGATACACAAGTCCCTCTGGATACAGAGCTTAAGGATTATACTATAATGAAATCAGAAAAAAGAGATTTATTCTTCCAGAACCTTCCCCCTGCTTCAATCTGACCAATCTATCCTGGAGTTTACTCTCTGTGCCTGTGGAAGTCATTTCAATATTATGATTCAATAATCAAGACACCTTATCTGGCCTGGAAATGACATCATCATCCTCATAGACGATCACAGTGTTTACTAGGTACAAGACTCTGCATGGCTTCTCCCGCTTGATCCCCACCACAACTTCTGAGTTGGGTATTATCATAGTTAATTTAATTGAGGAAACTGAAACTTCAAAAAGTTATATAATTTTCCCAAAATTATTCTGATAACAACTGGTAAAGACAATACTCGAATCCAGGACTTGTGACTCCAAAGGTCATGATCTGCCCATGTATTTGTTACATTTCCCAAATGTCTGGGCAATCATCTGCACTTAAAAAAAAAAAAAAAAAAAGGCTTTTAAAGATTAATTTGACAATGTGGTTTAAAAATAACGATTCTCTCTAAATGTGAAGTGGACCAAAACCTTAAAGGTGAATATTTGGTGTAGCAGCTGCTGACATGATTGTCTTATTTTATTTGCTCCCTTCGAAGAGTGAAATTGATGAACAATGAAGATGCTGCTGTGACTCCTTAAGTTAATTTCTATTTTTCAGGGAGAAGTGTGGGCCTAAAGAGCATATCACCCAATGTGAAATGTTGGGGTCTGGGAGTGAACAGTCAAGAAAGAATTCTTGAGACATCTTCAGTGCAAAAAAGGTGGTTTTATTAAAGCGTGGGGACAGGACGCGTGGGCAGAAAGAGGATGATTGCTAACATATATCTTGGGGGGCAGAGATAAAGGAAGTTTCCAAAGGGATTTTTTTAAGTAGGCTCCACACCCAATGCAGAGCCCAACATGGGACTTGAACTCATGACCTAAACTGAGATCAACAGTTGGGACACTTAGACTGAGCCACCCAGGCACCCCAAAGGGATTTTTTTATACATTAAAAAAGACTTACAGGATCCTGGAGATGAGTCTAACGTCAAGCTGAGGTGCCTTTTGCCTCTAGCAAATACTAAGATGAGGCAGCTGAGTTCCTAGAGGAAGGTCACTCTGCCTGTCTCTAGCACTTGTCAATGTGCTGTAAGTTGTAAGGAAATTTAATTTTCCTACATTTCTTTTACCTTTGTTCTCCACATCATCACCCACCAGGCAATATTGCTCTTAGCATTTCATGATTACCATTAGTCAAATTAAAATGTAAACAATGACTAACCTTAGGTCCCAAATTCCGCATGACATTCCTTATCTCTTAGACCCAGCTGTCCTGTGTGCTGGGGACTCCCAGGCCAACACTGGCTCCCCCCACCATCCATTTGAATTTCTACTAGCTCCAGAGTCCAAATTGTGATGGGGGGCTTTCAGAATTCCACGTACATAAAGTAAGTAGATAAAGTAAGTGACCAGATACAATCTCTGATTTCTTTGAGTCAGGGAGGTGGGGCCCAGACTCTTCCTGTTTTGTTATTGTGCTTCAGGACAGAATCACTTTGGCAGAATGTTCCCCCTCACATCCCCCCTTCAGTCTGTGACCTGGGAGGAACTATAAAGCCCCTCCCTGCCCCCAAGTACAGAGACTGTTAAAAGCTTGAGTATTTGCAAAGGGACCGTAAAGTCAGATATTACCAAGTCTTCTGCATACACTGGTAAGTATGCTGCTGGTAGATTATTAAGCAATGAATCAAAAGGGAAAACTTGGATTCCTAATGCAAAGAGAAATCAGTAATTTTTCGTAAGTGCTTCCGTTAATATAATATCTTCTAACATGGTGTCAGACATGGTCTGGGGGTTTGTCTTTGGCCAAGTTGGGAGAGAGAAGTAACCCCCCTTTAGAATCTAATTTATGCCGGTATGCTGTCCTTCTCCCTGTGGTTAAAAGTGCTCCCTTCTATGCGCTATGACAAAGTTTCTTGAGTTTCTATTATCAGATCTCTTTTGTTAACCCCACTCCCAGCTGAATTCACTATACGTTTCAAAGGTTTTGGAAATCTTTTGTGGATAACTAGTTTAATGCTGTCTGATTTACAGACAGAGAAACTAAGTCTCAGTCCTGTATTATTTCTTAGTTTCTCCTCCAGCTTAGGGAACATCTGTGGCCTTGTTACTGGCAAGATAAATGTAAATCATAGCAGAATTTTTCTTATGTGGTTAGGAACGGGCTTGAGGAGGCAGGGAACTTTGGCTGTTGGGAGATAAGAATCACAGAGCATGGCACTGCTCTGACCTGAGTTTCTTACCAGTTTGTGCTCATTTGTTCCCAGGGGCTAAGTAGGCACCCTCATGCACCTCCGATTGTCATCCATCCAGCTAAGTGTACTTATCTCTGATTACTCCTGAAATGCACAGCCCTTAAGGATACTGTATCATTGTGCAGTCAGTGCCAGAACCCATGGGCCAAGATGGGGTGTGTGTGTGTGAGAGAGAGAGAGAGAGACAGAGACAGAGAGAAAAGGGAAGAAGGAGAGAGGGATGGGGAATGTATAAGTAAAGGTCTGGATGCAAGTCTGACGGCACCAGTAGAGATGGCATGCTAGGAAACATACAGGTAAGTTATGGAGATAGTTAAAAAACACTACTTAATGGATACAGTGCTAGACTCAGATATGGGATCACCTGCATTTTCCTGATACCAATAGATAACGTCCCCAGGTCAATAAAAAAAAAAAATCCAGCATGTCTGGCTGGCTCAGTCGATAGGGCATCTTACTCTTGGTCCTGGGGTCATGAGTTCGAGCCCCACATTGGGCATGGAGCCTACTTAAAAAATAAATACAATAAAATATAGCTGGAAGGTAAGACTCTAACCCAGAGGTTCCCAAACTTTCTAGATCCAAGAGGCCCTATAGTGTGTCAGTAGTCAGGTCCAAACAAATTATTTCTGTTCTTATGTCTTTGTAGTTTTTGAAAAATAATACATGAATTGAAAGACAATTAATCATTTTATTTCCTTCTTGAATAACCACAATTACTTAATAATGACGTGTATGTGCCTGCTAGACACAGTACAGTTTCTCAATCCTTAGAATCAGATGGGACATCGTCCCTTCGTTTCCCTTTCCACCTCAACCAATGTTCATGCGCTACTTGCTTTTTAACCTTGCAACTGCCAACAACCCAGCATTGCAAAGATATGCCGCCATCTGATGGAACACAGCCCTAACTGATACTCAAACTATCAACTACCTTTGCTTTTGCTCCTCACTCACTAAACATGTGCTTTCCTTGCTATTTTAAAATAACTCAGAGAGGGGCGCCTGGGTGGCTCAGTCGTTGGGCATCTGCCTTTGGTTCGGGTCATGATCCCAGGGTCCTGGGATCGAGCCCCCCATCGGGCTCCCTGCTCAGCAGGAGGCCTGCTTCTCCCTCTCCCACTCCCCCTGCTATGTTCCCTCTCTCGTTTGTGTCTCTCTCTCTGCCAAATAAGTATATAAAAAATCTTTAAAAAAAAAATAATAAAATAACTCGGAGAGCCTCTGCATACCATTTTGGGACTGGCAGGCCTAGCCTCATCTGCTGACCCCCCTACCTTATCCTAGGAAACCTAACTGAACACTCCATCTGACTTCGGCACATTACATATTTGCCTTTTCCTTCTTTGAAGTGGAGGAAGCAGTATAGAATGCCCAGGGGGACAAAAAACAACAGTTTCTAAGCCCCTGCTTAAAAATTGGGAACTTTGATGCAACTAACAGGGATTCCCAACTCACTTAGGAATTTCATGTTGCTTAGGTCATTTCACTTGTTATTTTTTATAAACCCACTTCATAAAATATAAATTCAACTTTCCACCAGTGACTAGACCTACCTTGCCAAGTCAGTTATATTTTCTTAATTTTGATTGTTTATTTCTTTTGGATTTAGTCAGCTTTGAGGGGGCTTTCTTCATAAAAATAATAATAATGTTTCTTTAGAACCTGCCAACAAAGGAATGGCCCAGTTTTTACCGAATATTCACATAAGGAGCAACAACATTTTAAATGTCATTTTTTGCATTAGCATGTAAAATAGCTCCCCAATAATCAGTGGCTTTAGTGTCCTTTCCACCCTAGTGAAAGTGCCTATCTGTCGTTGATCACTCTGTCTGAAATAAAAGAGGGCAAGTTTTTTTTATTTTTTTATTTCTTTTAAGATTTTATTTATTTATTTGACAGAGAGAGACAGCAAGAGAGGGAACACAAGCAGGGGGAGTGGGAGAGGAGAAGCAGGCTTCCCGTGGAGCAGGGAGCCCAATGTGGGGCTGCATCCCAGGACCCCGGGATCATGACCTGAGCCGAAGGCAGACGCTTAACTGACTGAGCCACCCAGGTGTCCCTACTTAAATTTTTTTGATCACGCTTTGGTCTCATGTATTCACCCATACTCGACCAAGAGGTGGGAAGCCCTCCTTGTTCCCAGCACGGGAAGGCAGCAACTACCTCGTGCACTGATGTGTTCATGTGGTCTTACAAGTTTGCCTTTGCAAACATGGGAACAACCCTCCTGACACCTTGGGGAGATAGCAAGCAGATGTGAATCAGACAAACACCACAGGAAAGGAGAAGGTGACCTTGAAGCCTATTTTGTGCTCTTCTTTTTCTTTTTCTCTCCTTCTCTATTTCCCTACTCATTTCCTTCTCTTGCTGGGAGACAACCTTCAGATACACATTTCTAGTTTACCCTCATGGCTCTGATTCCAAATATGCTGTAACTTTGTCTCTGTAAATAAACCCCAAATTGCCAGGGTAGATATCTACAAAAATGTCAGATTAAGGAAAAATCTCCTGAAGCTATAAAAATAACATAGTAACATCTATGTCCCACATGCTGGGCTAAATGCTGTTTATACATTAGCTGATTCATTTTTAGAACAGGTTCTACTTCTAGACACTTTAGAGAAAAGGAAACCGAGACACTGAAACAGATTAGTGGCCTAAACTCATATGCTGGTAATTGGCCAGCACTGAACTTCACACCCAGGTCTGACTCCCAGCTTCCCGACTGTCCGGTGAGGAGATACACCGCTCAGAGGAGGCTGGCGGGATCTGGTCCACGCTGAGTTACCATGATGGCTAGGGAGAGGATTTCTGTTTATTGTGCATTTGATAGTCCTTTTGAAGAAGGGAACTCTGACCCAGGATATTAGCTCCCAGTAAATATCTGCTCAATTAGGTTTTTTTTCATTGCAGAGGGTATATGGTGATGAATTCATTCATTTACCCACCAGGAAATCAATGCATTGCCTAGTATTTATGCAACTATGAGCACAGTCCAAGGGTGCAACTCTAGAAAATAAGAAAAAGGGAAAATAAGAGATGAGTCAAAGAAAATGTCCTATTTTGGGGAAACGTATAGCCTTAAGCAGAGAGAAGATTAACAGACATGTTCCAGTGAATCAACACCGTGTTAGTCTCCTCTTGTGGGGAATATGCTACTTCCTGTAGGTATCAAGAGGATGACAAGCTCGTTACGGAGCTGAGCAGTGGTAGATGACGTTATGGACCATCTCTGGCCCCTACTCTTGCTGCTGTCTCTGGCGCTCATTTCTTCCCGTCTTCTGCCCACTGGTGTTCTGTTCACTAGGGTTCTTTAAACCCTAAAGCAACTAGTATTCCTCAGTATTGCTTTCCCATCATCCCAAAGTCACAATACGAGCCTTTTCCTTCATGCTTTTATTGCAATGTGTACAGAATACACATCTCTGTCTTAACACAAGACACAGAATGTTGTAATGATTTATTTATCAGTCTGACTTCTCCACCAGAGTGATAGCGACTCTAAAGAAAGCATCACACCTTATTCATCTTTTGCACCGCCAATACCTTGCCTAGGACTTAGGATCATAGAAGCCCCTCATTGAGTGTTTCATGGCTGAACTAATCTGAGAATGACTCACGGAATCTGAGTTGACAGAACCCTATAGGGCATTTGATTCCACCCTCTACCTAATCTCCTACTTACAATATTACCCCCCCCCAAAAAAATCATCATACGGACTCTGAACAAATATCAGAGCCTGAAATACTAGGAAGTGCTTATATTGAGCTAAAATTTACCTTCATCTAACATCTTCAGTTCCCCCACTGGCCTTAAATCTAATCCTTCTGTTTGCAATGATCCCTCAAATGTTTATAGGCAAATGTTTACAGAACTGAGTCAGGCCCTTGGAGTAAGAGTTAACACTTTAACTTCTTTTGCAAAGTGAGCCCAATACAGCTGATTTTCTTGCCCAAGGCCTCCACGGTTAGTTCACAGGGAGCCAGGTCTCTGGCTGGTCCTCCCTCTGACCAAGCTAAGTGTTGGAATGGATGCATTTCTCCTCCTCCTCCTTCTCCTTCTTTTTAAATTTATTACTGAAGCGTCATTGGCATACAATGTTATGGGTGCCTTTCTTCTTACAGAATCAGCTTGGTACTTTCATTCAGCAGTATGTCCCTGAACTACAACATCCTAGTCAACGAAACATACACACTGGTTTTTGCTCTACCAAGAGCCCATTCTTCCTGCCTGGGACCTGCCCTGGACACGTTATACAAGATAGACACCGACTAGCTTCTCTCCAGGGAAGTTAGATCTCCCCCTGCTGACCTCTGGTTTCGGTGGAGCCAAGCTCAGGAAATTGCCCCAGGCTCTTTTTCAGTCCAGCTACTGCAAATGGCTGTACATACTCCCCTTACACGGAGGGAAACTGCTTTGTTTCCTGGTCTCCTGCTGAGGGCCCAGGCATCTTGCTATAATCAGACCCCCTGTCTCTATAGGGCCAGCATGCTTCTGCACACAGCTAAAAGTATCATAGTGCTCTGTGCAATTTCCCCCTTCATTCCTAGAGTCATTTTTCCCATAAAAGTGGATATTCTTCATTGAATGCCTACTATGTCCCACAAAAATGAATAGCATTATGTCCCATTTTACAAATGAGGACAGTGAAACCCAAAGGGGGTATTTTCCTATGCACCAAACTGATAGAGCAGGGATTCGAAACAGATGTGTCTGGTCCCAACACCCACATTTACTCCATTACATCAACTGCCTCTCTAAATGTAGGGTCACTTTACTTCTCTAGGACCCCGGAAGGGGAAAATTGTATAAGGTTGTGATTCTAGGGTGTCCATCATGATCTAGAGCATGACTTCCCCTACAGGGAATCTACCAGCTCTTCCCCAGTCAGAGCCAGTTGCTACAGGGAAGCAACCAGCCCTGCCACACTTTTATATAACACCTGAAAAAAATGGGCCTCACCGTTTCATTCAAGAGCTATTTATTGCTTAGCATAATACCCTCTAGTTCCATCCACATCATTGCAAATGGCAAGATTTCAATTTTTTGATGGCTGCATAATATTCCATTGTATATATATTATGCTAAGTGAAATAAGTCAATCAGAAAAAGGCAATTATCATGTGATCTCACTGATACGAGGAATTTGCAAAACAAGACAGAGGATCATAGGGGAAGGGAGGGAAAAATGAAACAAGATGAAACCAGAGAGGGAGACAAACCATAAGAGACTCTTAATCTCAGGAAAAAAACTGAGGGTTGTAGGGTTGCTGGAGTGGAGGGTGGTGGGAGGGATGGGGGGCTGGGTGATGGACATTGGGGAGGGTATGTGCTATGCTGAGCACTGTGAATTATGTAAGACTGATGAATCACAGACCTGTACCCCTGAAACAAATAATACATTACATGTTATTTTAAAAAAAGAGCTATTTATTAATGTCCACAATAGCCAAACTGTGGAAAGAGCCAAGATGTCCATCGACAGATGAATGGATAAAGAAGATGTGGTATATATATATACAATGGAATATTATGCAGCCATCAAAAGGAATGAGATCTTGCCATTTGCAATGACGTGGATGGAATTGGAGGGTGTTATGCTGAGCGACATAAGTCAATCAGAGAAAGACATGTATCATATGACCTCACTGATATGAGGAATTCTTAATCTCAGGAAACAAACTGAGGGTTGCTGGAGAGGGGGGTGGGGTGGGAGGGATGGGGTGGCTGGGTGATAGACACTGGGGAGGGCATGTGCTATGGTGAGCGCTGTGAATTGTAAGACTGTTGAATCACAGATCTGTATCTCTGAAACAAATAATGCAATATATGTTAAGAAAAAAAAAAGAAGAAGATAGCAGGAGGGGAAGAATGAAGGGGGGGAATCGGAGGGGGAGACGAACAATGAGAGATGATGGACTCTGAAAAACAAACTGAGGGTTCTGGGGGGGAGGGGGGTGGGAGGATGGGTTAGCCTGGTGATGGGTATTAAAGAGGGTACGTTCTGCATGGAGCACTGGGTGTTATGCACAAACAATGAATCATGGAACACTACATCAAAAACTAATGATGTAATGTATGGGGATTAACATAACAATAAAAAAAATTTTTTTAAAAACGCCTATGCACAAAAATGAGAAGGATGCATCCTACCCTCACGTTGCTGCCAGGGTAAAGGGGAAAAAAGTAGGATCCTACAAGCCAGAAACAGTTCTATGGGCATTTAAATGAGGTCAGTATTATATCCTGCACTGGAAGGAAGTCAGAGAAGTCTTCATGGGAGAGATGGTGTGTGATGGACTTGGAAGGATTTCAACAGGCACATGAGATTGAGTGGGAGATTATGGAGGGGGAACCAGTAAAGAAAAGGTACCAGGCATGCTTGGAAAATAAAAAGAGCTTATTGGTGTAAGTGGCGCAGGTAAGATAAATAATGGGAGGAGACAAGGGTGGTTGAATATTCTGGCAAGGGATTCCTACACAATTTAGAAAGCAATCGATAATGAGGAACAGAATTAAGATGTCTTCTTGTTGTTCTATTGTTTTTGTTTGCATGATGGGAAGACCCAAACACATTTACAGGTAAGGAGAGAATATCTGGACAGTGGGAAAACTACTGAATACCTGAGGCCAAACTGGGACAAGATCCTGGCAGAAAAGGGAAGAAGTGGAGTTGGACACACATGGAAGGGTTTGCCTGGGAAAAGGGGGAGAGATGCAACCTCCTCAGACACTGGAGGGGAAGGAAAAGTGAACATGAAGAGACACATTGAGGTAGAGGGGAAGGAAGATGCAGGAGCGCACATGTCAGAGGCCAGGATGCTTTCGGGAAAATGCAGCATCTGTGGAGGGTGAAGAAGGAGTGGGGGTGGCGTGGAGAAGTAAGAAAAATAGAGATAGTGGTGAACACTTATTGTGAAGCCCATGACAGGACATCAAAAGGATGGCAAAGAGGGTAACCCAGCAACAGCCCAATTAACAAGTCATTCCAGCCCCATTGCTTCATTTATTGAATGAAGACGTGGAACCAGTTTGAAAAATAGATAAAACCTAGGGGGCTGGGAAGGAAGAAAAACCACCCCACCTTCATGCAACAGCCCTCTTGACACAGTGGCCTCCTGAGACAACTGGACCTTGAGATTCCTCCAACGCCTGAGAGAAAATCCCTACACTAGGTGACCTTAAAGGGGCCTTCCAGCTCTAACATGCTATGAACCTCCAAGTCTTTCTAGAGACATCCCATCCTCCTCCTCCTATCTCAGCATGCACACACACACACGCACGCACGTGCGTGCACACACACACACACACACACACACAGGCTTGGTTAGAGGTACCTCTGCACTCAAAGCAGGTGGCCAACTCAAAACTTACACATTAAAGTGTCTGCCCTAGCAAGGGCTGTACTTACCAGAGAGCCCACAAAGGGATCCATAGTGCCTATTCTGGGCAGCAGGGGCCATCATGCAAAACTGGACAAGTGATCCGCAGAAACCCAAGAAAACACATATGAAGACCGCTTCCATTTCCAAATAGGGAGACGTGCCAAAGATTACAGAGATTATTAACCGCTGCACTCAATTTGACTCTCTCTTCCAGCTACCACAGGCTGAAGCAAAGAGGAAACAGACAAAGGTTGCAATGGAAAAGAAAGGCCATCATTCATTGGGGTGCGAGAGGGGGTGGCAATCTTTAAAAAGAAAAGGGATACATTGGTAAAGAGCCTACATCTGTCCACTAACTCAAGTGGGAGCTGGGGGTATGTACAGAAAGTCTATTTTACAATCAACTTTCTTAGGCTCTTGAGTAGTAACCTGTAGTGTCACCACAGGTTGATTACCTCAATTATAAAGTAATATTGAGGAAATAAAATGTAAAGAATTGCCCCATCACTCAAAATTAATATTCCTCTTAGAGAATCTTAGTATAGGAAGGGATCTTAGGAGATGATCTTCCTGTAGAACCACACTGAGGTTGCCTGGAGGGAATTACACTCTACTGGTAGGAACACATTCAGCTTCATCCTTCACAACCCTGAAACATAGTCCAGGACCTAATAACCCTCCCTGGAATGATGTTCCTCCTTATGTGCATCAAGGTCTTTTCTTCTGCACATGCATCCTTTCATTTATTCAACAAACATTTATTGAGCCCCAACTATGTGCCTTATGTACCACATATTTTTACATTCAATGAGGGCAATGAAGATGTGTAACACTTTACCCCTTAAATCACTGAAGAAGTTTCTCAGTTAATTCTTATTTAGGCTTAGTAAACCTAATTCTTCCAGTCTTTCTTTAAAAGGCTATTTCTAAAACAGTAGTCTTGGTAGGTTTCCTCTTATTCACATATTCAACAAACATTTATTGAATTCCTATTATGTTTCAAGGGGGTACACCTGAGAGGCCCCCATCCTCTTGGGGGTTCCTCACATCACTTCTGAGCATCCACAGCTCGTATGGGTTGTAGATCTGAGAACTGGGCACTGTCCTCCAGCGAGATTCTGGCTGCGCAAAGGAGCAGGAAAAGAAGGAAACAATTGCTCTTGGAGAACAAGAGGTGTGATCATCCTGTATAGAGAGAATGTCTCTATTTAGGAGTGACTTTTATTATCATTTTACATTTATTGTTAAAATGAGGAGGGGGAGGGACACCTGGGTGTCGAAGTTGGTTAAGCGTCCGACTCTTGATTTCAGCTCAGATCATGATCTCAGGGTTCTGAGATGGAGTTCTGCATCAGGCTCTGTGCTGAGCGTGGGGCCAGCTTGAGATTCTCTCTCCCTCCCCCTCTTCCCCTCCCCCATTCATGTTCTTTTTCTCTCTAAAAAAAAAAAAATTAAAAATAAATAAATAAAAATTTTAAAAATGAGGAATGGGAGACCTCTGACCTGACAAAGTTTTCTTCCCATTGTCTATAATCCTCTCTGAAGGACACAAAGCTTGAGAAATTAAATCTCCATAATAATCATGGAAGAATAATATGAGTAACCATAAACATTCATTGAGAGCCTACCAGACACTGTTCAAAATGCATTACAGCTATCATTTCAGTTTACCCTACGGGATATAATTATTGCTATGTATAGCTGAAGAAACTGAGACACAGAGAGATTAAGAAAATCCCCAAGGTTACCCAACTAAAAATGCAGGGCGTGAAGATGAACCCAGGTGGTCTGAGTCTGGGGTGTGTGCTGTCAAGAACTGTACTTCATGCATTTCCAGAGTCTGGCTCAAGAAAGAGGGCAGGCAAATCCTGGACTGTTCGTGGAATCCCACCAATGTCCTAGCAGATGATGGTGACCTTCCCATTATATTGCAGGACCAAAGTGGACCAAGAAGCCAGAACCCCCCTGTTCATGCTCTTAGCCTTTGCACTCTGCCCACAGACCATCCCTTCTCCCCTCCCACTTATTTTCCCCTCAGTGGCCCCATCAATTCAGGAGGCATGTGCTTCCATACTTGGAGTGCCAGGGCAATTGGCCCACACAGGGATGATGTAGCCGGAAGTCCCAACAGGGCCTGGGAATCACTGGGGCAGGTGGTCCCCTGAGGCAAACACAGGAGGGGGGCGCTCAGGAGCCACAAACCATTCAGAAGGGGCACGGACCCATATTCTCTGTTTTTTAAGCTGAACACTCCAGACCGTGTATTTTTCCAGGAGGAACAATCCGTGGGAAGAAAGAGAGACAAAAGCAAAGAGGTGGTCTCGGATTCCACCCAAAGGACTAAGTTTCCACTCTGCACTATGGTTCTTCCTCAGCTAACATCTGTGAAACATTATTTCAAGATAGGCTTCAGTTTTGCCTGAAAGGTTTTCTTCTTCTTGCCTTTACATTTCCCAGAGCTTTACAAAACAGAGTTGTTACTGGTTTCTTTTTTTCTTCTATTTGTTTCTTTGTTCATCTGTTCTAAACTCCCATAAATACATGATTCCCTGGCTTATCCAACTCCACTGAGCCCCATTACTCTTTGCTATTTAAACATGCCATTACAACATACTTAAAAATTTTTGAATCATTTTTATGGAAATCTTTACAACATGTGTTATGTGTATCTCTATTCCTCTTAAATAGTATATATTCCAAATTTAGCCTTTTATTATTGTTAACTAGAAATTGACGGTTTTAACCAAGTATGATTCACTACGTGATGCTCTCAGATGCCACAGAACAATAAAGGAGCTTTGGCCTAATTGACTCCAGAATGTTCATAGCTGATGTTTCTCTTATTATACTATAGTTTCTTCCCCTCCTGCTTGTTCTTGCTTCTCCATATTACAGCTCTTTACAGCTGTTCCTATTGCCTTTTTTTCTACAACCCAGAGGAAACTTCACTTTTAATTAAATCAAACCAACACTAAATTTAGTTCTAATACCCAGCTTCAAGTTTAAAGCTCTGCTATTCTCTAAGGTAGCCACCAGCCACATGGAACTATGGAATTGGTTGATATGACTAAAAAATTGAATTTTTTATTTCATTTAATTTTAATTAATTTTAATTTTAAAACCAATCCTCAATTCAGTTACTGGAGCACTTTTAAGTATATTCATTAACAATTTGGGTATATGAATTCCCTTTTTTGATTAACATTTAGCATTTGAATTGAGAAGTATAAAATATACACTGATATTCGAAAGACTTGCTATGCATAAAAGAATATAACATACTTCATTAGTAATTTTTATAGTGATTACATGTTGAAAGTATAAAATTTTAGATATATTGAGTTAAAGTATACTGTTAAAATTAATTTCACCTGGTTCTTTTTACTTTTTTAAATATGACTACCAGAAAACTTTAAAGTGTGCATGTTCCAACACATTCCTGTTGGGTAAGACTGCTCTAAAACCTTGTTACTCCAATTATGGTCTGTGGCCCGACAGCATCTGCAGGGGAATTTGTTAGAAATACAGAATCTCAGGCTTGAGGCACCTGGGTGGCTCAGTTGGTTGAGCATCCAACTCTTGGCTTCAGCTCAGGTAAAGATCTCAGTGTCATGAGATCCAGCCCTGTGCGTGGGGTCCGAGCTCAGTACAGTCTGCTTCTCCCTCTCCCTCCTCTTCCCCCTCTGCCCCTCCCTCTTCCTGCTCTCACAAGTGCAGTCTCTCTCTCTCTCTCTCTCAAATAAATAAATAATCTTTAAAAAAAATCTCAGGCTCAAGCAGACCTACTGAATCAGCATCTACATGTTATAAGATTTCCCAGGTGATTCTTAACAAGATTAAGGAGCACTGACTAGAGAGCTGTGCTTCTCAAACTGTGGAGAGGATTCAGTTTTTGTTCTGTTGTTTAATTTCCAATCAAGTATATACAATTACATTTGTAAGATATAGTAAAAACGAACTATGAAAACAATGAAAATGAAATGGAAAAAAATGTCAAAATATAAATTCAAAATTCGTATGGAGTCAAAAAATTCAGCAAATGTCATTAAATGAACATACAAATAAAATAATTCCAAAAAGTGGACCCATTTTTCTTTGAAAGTGTATATATACGCAATTAATATAGAAAATCACTATTACGCTTGCAACTTTTAGCTAAATAAAACATTGTGTGTGAAACTGTCTCCATTTGAAACACCGTAGGCACACTTTTACTATGCATTGGACATATTAATAGTTAAAGTTTTTAATGTGATGATTAAGCTGGCTTCTTGTTTTTTATTTTATCTCATCTGGATTGGAGGGAAGACCATGCTCTTCTCAAGGGATAGTGTATATCTAAACTCTTTCTAAGTTTTGCCTAATAGCACACATAAAGAGAGAAACACTGTTCACAAAAGTACATTGATTGGAATGGAAGAAGAAATTTTAAAGTGATCTCAGGAAGTTCAGGACATTCTTTTTTTAATTTATTTTGAGAGAGAGAGAGGAAGAGCAGGGTGAGGGGCAGAAGCAGAGGGAGAGAGAGAATCTCAAACAGACTCCACGCTGAGCACAGAGCCCGCCATGGGGCTCAATCCCACAACCGTGAGATCATGACCTGAGCTGAAATCAAGAGTCAGACTGCTTAACCGACTGAGCCACCCAGGGGGCGTGCCCAGGACATTCTTGTAACTGCTATCCAAAATGAAGCAAGTAGTGCTGTATTTTCAAAACTTATCTTCAACCTTTTATCAGTGGCCAGTTCTGATAGTTTATTCTTTAAGTTTATAATTAAATATCAGTTATCTTTCTTTCTTTAAGATTTTATTTATTTGAGAGAGACAGAGAGCACGCGTGTTCACTTGCATGAACTGGGGGAGGGGCAAAGGGAGAGGGACAAGCAGACTCACTGCTAAGCAGTAAGCCCAGCCTCGGTCTTGATCCCAGGACCCTGAGATCATGATCTAAGCCCAAGTCAGACGCTAAACTGACTGAGCCACCCAGATGCTCCAATATCAGTTATCTTTCAATGAAAGAAAATGATAAATTGTATGCATTTTCGGATAACAGTTTTCAAACTAACCTTAAAACATCACTAATGTAGTCCCACCGCCCACGTCTAGTATACAACTCAACCACCACAGCATTTCTCGCAGGGGTCAGATAAAACTGAGACTGATCTGAGTCTCATTCAACATATAGGAGTCCACATGCGTGGATATTGAGCAATGTTGAATTACCGCTGTAAAAGCTTCCAGATGCTTACTCTCAATTTCTGTACTTATCTTGTCATAGAGTGCTAATGATCAATTCAGCTCCATATTGCTCAGCCAACTACGTCTTTGAGTAACACTGCTTTAGATCTCCCGGCAGAATAAAAGATCAGGACTTAAATAGTCATCTTTCTCAGAAGACTTTAGATTCCAGTTTTCTAGATTTATTCTGGACAAATGAAGACTGTCAGAGGTGGGGCTACAGACAAGCAAGATACAGTGAACTCATTAGTTGATGAGATCGGCAGCATTAATTGAAACCACAAAGATACGTTTATAATTTTATTCCCTGTAATCACTACGCATTTCATGCAGATCTAGATTCACATCATTTGAGGGAACAAAGTGAGCCCTCCTCTACATGTGAAGTTTATATTCGTCTTTCCACTTGTTCACACAAATAAAATAATTATTGTTTCACAGGTTAAAAAAAGAACTATACATAACAAAATGGTAACCAATATTAAAATACTAAGGCCCGCCTTCCCATTAAACTCAGAGCATCCTTCATAATACATCCAAAAGACAGAGGCAATGTATATTAACAACTACATATACCAAAACTGCTTATTATTCAACTTGGTGGGAGTTGTCTGAGATACGAATATTTGCCATTTATTCAGGTCGAAACTGGGGATGGGAAATGGTCTTTCATCATGTGTGTGCACAGTTATCCAGTCTAGAAACCTTTGACCTGCTTCTTCTCCCAAGTCCTAAATCCAAACCGCTCCACCATCCTGTGCCTTCTGTCATTCTGCTGCCTCAATTTCCACTTCTCTTTTTCAACTGCCAATGCTTCTGCTCAGGCTGCCTTCAGTGATGGCTAGAGTGGATTTGTGTTTTAGGCTCTTCACCAGCCTCCTTCCTTCTTTTCCAGACTTCTGTCATTCGTCTTTTGTAGAACAGGAATTAGCTTTCCAAAATATAACAGGAATCACTTCCACATTAAAACATTCAGAAGACTGCCATCACCTTCCTATAAAATCCAAATTCCTTAACCTTAGACGCAAAATCCTTCATAATCTGAACCCTCTTCTCCATAATCCTTTCAACAACACCCTGTGAAACCAAACTACCTAGCAATTGTCCATCATCCAGACACTACTTCCTGGCTCTGGTCTATTTCCCTATTTTCCTGTATTTTGCCATAATGCCATGTGAATCTGAAAAGGTGAGTTCATCCTGGGTTTATTTGTTCACATGTAATGAATGAAATTGCAATCCAGATCATAAAATTCAGTGTTCAGTGTTCACCCTACCTCAAGTGCAGGATAACAAATCCCATTAGAAAGGGTAACTTTAATCTCTGTCAATGTTTGAAATGTCTAAAAATTAACATCCATTTTCATGTGTGTGCGCACACATGCACAAATGCATACACACTCATGTGCGTACACTGTTTGTACAGGAACATGTTGAAGAAGGCAGAGCCAGCCTCTATAAGTCTGTGGTTTCCAACAGCTGCAAGGAGATGTCTTGTTACTCAGACTTTCCATTCCCAGAAGATTATCCAAACTATGTGCCAAATTCTCAATTCCTGGAATATCTCAAAATGTATGCAAACTGGTTCAGCCTTCTGGAATGCATTCAATTCAAGGTAAGACACAAAACGTCAGTCAGTAGTCAGAAAGTATTGCCTACCTGTTTCCTATTTCTCTCAATAGCCTAGCCCTTGGCTCTGTAGATGAGATCATGAACTGGCAAGATTGATGACACCTGGCTGGATTCCTTTTTCCCTTGTACTCACACCCACCCTAAGTAAATCTGGAGGTAGAGGTGGATACTTTCTGTAAGGATTCACATGTATACATTTTTAGTTAGTAATAACTTCATCCAGGTACCCAAAGAGACCTGAAAATATCAAACCACAATCTCAGCTTGGGACAAAAGCACATTGGGACATTGATGACTTCTGCCAGTACCTAGGTCTCCCCTTCCTGAGTATCCCTTTATAGGAATAAACATGTGCAATGGCCCATACACAAGAGAACCTCAGTATTTGAAGGAAATCTTTTCTAGATATCCTTGGGAATAGAAAAATCTTTGAATATTGTTCTTTTCATAGACCTTACCGACCTCCCTTCCCATTTCCAAGAACAGAGATAGGAAGAAGGTAGAAGGATGGAGGCAAATGAATATACTCTCTTTTTTTCCCCTTCTTTTCCTCTCCAAGAAACATGAAAATCCATGTGTTTTCCTTCTCCTATCTCCCCCTCTCCTTGATACAGATGGGGATGGTAAGGAATTCCCAGGGAATTGAAAGCAACATAAATGACCCAAACTAGTAGTAAATAAGATTCATATTCACAACCTTAAAAGTACTGACCAAAATGTAACCACTATCTTTAAGAGACATCTGCACCCCCATGTTCACTGCGGCATTATTTACAATAGTCAAGAAATGGATACAACCCTAGTGTCCATCAATGGGTACATGAATAAAGAAAATGTGGCATACACATACACACACACTAGAATGTTGTTTAGCCATAAAAAAGGAAATCCTGCCATCTGCAACAACATGGTTGGACCTTTAGAGTATTATACTAAGTGAAATAAGTCAGACAAATACTGTATGATCTCACTTGTATGTGAAATCTAAAAACACCCAACTCACAGAAACAGAACAGATTGGTGGTTGCCAGAGGTGAAGGGTGGGAGTTGGGGGATATGGGTTAAGATGGTCAAAAGGTACAGACTTCCAGTTATAAGATAAATCAGTTGTGGGGATATAACGTACAGCATGCTGAATATAGTTAACTGTATTGAATTGTATATTTGAAAGTTGCTAAGAGAGTAGATCTTAAAAGTTCTTATCACAAGAAAAAGAATTATAACTATGTGAGGTGATGGATGTGAACTAAACTTATTGTTTGTTGGAATTATTTTGCAGTATATACATTTATCAGATCATTACATCATATACTTTAAACTTACACAGTGTTGTATGCCAATTATATTTCAATCAAACTGTAAGTATTCCAGTTTTCCAAAGAGTATTTTACTCCACTTCCTTATTTTGCAAGGGACACTAAAAATGAAACACTACCATAGTGGAGGTATATGATCCACAGAAATATTTTTTAATGCATCAGAGTTCCTGAATCCGAAGCATTTCCTTTACTTACATGGTACCCCAAGTCTATTTTAAAATAATTGAAAAAAAAAGTTTAAAGCTAGATGTTCACCGAATTTTTAAGAAAGTACACACATAAGAAATTTCTTTCCTCTCTGTGCACTCCAAATTTTTAATTACAAACAGTTCTTATTTTTAAGATAAAAGTAAACTTTATTTTGAAATCAATTAATTTTTAATTAACTGAAAACATATTTTAAAAAGGAAGAGTTCCTAATACAAATTTTGGAATCCAACAAATGCTTCAAATATTATAAAACAAATAGTGAACCCATTAGGAAAGACTTGAAATGCCTGTCTTCTCTGAGAACTGAAAAAGAAAGGCAGCAAAGTCTCTTGGCCAGTGGAGCATTTATGCTTTTAAATTTGACTGTAAATTTATTTTACATATTTTCTGAATCAGAACCTCGCACCTATAAACTTATATGCACTCGGTTAAAACAAAAAATAGACTGAAATTTGGGATCCTCCCAGAACATTCAGGCCATAAAGTTAGCATTTCCCAATCATTCTCGGGATCTGGGAAAGCTTTAGCAACATATTGTATAGGACCTTTCATAAGATCCAAATTTATATTTTCAATTTATATTACCCATGTCTCTCCTAAAGCATAGCTCTAGGAGAGATATACATAACAGAAATAATGAAAAAGACATCCGAAGACCATGGTTCTTGGTTCTATCACTTACTGTGAGAACTTGAGCAAATCACTCAAACTTTTTGGATCTCATCACTTCTCTTAAATACCCCACCACTCTAAACTCTAAGCTTAGAATACTTTCATCCAGAAAATTATAGTTAATCTGCTAACTCGATTCAATTTCTAAGTTTATGCTTATTAATTATGGTTAGTCTGTGCTCTAGAACATTTGAAATGTCAACTGATACATTGGACAGCAAGCCCTTACTAGAAACTTGACAACAAATTGTGACTATAATTCTTTTTTCAGACTAAAGTCTGCAAAGTAACAAAATGCCCAGATTTTACTGTCACCGGCCAATGGGAGCTGGTCAGTCAGCATGAAGGAAAGCAAGAGTCTGCCATCTTTGACGCTGTCATGGTCTGCACTGGGTTCCTTACTAACCCGTATTTGCCACTGGACTCTTTTCCAGGTACAGCATTTTCTGAAACTGATCTTAATTTGTCTCAAGGGAGCCATCTTGTTACTGGCTTGATCTGGGAATGCATTTCTATGGTTCCTCTGTTAAATAGTTAAAGTTGTGAGGTAACAGGGATTCTTTTCTAACCAGCACTTTCTGGCCAGCTTTCGGCTTTCATTTGTTTCAAAAACCAGTAAGTGCCCAAAGGTAGAATAAATAACTAGCAAGCAGTTTTATGCTTCACTAAGGTTCAATGTCCCTCCGTAAGTGATGGGTATCACTCAGAAAGTCTTCTAAGTCACGGGATACTTACACAAGTGGTTAGCCTCAGCAGTAGCACACAACCAAAGCAGAGTTTAGAGGCCACAAAGGTCAATCAATGAATAAAGAAAAAAGTAGTGTGATTTTTGTTTGTTTGTTCTGTAGAGGTTTAGCTAGATCAGAGGTATTTGTCACTAGGTCAGTAGTCAACAGGGAGAAGAATCTTGGGACCCAAGTTAAGTCATCCTTGAGTCTCAGCTTCCTTATCTAGTTTTTGCAACCATGATTCATGTTAATCTATGTCAAATTTCCACTGGATGACAGTGCAGAGGGACTAGAAGAGGCAATGGTTTCGTTTATTTTTATCTGCAGTAAGTTTTCAAAAATTTAAAACTTTAGGAAAATTTTCTCTTCATCATCTAAATATGACCTGGAGGGATCTCAAGGCTTATCTTACAATAAACTCACATACCTCCAATGCCCCCAGAGCTTACTCAAGACAGGTCAAGTCAGGATAAAGCACATCCTGAAAACTGCCCTTGACTAAAGTCATTGAATCGAAAGCACCAAGTCCAGTCTTCTTCCTCATACAAGGAACTATTCTCCAACATCCCTGAGAGAGGCTCTGCAGCCTCTGCTTCAACAATTTATTTGGCACCCACAAAGTGCTAAAAATACAGAGGTGGATAAGACAACAGTAGCCTGTATGGAAGGAACAAAAAGAGACTTATAGGAGTCCAGTGGCGGAATCACAGTCTACATAGGACCTGCAAGTGATACCAATACTCATTTTATGATGAACTCATGTACATCCAATGGTGCTGGCTCTGCCCTCCACATGTCATTCAATTCAGGTCAAATTAGGATAAAGTGTACCTGGAAAGCAACTGAACCAACGTCCTCAGTTTGAATAGGATGGGCTTGAGAGCAGGAGGTACAGATTCTAGGCTATACAGTCAACAAGCTATACAATCTTGGGCTTTCCACTTAACCTTTCTAAGCCTCTGGTTTTTTGCCAAATATGAGGAGCTTGGACCACCTTACTCAACAGCGTACATCACAAATCAAGCAAACGGAGCTCTATGGGACTTGCAGTCTTTTTTTTTTCCAGTCTTTTTTTTTTTTAAGATTTTATTTATTTATTTGTTTATTTATTTATTTGAGAGAGAGCGCACATGAGTGGGGGGGAGGGGCAGAGGGAGAGGGAGAAGCAGACTCCCCACTGAACAGGGAGCCTGATGCGGGGATCGTGTGGGACTCGATCTCAGGACCCTGGGATTATGACCCGAGCCGAAGGCAGACGCTTAACCCACTGAGCCACCCACGCACCCTCTCAATACCAATCTTACCAGCCACTACTAATTGGCCATTTGAAATCCCTGGCTAGTTAATCATTAAGGAGCCTTTGAGCTCTAAAGTTCTGTGACTTTAGATTTGAAAAGGAGTCCTCCAAATCTCACCAACTCCCTCTCTGCCTCACAACAGACTTGCTTAGTACATAGTACGTACACCCTGGGGTCATTGTTTTGTTTTGTTTTGTTTTTTAAAGATTTTTATTTATTTATTTGACAGAGAAAGAGACAGTGAGAGAGGAAACACAAGCAGGGGGAGTGGGACAGGGAGAAGCAGGCTTCCCACTGAGCAGGGAGCCCAATGAGAGGCTTGATCCCAGGACCCCGGGTCATGACCTGAGCCAAAGGCAGACGCTTAATGACTGAGCCACCCAGGCGCCCCCCCGAGGTCATTGTTAACTGTTAACAAAAATTCAAATTCATTGAAAACATTTAAAAACATGTGTCTGGAGGCACATTGCTCTGGAGACAATTCCAAAGATGTTCCAAAAAGTCTTAGTAAAAGTAACAGGTATCATAAAACAAATGTATAACTTCCCAAGATAACTACTTGTATTCATTCAGATATACACATTCTAGTGTGTTTACTAACACAACCACATTCACCTAATAAAAGTGCTTGTTCTGGGGCGCCTGGGTGGCTCAGTTGTTTAAGCGACTGCCTTCGGCTCAGGTCATGATCCTGGAGTCCCGGGATCAAGTCCTGCATCGGGCTCCCCGCTCGGTGGGCAGTCTGCTTCTCCCTCTGACTCTCCCCTTCTCATGCTCTCTATCACTATCTCTCTCAATAAATAAATAAATAAATCTTTAAAAAAATAAATAAATAAAAAATAAAATAAAAGTGCTTGCTCTGTCTTCCTGTGACATAAGAGGAGAAAATATTAGTTTGATAGAAGACTCAGCCAGAGTCTCATATTTGCTCATTTGTGATCCCAAAGAGCCTGTTCTAAGCAAATCTAAGATAATTAAACATCCAGGGATAATGATTCTATGATTCTCCTTAAACTTGTCTAGCTCTCCCTCCTCAGCCATTCTCTGATCTATACTGGGTCCTGGCTGAATTAATATTTGAACTTGGTTGCATCATTGTTAAATTCTAAAGGCTCTGGATTATGGTGGGTTTTAACGGAGATTCATATCAGATTTCTAATGATTCAAGGTGAACTAAAGAGCTACCAGATCTTGACAAGGCTACTTGCCACAATCATCCATATTTATCCCCTGAGAATCTAGATGTCTTATCACTTTTTTCTGGAAAAAATAGGTTCTTTGTATAGTGTGTGTTACTTTTGATTGATTGTGTTAATGCAACCTTGAGAGTATTTTCCAAAACTCTCTATTCACATTTAATGTTTCAGTGAGAAATTTGGCATCCACTGCCTGAGCTATCCTTTCTAGTTAGAACAATAGATCTAAACACAGTATAACTAACATAATCCCTTTTTCTCAGAGCCAACTCTTGCTGACTCAGCAAACTCAACCTGAGTTATACTCAGTCACCAAGGAGAACTATCAGTGAACTTCCCCAACCCACATGGATCTTTTCGAATAAGAACCACATTTTATTTATCTTATTTCCCTAATATCAACTAGCACAGTGCCAAGCACATAGAAGCCAAAAAAGGTTGGCTGAGTGGAGTGGAGGCACTTGACTCCAAGTTTCCTTTAACTTCTCTGCTCTTGTTCCTTGCTTGTGAAAAGCTCTAATATAGTCAAATATTAGTAAGTAGGATATTACTGTCCCATTGATTTCTATCAACTTTTAAATGGTAATGACTCCTTACACTTTTGCTTAACAAGTCTTTATGCCACAATATTTCAACTTGGCAGTAAATAAACCTAGAGGCCTAGATTATCTAGTGAAATAGAGTAAGTACCTCCATTACGTAATCACTCACTAATTTCTGTGTCTTATAAAACCATGTATTCATATTTTGGATTTTTCTTAGAGTATGCTATTAAAAAATAACCAAAATAATACATCAAAAGGATATTAATGGAACAATATTTATGTTTCATTCACTGATCCTATAAAATTCTTTATTTGACTTTCTTTTTCTATAGGTATAAATACCTTTAAAGGCCAGTACTTTCATAGCCGGCAATATAAACATCCAGATATATTTAAGGACAAGAGAGTCCTTGTGATTGGAATGGGGAATTCGGACACAGACATTGCTGTGGAGGCCAGCCACCTGGCAAAAAAAGTACCATTCTTCATGTTACTTAATGAAAAACTTTATCTTAAGATGCATGCCTCAGGCAAACAGTGATAAATGATGAAAGAAATAAATATGCCTAAAACACACACACATACAAAAAACAGATTTTTATTTTTTTAAAGATTTTATTTATTTATTTGTCAGAGAGAGAGCACAAGCAGGGGAAGCGGCAGGCAGAGGGAGAAGCAGGCTCCCTGCTGAGCAGGGAGCCGGATGCGGGACTCAAGCCCAGGACCCTGGGATCATGACCTGGTCTGAAGGCAGAGCTACCCAGGCATCCCCAAATAACAGATTTTTAAAGTATTTTTCGTGTTTATAAATTTTACTGCAAATTCCAAACGTCATTTTTCTTCCAAGACAAACTTCTCTGACTTCCTATTTTTGTCATTTTCCCAGTCATCCTACAAGAGCTACAGGAGACATCTGTGTCTTACCTGGTCCCATCGGTGAGAAAATCCTGTCCTTTTTCCTTGTGAAGATCTCCCATCCGCTCCCTCCTTTCCTTGTTAACCGCCACTACCCTCAGCAGGTCCGTACTCGAAGGCTACCCCACTGTCCTCCTAATAATAATTGTAGAAATAATTCATATTTATTGGGGCTTCCTCTGTGCCAAGCATTTCACTAAATGCTTTACTGCATGGCCTCAGTCATCAAAGGAAGCCACTAGAGTGGGTCCTGTCAGTACCCTTGTCTGTAGATGAGGAAACTGAGGCTTACAGAAGCTAAGGAGCCTGTGTGAAGTTGTGCCACTTGCAGATGGCAGAGCCAGCCTTCAAGTTTAAGTCCCTCTGACCCAAAGCACCTGTAACTAATTCTACCCACATCCCTGCACGCCCAGTCCTTCCTCCCACATGGCAATCCTTACAGACACCCTAACACCGACAAACAAATCCTTTGAAAAGCCAGCTCTCATTATGACGCTCTTGTGTTTAAAAACTTCTAATAACTCCCCTTACAAAAAAAAAAAAGTCAATTATACTCAAGTAAAAAAATAAAAAATAAAAAAAAATAAGTGGGAGAGAGAAGCAGAGGAGGCAGATCTGAGAAAGCACAGGCCACTTTTGATTGCTTTGCCAAACCACAGAAGCTAAGAAAGCTATGCTGGGTCCGTGCTCCTGCCAAAATGTACAGAGAAACTCTTTTTACTAAAATATAAAATAAAATAATAAAATAAAATAAAATAAAACAAAAGCAACACAAAAGAAAATACTAATGAATTGCAGATGATTAGCCCTGCATTATAGGGTTCTCCTTAATCCGGTTCAAATCTGCCTTTTCAACTTTATCCCCCACTACTCTGAGCCCTTTCCAATTCTGCGTCTGTCTTCCCCTTCCTCATACCATACCCCTCCCTCCTACAGTGCCTTTTCTCCTTTATTACAATCCACATGTACATCCCCAGCTATCTCACCCCAACACAGTGATCTCTCTCTAGTACTAATTTATGTAATAATTATAATGAACATTCCTCAGTTGGCATTCATTAACAGCAAATAAAGATGAGTTGTTGGCTTCTGATGTGCCAAATGTTGTGCCAGGCACTGGGGATACACTGAAGAACACAATAGACACAAGATTTCTGCCATTGTGGAGCATAGAGTCATGGGGGACACAGATATCAACTAAATAAGTATAGATAATTAGATCACTAATTGCAAGAGTGAAAATAGCCATAAAGAAAAAGGATTGGGAGTGTGTGACTATAATATTCCTTTTGGAGACTTTCAAAAAAGGACCTGATTGATTGATTTGGAGAGACTAGCGGTTTGGTGGAGTTATCCTGAAAGAAGGGAAAGGAGGTCCTGAAATAAAAAAGAATACAGTCTCATCCACTATGACCACCACATGTGGATAGCATATTATTATTTCTATTTCTCTCATGATTGGAAATTTCAAACTCAGTCAGCTGGTAAACTCAAATAGCCAATCTGTAAAGTCAAAAAAAAAAAAAAAGAATTCACCAAAACTAATTGTGTTACTGAACTTTATTGTCAATTCAAATGATGATTTCTGTTGAAACTCGTTGTAGACAACTTTCAGTTGCTGTCATACCTACAAAATTGTAACCACCTGCTCATTGTTTTTTCACATGAGACCTTGGTTGTCACAGTATCTCATTCACTGTGGTGGCTAGCACTGTGTATGAAGAATAATAAGTTCTCCGTTACATGTTCTAAGGCATCTTAACACTCTAGATACTCAAACCACGATCTCAAAAGAATAACTTTAAGATGGGAGCTGGAGGAGCCAGAACTATGTGGTTGAGGATGTATTTTGAGTGTGGCAGACTTCTGGTGCCATTCTAATCATGAAACTTCCCGAATTTCTGGCAAAGCCAGCCCTGTTCCCTGGGTCAAACTGAGTGGCTTCTTTGATTGCTTCCAGGTGTTCCTCAGCACCACTGGAGGGGCCTGGGTGATGAGCCAAGTCTTTGACTCGGGGTACCCATGGGACATGGTGTTCATGACTCGATTTCAGAACATGTTCAGAAATTCTCTCCCAACTCCAATTGTGACTTGGTTGATGGCAAGAAAGATGAACAGCTGGTTCAATCATGCAAATTACAGCTTAGTACCAGAAGACAGGTAAATATAGTGTATCTGCTGAGGGTTGTTAGGAAGAAAGAAACTTGATCCTTCCACTGGCATATCCAAACCAGGCAATAACACAACCACATGATTGAATATGAAGGAAAACCTCATACAAATGTACTTCATAAGAGCTAACTGTTTTTGAGTTCTTAGTAAGTGAAACTATATATTTCATCTTGTCAATAACCCTTTAAAGTATTATTATACTCTCCTGCTTATCATGGGTAAACCGAGGCTTCTCAAAGTTCAGTTACTTGCCCAAGCTCATTTAGTAATAAGCGAGCCCTGTGAGCTAGGCAAGTTACACAAGCCTCCGCTACAGCGATCAAAAGAGAGTGACTTGTCTATGACTCCTTTGACATAAGCAACACACTTGCCTTGTTTCACTACGTGGGAAAAATCAAATGCTGTAGTTGCCTCTCACCATCTCTCCAATGGCAATGCCTTCTTGCCCTTGCCAAGAGGACCATGATCTCAGTCTGACCTTAATTCGATCTGTAACTGAGTTATCACCTACGACTTATCTCATTAGCAAAAACTGACTGCTCTACTTTCTCATTCATTAAGTTTGTACAGTGATATTCCATTACCAGGGTGGCACTATAGCCTGGAGATCATGTCTGATTTTCCTCCAGAGTTCACTCTGGACCAGCATGGACCACGTGACACCCAAGCCACCACTGATGGCACACAGCCCCCTTGTTTGTGTACATACACTTGTTTTCTCTTGCTCTCTCCATCCTTCTCTCCCATACCTCCCTCTCACCAGCTCTCCCCTTGCCTCTACTATTGCCATCTTCTCCTTCCATATTTCTTACCTGCCCTCTTCTACCTCCTACCTCCAAGCCCCCAGGGGTTTTGACTCTTGGCACCAGAGCTTTGTTTACCATAAGCTTTGTCTAACCTGGATGGCAGCTGGGGGACTATGACGAATTTTATTTAATCCCATAAACCTTAGAAGATGTGAAATGAACCTAAGGAACTATCATCCCTTCACTCTTGGATTTAATCATTTATCATTTCCAAAGTTCTTGCATATATATACTATTTCATGTCTGCCATGTTATTTGGTTTGCCATGTTATTTAGGATTTTGGAAATTTTGAGACCATCCCCGGCTCCTATTTCATATGCTCTTCATCCTACCCAATGAACTAAGGATGACAAGGGTCAGTATCCCTATTTTACACATGAATAAAAGCCAACTGGGACCAAATGACTTCCTCAAGCTCTGTTAAGTATAAACATTAGGACAAGAAGCCACCCTTCCTCCCTCTTATTCCAGTGGCTCTTTCCATTTTATCACACTGTCTCTTTCTGTACCTTCACCATAAGCTCAAAGGGCTCAGCTTATTTAAAATCATCTCACAAAGTATTTGCTTAGTGATCCCAAAGGCATAGGAAGAAAAAGATAATTCTGCCCTTGTTCCTTTTATTTTTTTTTTTTTTTACAGATTTTTATTTATTTATTTGACAGAGAGAGAGAGTACAAGTAGGCAGAGAGGAAGGCAGAGGGAAAGGGAGAAGCAGGCTCCCTACTGAGCAGGGAGCCCGATGCAGGACTTGATCCCAGGACGCTGGGATCATGACCTGAGCTGAAGGCAGCTGCTCAACCGACTGAGCCACCCAGGTGCCCCTTCCCTTGTTCCTTTTAAACACATGCCTGCTTTTCTTGTACAATTGCTCCCTAGGAGGAGAGAGCTCCCAGCAGTTCTCAGCCAACGTAGAAGTCCCCAGCTTCCCCTGTAGTCCTTCAGCACTGGGCTATCTCTAATGACAGTGATAACTGAGAGCTGAAAGTCAGCAAGGGAAACAGAAGCCAGAGGAAGCTCTGACCCCCTTCTCCACAGGCTTCCAAACTCTAGTAAATGGCAAACACATTCCATAATTCTTGGACATTCATGAGTCCCTCCCACAGAAGGAACTTCTCCCATGGCTGGCACCTCCTGCCTGGCCAAGGGGAGAGTCCCAGAATGAAGAAGTGAAGGGAAGGAGAAGGTAGGGCTGGCCATGCTGGTCACCGGCAGATCTCTTCCCTGCCCACATTTCTGTTTAGGACACAGCTGAGAGAGCCTGTGCTAAATGACGAGCTTCCGGGCTGTATCATCACTGGGAAAGTGCTCATCAAGCCAAGCATAAAGGAGGTGAATGAAAACTCTGTCATATTTAACAACACCCCAAAAGAAGAGCCCATTGATATCATTGTCTTTGCCACGGCCTACACCTTTGCTTTCCCCTTCCTTGATGAGACTGTAGTCAAAGTTGAAAATGGCCAGGCATCACTGTACAAGTACATCTTCCCTGCACATCTGCCACAGCCAACCCTGGCTGTTATTGGCCTCATCAAACCCTTAGGCTCCATGATACCCACAGGAGAAACACAAGCACAATGGGTTGTTCAAGTCCTGAAAGGTATGTGCACGAGAAACCGCAGGGCAAATGTTTTTGGCATGTTATTTGGAATATTGGAAATTTTGAGAACATCCCCAGGTCCTATCTAAAACAACACAATCTTTAAAAGCAGGATCCATTCTATTCTTCGGAATTACACTATCATAATGAATTTGAACCATTACCAGCACAAAAGATAAATCAGGAGTCAAAAAATATAAGTTGTTTCTACCTGTTATTTTCACCGAATCAATAGGTTTGACTAAAATGTAAAATTTCAATCAGTGAAGTGACAGAATTCAGTTGTGAGGTTTTGTTGTATCAGATAACTAGTGAGATGACCAGATGCTTACAACTTTTCGGCTGGTAGCATTATTACCAGGAGAATACCACTTTTTTTGGCCAAGTCACTGGGTACTAAGAATAAAAGATGAGCAGTAGTAAAGCATCTTCACCCACTAAGCAAGCAGGCTTAAAGTTAAATTGCCTTCTTTGTGCGTATGTTTCATAGGTATAAATAAGTTACCACCACGAAGTGTCATGATAGATGAAATTAATGCAAGAAAAGAAGACAAACCCAGTGGGTAAGTTAACTAAGTTAACCACTTATACATCTTTTTTGAATCATCACTCAAATTGGTAAAACAATAGCAGACAGAGGTGAGTGACACTGGAGGAAAAAGAAGCACCTGAGACTTAGAGGGAAAAAAAATCTAGCCTAGCTTGTTTAAGGAGAGAGGGCAGAGAAGAAATTGAGAAGTTTAAGTGTCCCCAAATCGTCACTTCACACCATGATTATCCAGTGCCACATGGTAAGCCGAAGGCAGATGCTTAACCAACTGAGCTACCCAGGCACCCCTCTTTTACATTTTTAAATGAGTGGAAAAAAAGAAGAATACTTTGTGATATGTGAAAATTATAGGAAATCTAAATCACAGTGGCCATACATAAAGTTTTATGAGAACACAGCCGTACTCATTCGTTTACAGATTGTGTATAGCTGCTTTTTAGTTACAACAGCAGAGTTGAGTAGTTGAGACAGAGACCATAATATGGCCCTTAAAGCCTAATGTACTTACCATTTGGCCTTTTGCCAGAATAAGTTTGTTGACCCTGTTTCCGGAGAAGAGGTTTCCACTTATGCTCTGCTCTTTGGCTGGCACTCAAGGGCCAGGGATAAGAGAAGGAAGGTGGCCAGCAAAGAAGGGAGTCTCGGCCTCCCCCACACCCCCAATTCTCACTCCTAATCCAACTAAAACATCTCTGGTTTTATCTGTTTCACTGTGAATCTGTTTTGCACTTTCACATAAATTTTCCTTTAAAAAATGGTTTCTCAGACCAAAAGAAAGTTTTAAAATCACTGCATTTAAGAATTTTTATCACTTCTCTAATTTATATATGTTTGCAGACTTCGTGTTGATCTATCCTTGTCAAAGTGCTAAATCCCAAAATAATAAAAACATTTTAGATGTCTCTTTTTCACCCTCACCCCGGAATATGATTCAATCTCCACTATGGAATTCTGCTATAACACAGATAATTAATTAGAACTGCACAGTGGAATTGTGGAACACTGCATCAAGAACTAATGATGTACTGCACAGTGACTAACAACATAATAAAATTTTAAAAAAGCATTAAAAAAAGAACTGCACAGTGGAAGGCCTCTTGTCACAGGTCAGTCAGTGATTTTAGGGACTAAGCCCTGCTTTACAGGGAATTCTGCCCTATTGATTTTTGCGGACTTTTACATTATATAAATCTAACAATATTTGAGTTTTAGAAAAATTTAGGAATAGTGAAATTATGTAAAAACTTTCTTTCTAGAAATTGTTAATTATTTGACAAAAGAACTAAAGAAATACCAGCTGCATTACGAGCATTTGGAGCACCATGTGTATAGAGTATCTTGTCAAGGAGCTCATCTTGCATTTAAAAAAATATATATAATGAGACCATTAGACAGCTATGGGCTTAGAGGGAAGAACACACTAACCATTTCAAATTTTCTAACATCGCTGTTTACTTTTTGGCACTTTTACTTGTTCTGGATTATCATTATTTTACCCTTTTGTCTTTATCCCCAATTTTCCTTTTATGAAGATTTGGCTTGTGCTACTGCAAAGCTTTACAATCAGATTATATCACATACATAGATGAACTCCTGACCAGTATCAATGCAAAACCCAACCTATTCTCTCTGCTCCTGACGGACCCACGCCTGGCTTTGACCATCTTCTTTGGCCCATGCACACCATACCAGTTCCGCCTGACTGGCCCAGGGAAATGGAAGGGAGCCAGAAATGCCATCTTGACCCAGTGGGATCGAACATTCAAAGTCACCAAAACTTGAATTGTACAAGAATCCCCATCTCCTTTTGCAAGTTTACTTAAACTCTTAAGCCTTCTGGCTTTGCTTATGGCCATTTTCCTAATTTTCCTATGAATAAAAGATTACCCAGATGGCTTCTCAGATGCACATAGTAGATTTACAATGCTCTGGTCCCTCCATTGCCATGTCATTCTCTTCATAGCCATGAACCATATTTGGGTGGTGACGGCTACCTCCCATCCTTCCCTGGTTGGCCCCAGGGCTACCAATGGTATTCCTGGGCCTCTCCCAGCTCCACCTGCTTCCAGTGCTAGAGGAAGATAATCACAATTTATGTGCACTTGAAGGCTGCTAGGAAGTTCCAGGTTGACTTTACAAGAGAGAGCTGTTTAAGACAGCACTCTGAGCATTTATATCTCTCTCTCACATAAACTATTTTCATAGGCCTCAACTAAAACCCCCTACTTCACAAAAGATTTAGTTGTACTAAAATGATCCTGTTATGGTATGAGCTGATTAGAAATAAAAAGAAAGAAAAAAACCTAGAAATTGAATGTTTCAGGTGGTCTTTTATGCTCTTTTTACAAGTTGAGGGGAGAGAAGCGGATGAGGTATCTACTCATAAAGGCCATAAAAGAATTAGGGGTTCAATAAATTTACTGGAATGTGTCTAAAGGAATGTAAGGACTGTAGAGAAAGAAAAAGACCATATGATTTCACTTATATGTAGAATCTAAAAAACAAAATAACAAATAAACAAAACAAAACAACAACAACAAAGAAACAAAATCCAGAAACAGACTCACAAACACAGGGCATTGGTGTTTCCACAGGGGTGAGGGGTGGGA
Source organism: Phoca vitulina (assembly GCF_004348235.1). Classification (NCBI taxonomy): domain Eukaryota; kingdom Metazoa; phylum Chordata; class Mammalia; order Carnivora; family Phocidae; genus Phoca; species Phoca vitulina. The sequence continues at coordinate 10,839,682 of NW_022589757.1, forward strand.
GAATGGGAAAAATAGGAGAAAGGGATTAAGGGGTACAAAATTCCAATTATAAAATAAGTAGGTCATGGGGATAAAAAGTACAGAATGGGGAATATAGTCAAAAATATTACAATAACTTTGTATGCTGACAGCTGTAACTAAGCCTGTGGTGAGCATTTTGCAATGTATATCATCATTGAATCACTATTTTGAAAAAAAAATTATTTTAATAAAAATAAAGGTATGATCCTGCCTGGGAGTGCTTATTCCCCTAGAATGCACTCTACAACAAAATGGGGTGCTCCAGCTGGCATAATAACAACTCAAATCAGATCTACCCCACAGAAAATCAACCACCTCCACTCGTTCATGGAGCCAGGCTCCATGAAATGAAATTTCCATAAAAACCCAAAAGCATGGGGTTCAGAGAGCTTCCAGATTGGTGAATACATAGAAGTTTGGGGAGACTGATGCCCTTAAAGAAGACATGGAGGCTCTTCACCCCTTCCCACATATCTTGCCCTATGTATGTCTTCCATCTCATTTTTCCTGGGTTATATCCTTTTATAATAACCTGGTTCTCTAGCAAGTAAAATGGTTTCTCTGAGTTCTGTGAGCCACTCTAGCAAATTAGTCAAACCCAAGGAGGGGTCATTGGAATCTCCAATCTACAGCTGGTCCTCAGAAGCATGGATGACAATCTGGGCTGAAGTGAGAGGGGAGGGCATCTTGTAGGACTGAGCCCTTCACCTGTGGAATCTGATGCAATCTCTGGGCAGACAATGTCAAAATTGAGTTCAATGGTAGGACACCCAGCTGATGTCCAAGAATTACTTTGCAGTGTAGGGGAAAAGCCCCCACACACATTGGAATTGGGTGCAGAACCCTTAACATAGAAACTCATAATGAAAAACTGCTCCATTGAATACTCGCCCTTGAAGCAGAGCATTCCTCATGAAGTTGGCTAGAGAGTTTCAGTGCTCAAGGTGAAATGTGGCAAGACAAATTACCCAGGTCACAGTGACATACCACAAGAACACAAGCTGGAACCTGAACCTAGTCTCCTCTATTGCACTGAATACATTGATCTGAGGGATTGAATGTACAAATGGACGATGGCCAGACCACCTACAACAGTAGAACTCTGACCCACAACCTCCACACCAGTCCAAAACAGTCAGGACTTGATCAGTGAGTGCCAGCTTCTCACTTTTGTCCCTGCTTCCAACTCAGGACCAACAAAAGAAAGTCAGATATACTCCTCAAAACCAGTCATATATGATGCCTTGCTTCTAGCTAGCCCACTTCCACCTCCTTCATGCCAACAACCTCTAGTGAGATCCTGCCTCTTTTTCCACTATAAAAAAAGCCCCTATTTTAAAACTCTGTAAATTATAGACGATAATAGCAATGCAAAATTATCTTGTCTATAGACATGTAAATTACATCTACTAAAGGTATAATTGGCCTCCCCTCCCCACTGTGGGAAAGACTAGTTTTGCCTCTACTTTGTGATATTCATTTCAATATCCCTGAATCTATAAATGTGTGTCACCTTCAAACTGATGGTCACATCTTACCAATCCCCTCCCTCTTTAATAACAAGTTAAATAAAGTCTTTCAACTGTATTCCTTTTATATTTGTATGAGAGTCATGATTTTGCCTCCTTTGAGAATTCTCTTTTAGCACCTCTCTCAGGGAAAAACAATTCCATTCATCCATAGTTTTCCACTGAAACACGAAAGAAGTCACCTTGGTTCCCCCCCCCCCCCCCCCCTCTAACAGTCATCAATCCTATCAGTGTGTCTCTCTTGCAGAGCAGGGATCCACTGGAACTGTGTGTGAAAGCACAGGCCACAGAGTCAGCCTGCCAGGCTTGAATTCCACTTCGTGGTTTTTAGTTTGATGAAATCCCACTTGTCTATTTTTGTATTTGTTGTCTGTGCCTTTGATGTTATATCCAAGAGATCATTGGCAAGACCAAAAATGTACAAAAGTCTCCAATGAATCTCTCCTCGTTTCTCAAGTCCTCATGGCCAGAATTGCATCAGACACAATCATTTCCTCAGGGAATGAGTTTCCCTTTTGATCAAAAGACCCACACCTGGAGCAGGAGAGGAGCCAGCATTCCCAGGCTCAGAGCTGCATGGAGGAGTGAATGGATCTCCGACTCAACGTCTCTCTCTTCACCATTACTTTTCTCATAATTCTCAGTGATTTCACAATCAAGTATACAATCCTTCCCCATCATGCCCTCTCAGTTCCCTAAACCCGTTACCTCTAATGATCTTACCCTCCACCTGTCTCAACCACTCATCACTATGTTCACCCTCTAGACCAGTGATGTCCAAAAGAATTTCCCACCATCACAGAAATGTTTCATCTTTACTCTCCGATGTGATAGCCACCCTCCTCGTTTGGCTACTAAGCCCTTGAAATGTGGCTAGTGTCAATAAAGAAATATATTTTAATTTTTTTAATGTTAATTAATTTAAATCTCAACTTAAATAGCTATATATGGCTAGTGGCTGTTGTATTAGCCAGTGCAGGTCTTGGCCTTGTCGTTCTCAGCAAGAGCAGCTCTCCACAGTCTGATTTACAAACATCCCATTCTCCACTAACCGCGCCATCGTCTTCCAGCTAAGTCCTTCTCATGCAACGTTCTCTTCTAACCGCTGGGCCTTCCAATCCAAACACTCAACTATCTTTCACTTCCCGCCTCCCCTTAGCTTCTCATTTCCCTCATTACCCCTCTTAGACTTCGTGATTCAATAATATCACACTTGAATGTGCTTTAGCACATTGAAGACAATAGCTAGAATGGAGAAATCAATTCATGGCAACACAGAGTCTCTAAGGACAGAAATGAAAGCTGAATGACAGAACTTAAAAATGCTACAATGAGATCCAATCTAATCTAGATAATCTAACAGCTAGAGTAAGTGAGGCAGAAGAATGAATTAGTGACCCAGAAGACCATTTAATAGATAAAAAGGGAAAAGAGGAGGCCAGGGAAAAACAACTCAGAATCCATGAAAATAGAAATCAGAGAAATAAGTGACACCATGAAGCGTTCCAATGTCAGAATTATTGGAATCCTGTAGGGGGTGGAGAGAGAGAGAGGACTAGAAGATGTATTTGAGCAAATCGTAGCTGAGAACTTCCCTAATCTGGGGAATGAAACAAATATTCATGTCTTAGAGGCAGAGAGGACCCCTCCCAAGATCAAGGAAAATAGGCCAACACCCCGGCATGTAATAGTAAAATTCGCAAATCTTAGAACCAAGGAAACCATCTTAAGGGCAGTTAGGGGGAAGAGATTCCTTACGTACAGAGGGAGGAACATCAGAATAACATCAGACCTATCCACAGAGACCTGGCAAGCCAGAAAGGCCTGGCAAGACATATTCAGGGTACTAAGCAAGAAGAACATGCAGCCAAGAATACTTTATCCAGCAAGGCTGTCATTTAGAATGGATGGAGAGATGCAGAGCTTCCAAAACTGGCAGAAACTGAAAGAATATGTGACCACTAAGCCGGCCCTGAAGAAATATTAAGGGGGGTTCTATAAAAGGAGAAAGACCCCAAGAGTTATATAGAATAGAAATTTACAGATACAATCTATAAAAACAAGGTCTTCACAGGCAACATGATGACAATAAATTCATATCTTTCAATAATCACTCTCAACGTGAACGGCCTAAGTGTTCCCATAAAATAACACAGGGTTGCAGATTGGATAAAAAGACAAGACCCATCCATATGCTGTCTACAAGAGACTCATTTTGAACCTAAAGATACATCCAGACTGAAAGTGAAGGGATGGAGATCCATCTTCCATGCCAGCGGACCTCAAAAGAAAGCTGGGGTAGCAATTCTTATATCAGACAAATTAGATTTTAAACTAAAGACTGTAGTTAGAGACACAGAAGGACACTATATCATTCTTAAAGGGTCTATCTAACAAGAAGGTCTAACAATTGTAAATATCTACCCCCCCAACATGGGAGCAGCCATCTACATAAGCCAACTGTTAACCAAAATAAAGAGTCATATTGATAACAATACGAATTGTAGGAGACCTCAATACTCTACTCTCAGCAATAGACAGATCATCTAAGCAGAAAATCAACAAGGAAACAAGAGCTTTGAATGACACACTGGACCAGATCGACCTCATAGATATATACAGAACATTCCACCCTAAAACAACAGAATACTCATTCTTCTCAAGAGCACATGGAACTTTCTCCAGAATAGACCACATACTGGGTCACAAATCAGGTCTCAACCGATACCAAAAGACTGAGATTATTCCCTGCATGTTCTCAGACCATAATGCTCTAAAACTGGAACTCAATCACAAGAAAAAATTTGGCAGAAATTCAAACACTTGGAAGCTAAAGACCACTCTGCTCAAGAATGTTTGGGTCAACCAGGAAATCAAAGAAGAACTTAAACAATTCATGGAAACCAGTGAGAATGAAGACACATCGGTCCAAAACCTATGGGATACTGCAAAGGCAGTCCTAAGGGGGAAATACATAGCCATCCAAGCCTCACTCAAAAAAATAGAAAAATCTTGAATTCACCAACTCTACACCTTAAAGAACTAGAGAAAAAGCAACAAACGATGCCTAAGCCACACATTAGAAGAGAAATAATTAAGATCGGAGCAGAGACCAATGAATTAGAAACCAGAAACACAGTAGATCAGATCAACGAAACTAGAAGCTGGTTCTTTGAAAGAATTAATAAGATTGATAAACCACGTCTTTTTCTCAATGGGTTTGCCGTCAGAATGCAGGTGTCGTGAAAACCTTCCCTCAACCTAAACCAAAATGGGAAAGGAAAAAACTCACATCAACATTGTCATCATTGGACATGTAGATACGGGCAAGTCTACCACTACTGATCATCTGATCTACAAATGTGGTGGGATCGACAAAAGAACTATTGAAAAATTTGAGAAGGAAGCTGCTGAGATGGGAAAGGGCTCCTTCAAGTATGCCCAGGTCTTGGATAAACTGAAAGCTGAACATGAACGTGGTATCACCATTGATATCTCCCTGTGGAAATTCGAGACCAGCAAGTATTATGTGACCATCATTGATGCCCCAGGACACAGAGACTTTATCAAAAACATGATTACAGGCACATCTCAGGCTGACTGTGCTGTCCTGATTGTTGCTGCTGGTGTTGGTGAATTTGAAGCTGGTATCTTCAAGAATGGGCAGACCCGTGAGCATGTCCTTCTGCTTACACACTGGGTGTAAAACAACTAATTGTTGGTGTTAACAAGATGGATTCCACTGAGCCACCCTACAGCCAGAAGAGATACGCAGAAATCGTTAAGGAAGTCAGCACCTACATTAAGAAAATTGGCTACAACCCTGACACAGTAGCATTTGTGCCAATTTCTGGTTGGAATGGTGACAACATGCTGGAGCCAAGTGCTAACATGCCTTGGTTCAAGGGATGGAAAGTCACCTGTAAAGATGGGAATGCCAGTGGAACCACATTGCTTGAAGCTCTGGACTGCATTCTGCCACCAACTTGTCCAACTGACAAGCCCTTGCGTCTGCCTCTCCAGGACGTCTACAAAATTCGTGGTATTAGTACTGTCCCTGTGGGCCGAGTGGAGACTGGTGTTCTTAAACCTGGCATGGTGGTCACCTTTGCTCCAGTCAATGTTACAACTGAAGTAAAGTCTGTTGAAATGCACCATGAAGCTTTGAGTGAGGCTCTTCCTGGGGACAATGTGGGCTTCAATGTCAAGAACGTATCTGTCAAAGATGTTCATCGTGGCAGTGTGGCTGGTGACAGCAAAAATGACCCACCAATGGAAGCAGCTGGTTTCATGGCTCAGGTGATTATCCTGAACCATCCAGGCCAAATCAGTGCTGGATATGCACCTGTGCTGGATTGTCACACAGCTCACATTGCTTCAAGTTTGCTGAGCTGAAGGAGAAGATAGATCGTCCTTCTGGAAAAAAGCTGGAAGATGGTCTCAAGTTCTTGAAATCTGGTGATGCTGCCATTGTTGATATGGTTCCTGGCAAGCCTATGTGTGTTGAGAGCTTCTCTGACTATCCTCCTCTGGGCAGTTTTGCTGTTCGTGACATGAGACAGATGGTTGCTGTGGGTGTCATCAAAACAGTGGACAAGAAGGCAGCTGGAGCTGGCAAGGTCACCAAGTCTGCCCAGAAAGCTCAGAAGGCTAAATGAATATTATCCCCAATACCTGCCACCCCAGTCTTAATCAGTGGTGGAAGAACGGTCTCAGAACTGTTTGTGTTAATTGGCCATTTAAGTTCAATAGTAAAAGACTGGTTAATGATAACAATGCATCGTAAAACCTTCAGAAGGAAAGGAGAATGTTTTGTGGACGATTTGTTTTGTGTGTGTGTGTGTGTGGCAGTTTTAAGTTATTAGTTTTAAAAATCAGTACTTTTACATGTATCATATGACCTCACTGATATGAGGAATTCTTAATCTCAGGAAACAAACTGAGGGTTACTGGAGTGGGGGGTGGGGTGGGAAGGATGGGGTGACTGGGTGATGGACACTGGGGAGGGTATGTGCTCTGGTAAGCGCTGTGAATTGTGCAAGACTGTTGAATCTCAGATCTGTACCTCTGAAACAAATAATGCAATATATGTTAAGAAAGAAAAAAAGAAGAAGAAGAATGTAGCAAAAGGGGAAGAATGAAGGGGGGGAATCGGAGGGGGAGAAGAACCATGAGAGACGATGGACTCTGAAAAACAAACTGAGGGTTCTAGAGGGGAGGAGGGTGGGAGGATGGGTTAGCCTGGTGATGGGTATTGAGGAGGGCACGTTCTGCATGGAGCACTGGGTGTTATGCACAAACAATGAATCATGGAACACTATATCTAAAACTAATGATGTAATGTATGGGGATTAACATAACAATAAAAAAAATTTAAAAAAAAATCAGTACTTTTTAATGGAAATAACTTGACCAAAAATCTGTCACAGAATTTTGAGACCCATTAAAAAGAAGTTTAATGAGAAAAAAAAAAAAAGATCGCTAAACCACTGGCCAGACTTATCCAAAAGAAAAGAGAAAGGACCCAAATTAATAAAATTATGAATGAAAGGAGAGAGATCACGACTAACACCAAGGAAATAGAAACAATTATTAGAAATTATTATCAACAACTATATGCCGATAAACTGAGCAATCTGGATGAAATGGATGCCTTCCTGGAAACCTATAAACTGCCAAGACTCAAACAGGAAGAAATTGACAAACTGAATAGGCCAATAACCAGTTACAAGATTGTGGCAGTGATCAAAAACCTCCCAAAAAACAAGAGTCCAGGGCCTGACAGATTCCCCGGGGAATTCTACCAAACATTCAAAGAAGAAATAATACCTATTCTCCTGAAGCTGTTTCAAAAAATAGAAATAGAAGGAAAGCTTCCAGACTCATTCTATGAAGCCAGCATTACCTTAATCCCCAAACCAGGCAAAGACCCCATCAAAAAGGAGAATTTCAGACTGATAACCCTGATGAATATGGAATCCAAAATCCTCAACAAAATCCTAGCTAATAGGATCCAACAATACATTAAAAGGATCATCCACCACAACCAACTGGGGTTTATCCCTGGGATGCAAAGGTGGTATCAATCAATGTGATAGAACACATTAATAAGAGGAGAGAGAAGAATCATATGGTCCTCTCAACTGATGCAGAAAAAGCATTTGACAAAATACAGCATCCTTTCCTGATTAAAACTCTTCAGAGTATAGGGATAGGGGGAACATTCCTCAAGTTCATAAAATCCATCTATGAAAAACCCACAGCAAATATCATCCTCAATGGGGAAAAGCTGAGAGGCTTTCCCTTAAGATCAGGAACACATCAGGGATGCCCACTTTCATCACTATTGTTCAACATAGTACCAGAAGTCCTAGCAACAGCAATCAGACAACAAAAAGAAATAAAAGGTATTCAAATTGGCAAAGAAGAAGTCAAACTCTCTCTTTTTGCAGATGACATAGTACTTTATGTGGAAAACCCAAAAGACTCCACCCCCAAATTACTAGAACTCATACAGCAATTCAGTAATGTGGCAGGATACAAAATCAATGCACAGAAATCAGTTGCTTTCTTATACCCTAACAATGCAACTGTAGAAAGAGAAATTAGAGAAATGATTCCATTTACAATAGTACCAAAAACCATAAGATACCTCGGAATAAACCTAACCAAAGAGGTAAAGGATCTATACTCTAGGAACTACAGAACATTCATGAAAGAAATTAAAGAAGACAAAAAAGAAATGGAAAAACATTCCATGCTCATGGATCAGAAGAATAAACATTGTTAAAATGAAGTGGGGGAAATCGGAGGGGGAGATGAACCATGAGAGACTATGGACTCTGAGAAACAAACTGAGGGTTCTAGAGGGAACGGGGGTAGGGGGATGGGTTAGCCTGGTGATGGGTATTAAAGAGGGCACATACTGAATGGAGCACTGGGTGTTATATGCAAACAATGAATCATGGAACGCTACATCAAAAACTAATGATGTAATGTATGGTAATTAACATAACATAATAAAATTTTTAAAAATGTAAAAAAGAAAAGAAAAGAAAACCTCAGGAAGGAACTACTAACAACATCCGTTACCCCAGAAATTTCTAGTGTGCATTATTAAAGGTTTTGAGAAGTCCTGGAATAAAGTAATGTTTCACTTTTGCCTTTTTGAAAAAAAAAAAATGTCTATGCTACCCAGAGCAATCTATACCTTCAGTGCCATCCCGATCAAAATTCCAATGACATATTTCAAAGTGGTGGAACAAACAATCCTAAAATTTGTATGGAATCAGAAAAGACCTTGAATCGCCAAGGAAATGTTGAAAAAGAAAAACAAAGCTGAGGGCATCACATTGCCCGATTTCAAGCTATATTACAAAGCAGTGATCACCAAGACAGCATGGTACTGGCACAAAAACAGACATATAGACCAATGGAACAAAATAGAGAGCCTAGATATGGACCCTCAACTCTATGGTCAAATAATCTTCGGCAAAGCAGGAAAAAATATGCAATGGAAAAAAGACAGTCTCTTCAATAAATGGTGCTGGGAAAATTGGACAGCCACATGCAGGAGAATGAAACTCGACCATTCTCTAACACCATACACAAAGATAAACTCAAAGTGGATGAAAGACCTCAATGTGAGACAGGAATTCATCAAAATCCTAGAGGAGAACACAGGCAGTAACCTCTTTGACATCGGCCACAGCAACTTCTTTCAAGATACATCTCCAAAAGCTAGTGAAACAAAAGCAAAAATGAACTTTTGGGACTTCATCAAGATAAAAAGCTTCTGCACAACAAAGGAAACAGTCAACAAAACAAAGAGGCAACCCACAGAATGGGAGAAGATATTTGCAAATGACACTACAGATAAAGGGCTGGTATCCAAGATCTATAAAGAACTTCTCAAATTCAACACCCAAAAAACAAATAATCAAGTCAAAAAATGGGCAGAAGAGATGAACAGACACTTCTCTGAAGAAGACATACAAATGGCTAACAGACACATGAAAAAATATTCATCATCAACCACATTGAGATACCACCTTACACCAGTTAGAATGGCAAAAAAGGACAGGGCAAGAAACAACAAATGTTGGAGAGGTTGTGGAGAAAGGGGAACCCTCTTACACTGTTGGTGGGAATACAAGTTGGTACAGCCACTTTGGAAAACAGTGTGGAGTTTCCCCAAAAAATTAAAAATAAAGCTACCCTATAACCCAGCAATTGCACTCCTGGGTATTTACCCCAAAGACATAGATGTAGTGAAAAGAAGGGCCATATGCACCCCAATGTTCATAGCAGCAATGTCTGCAATAGCCAAACTGTGGAAAGAGTCGAGATGCCCTTCAACAGATGAATGGATAAAGAAGATGTAGTCCATATATGCAATGGAATATTACTCAGCCATCAGAAAGGATGAATACCCAACTTTTACATCAACATGGATGGGACTGGAGGAGATTATGCTAAGTGAAATAAGTCAAGCAGAGATAGTCAATTATCATATGGTTTCACTTATTTGTGGAACATAAGGAATAAGATGGAGGACATTAGGAGAAGGAAGGCAAAAATGAAGGGGGCAAAATCGGAGGGGGAGATGAACCATGAGAGACTGTGGGCTCTGAGAAACAAACTGAGGGTTTTAGAGGGGAGGGGGGTGTGGGGATGGGTTAGCCCAGTGATGGGTATTAAGGAGGGCATGTATTGCATGGAGCACTGGGTGTTATATGAAAACAATGGATCGTGAATCACCACATCAAAAACTAATAATGTACTATATGGTGACTAACATAACAGAATAAAATAAAATAAAATTTAAAAAAAGCCAACTCTCTACCTACTTCAAACTTCCACTTGAGCACTTGACCTTAGGCAAAGGAAAAACACTCAGCCCCCTAACTGATCACTCTCCAATTCATGACAACACTACTGCCCCCAAATCCTGATAGATTGCTCTAATTCCTTCCCTCCCCAGTCTGATCTCCTAGATGACTATTTTATATCATCACCTCTCACCACATCCTCCACCACTTCCTTTCTCAGCTCACTCTCAGATGAGAAAATAGTGACAATTAGCAGAAAGCGTCACCAGGTTCCCACCACCATATTTCCCAATCCACCTGGGGCTGTGTCCATATACTCTTTCTTGTTACTAAGTGTGACTACCTGTGCTCTGAAAGGCAATTCCTACTAGTGTTCTGGATTCCATCCTTTCACACTTACCCAAAAACATCTCTCCTATAATTTGTCCAGTTACCCTCCCAAGTTGATCTTTCCCTTTCTCCTGGACCATTCTCCACAATATATAAATATGGCATAATATTCCTGTTTTTTGAAAACCCTCCCTGACCACACATTCCCTTCAGCAAATGCTTTTATATATCAGAGCAGCACGATCTAATTCATGAGTTTAAAAGATCGTTCTGGAGAATAGATTATAGTGGAACAAATGAAAGTAAGGACACTAATTAAAAGGCTATTTCAGGAGAACAGTTTCAGCAGTAGCAAACTAGATAATACTGACCGATCTTAAAAAATGAACTATTGGGACTTCATCAAGATAAAAAGCTTTTGCAAAGCAAAGGAAACAGTCAACAAAACCAAAAGACAACCGACAGAATGGGAGAAGATATTTGCAAATGACATATCAGATAAAGGGCTAGTATCCAAAATCTATAAAGAACTCATCAAACTCCACACCCAAAGAACAAAGAATCCAATCAAGAAATGGGCAGAAGACATGAACAGACATTTTTCCAAAGAAGACATCCAAATGGCCAACAGACACATGAAAAAGTGTTCAATATCGCTCGGCATCAGGGAAATCCAAATCAAAACCTCAATGAGATACCACCTCACACCAGTCAGAATGGCTAAAATTAACAAGTCAGGAAATGACAGCTGTTGGCAGGGATGCAGAGAAAGGGGAACCCTCCTACACTGTTGGTGGGAATGCAAGCTGGTGCAGCCACTCTGGAAAACAGTATGGAGGTTCCTCAAAAAGTTGAAAATAGAGCTACCATAGGATCCAGCAATTGCACTACTGGGTATTTACCCCAAAGATACAAAAGTAGGGATCCGAAAGGGTACGTGCACCCCGATGTTTATAGCAGCAATGTCCACAATAGCCAAACTGTGGAAAGAGCCAAGATGTCCATCGACAGATGAATGGATAAAGAAGAGGTGGTATATATATACAATGGAATATTATGCAGCCATCAAAAGGAATGAGATCTTGCCATTTGCAATGACGTGGATGGAACTGGAGGGTATTATGCTGAGCGAAATAAGTCAATCAGAGAAAGACATGTATCATATGACCTCACTGAGATGAGGAATTCTTACTCTCAGGAAACAAACTGAGGGTTGCTGGAGTGGGGGGTGGGGTGGGAGGGATGGGGTGGCTGGGTGATAGACACTGGGGAGGGCGTGTGCTCTGGTAAGCACTGTGAATTGTGCAAGACTGTTGAATCTCAGATCTGTACCTCTGAAACAAAATGGCAGGAGGGGAAGAATGAAGGGGGGGAAATCGGAGGGGTAGACGAACCATGAGAGATGATGGACTCTGAAAAACAAACTGAGGGTTCTAGAGGGGAGGGGCGTGGGAGGATGGGTTAGCCTGGTGATGGGTATTGAGGAGGGCACGTTCTGCATGGAGCACTGGGTGTTATGCACAAACAATGAATCATGGAGCACTACAACTAAAACTAATGATGTAATGTATGGGGATTAACATAACAATAAAAAAAAAGAAAAAGAAAAAAAAATACTGACCGATCTTAAATTGGACCCTTGGATGCTGGAAGACTGTGACAGAATAGGGCAAACTAAGGAGACCTCAGAGTTAAATGCAATTTGTAAATTTGGATTGGCTGTTTAATCAGGAAAAATATAACTATAAAGAGTGGAGTGTGGTTCAAAATATGCAAATCAATTAATGTGATACATCACATTAACAAAATGAAGGATAAAAGTCATGTAATCATCTCAATAGATGCAGAAAAAGCATTTGACTAAATTCAACACACTTTCATGGTTAAAACTCTCAACAAACTAGGTACAGAAGGTATTTATCTTAACATAATGAAGGTTATATATGACAAGCCCATAGCTGACATCATACTCAATGGCGAAAAGCTGAAAACTTTTCCTTTAAGACCAGGAACAAGGCAAGGATGTCCACTCTTGCCACTTACATTCAACATTGTACTGGAAGTCCTAGCAAGAGCAATTAGGCAACAAAAAGAAATAAAAAGCATCCAAACTGGAAAGTAAGAAGTAAAATTATCTGTTTGCAAATGAGATGATCTTACATATAGAAAACCTTTAAGACTCCAAAAAAACAAAAACAAAAATCCTGCTAGAACTAATAAACAAAACTACAATGATTAAAACAAGATAGTACTGGCATCAAGACAGACATAGACCAATAGAACAGAATTTGAGCCCAGAAATTAATCTCCAACAAGGCTTCCAAGAACACACAATGGGGAAAGGACAGTCTCTTTGACAGATGATGCTGGGAAAATTGTATATCCACTTGCAAAGGAGTGAAATCAGAAACTTATCTCACACCACACACACAAAATCAACTTAAAATGGGTTAAAGACTTAAACATAAGACCAAAAATATAAAACTCCTAAAAGATAAAATAGGGAAAAAGCCTTTCGACAGTGGTCTTGGCAATGATCTCTTGGATATAACACCAAAGGTACAGACGTAAAAACGAAAACAGACAAGTGGGACTTCGTCAAACTAAAAACCTTCTTCACAGCAAAGAAAATCATTAACAGAATGAAAAGACAACCTACAGAATGGGAAAAATATTTGCAAACCATACACCCAATAAGGGGTTAATATCCAAAACATGTAAGAGACTTCTACAACTTAATAGCAAAAAAAAAAAAAAAAAAACCAAATAACCTGATTAAAAAATGGGCTAAGTTCTTGAATGGACATTTCTCTTAAAAAGACATACAAATGACCAACAGATATATAAAAAGGTGCTCAAAATCACTAATCATCAGGGAAATGCAAATGAAGACCACAATGAAATATCACCTGTTAGGATGGCTATTATCAAAAACACAATAAGGGCGCCTGGGGGGCTCAGTCGTTAAGCGTCTGCCTTCGGCTCAGGTCATGATCCTGGGTCCTGGGATCAAACCCCGCATTGGGCTCCCTGCTCCATGGGAAGCCTGCTTCTCCCTCTGACTGCTGCTCCCCCGCCTTGTGCTCTCTCTCTCTCTCAAATAAATAAATAATCTTTATAAATAAATAAATAAATAAATTTTCAGTTATGCAAGATGAACAAGTTCTAGCAATCTGCTGTCCAACACAGTGCATATAGTTAAAATACATATTGTGCACATAAAAATTTGTTAAAAGGGTAGATCTCAGGTCAAGTATTCTTGCCAAAAACAAACAAAAGAGCATGAGGAAACTTATTGAAGGTGATGGGTATGTTTATTACCCTGATTGTGGTGATGGTTTCACAAGTGTATGGAATGTGTCCAAACTCCAAACTCATCAAATTACATTCATTAAATATATGCAGGGTTTTTCTGTGTATCAGTTATACCTCAAAAAAGAGTGGTGTGCCAATAAACTAGCCATGGGATAGAGAGGATCCCAGACTTAGCGTAATTGCCAATTTCCATGGTATAAATATTCCCACCCTGACCAATGAATGTCCAGCTACTGTGATATCATTGAACTTGGAGTTGGAAGAGATGCACACCTTCTCACTGTACAAGCCAGCTCTGGTATGCCACTAGATAAGAACGCTTTGGAGACAACTGAAGAAATTTGAAAGTAGACTGGGTATGTTGGCTGGTATTATTGAATTTATATAGATTTTCTTAGATGTGGTAATAGTAACGTGAATGTGTGGACGAGTGCCTCTATTCTTGTGAGATATATGCTGGAATATCCTGATGGCATCCCTGGTGTTTAAAGACTACACTCAGGGCGCCTGGGTGGCTCAGTCGGTTGAGCATCTGCCTTCAGCTCAGGTCATGATCCCAGGGTCCTGGAATCGAGCCCCGCATCGGGCTCCAGAGCCTGCTTCTCCCTCTGCCCCTCCTCCCATTCATTCTCTCAATCTCTCTCTCTCTCTCAAATAAATAAAATATTCAAAAATAATAATAAAGACTATACTCAGATGGGTGTGTGTATGTGCACATGTGTGTGTGTGTGTGTGTATATTAAGAGAAGAAAATGTACCAAGAGGTTGATGGCTGAAGATATGGGTGAGGGATACATTGTTGTTCATTAACAAAACCGTTCTTTCAACTTTTCTGAGAGCATAATATTTTTCAAAAGAAAAAATTAATTTGCTACCAACTGAAGATTTCATATAAAAATCTGGATTTTCATTTTCTACTGAAGAGTCTAAAATTGCAATTTGGGGCTCATGTTCTCAAATAGCACCATTTACCTGAAGCTAACAGACTGGAGATGTGCTTTCCAGTCGATCTTAACCTGGCCCTCTCCTCCTTTGAGTTACCCTCCTGACCCCTGTGGACATTGCATTTGTGCTCCTGGTCCAGAAACCATTCAATGAACTTAAGATGGCCAGCTTCCAAGCACTTGATGGAGAAGAAAAAAAGATGGTGCCTATTTAGTATTCTATTGTTGCTTCTGTAATTATTCTTTTGTACGGTTCCCTAGGCTAATATTTAAAACTAATTTTATGCTTTCTCAAACTCGTTTTACCAGCTCCCTCTGCTGACCCTTTCTAAAAGGATGACACTGCTTAAATCCCTTATAAATTCTGGATTTTAAAATCATATTTCTGGGGTTAGAGGGCTCTAGACATGAAAGAACTTGATGAGGTGACAGTCACCTAAATTACTTTATTCTTTGGACTGCCCCTATGATGGCTCAAAGGACTAATGATGCAAAAGTGTTCGGCAGGCCGCAGGCCTGTTTCAGGAACGGCTGTGACGTTGGAGGTGACTTTGGCGCCCTCTAAAGGTTACCATGAGAAGAGCAGCCGCTGAACAAGCTTTCCCTGAAGTTTCCGGCTTTACCGGAACTGTGACGTTTAAGAGGGTGGGGAAAAGGGGCAGAAGTAGTTTATGTTCTTCGATTCCAAAGCCAGTTTTGTAACTCGTCATTTAGCCCTCCCCTGAGATCACGGAAGTATCCAGCTCTTGTCCTACACAACTTTTTATCCTCGGTGAGTGGGACACTTTCTGCTGTCACCAGGATGACTGGGAAGGCAAATGGTTTTGTTTCACTGAGACCACTTGATCAAAGTCAGCTTTCCTTTGTTTTCCTTTTAGAACAAAGACTTTGAGTTTTGAAAAAAATAATTTAAGGCAAACACTGTCTTTGTCTATTTGCTTTGAGAAATAATTTGTCAGAGTATCTGCTCTGTGCCAACAAGGTAAGTGTCCTGGATTATTCTTCTTTGCTGTTGTCTTTTTTTTTTTTCATGGGGAGATGTTTCCAGAAACTGCTTTTGCAGAGGATGAATATTCTCCTTGGTAAGTGCATTCCTTAAAAATGTATGTGATTCTCTTCTTCAGGAGCCTCTTGATTAGGGTTAAATTAAGGAGAAAGTCAGAAAGCAAAGGAGCATTGTAAGGAAACAAAGTTAGGTTGTAGGGAGAAACCATCTGAAAGAAAGGTGTTGGTTGGAATCATAGAATCATGGGACTTTCTATAATTCTCTTCTCACCTCTGATTTCATCTGATGGATGAGCTGGTAGTGCCAGGCATTGGGAAACATAAAATCCTCCACAGTTTGGTATTAGGAAATTCTATAACAATGTAAGGGCATTGGTGGGTGATGATAAGAAATATGAACAGATGAGATTCAAATAAATCATAATCCACCGCATGATTTGCAAATCACCCAAATCTCTCCATGTCTCAAAAATGATTCCTACATTTTCTGGTCTGGCAGGTTTGGGATGGGGTTTTCATGTCATTCAAAAGTCCAGTTCAATAGTTTAGGGCTCATCTCTACCAAGGAACTCATTATAAGCAACCTTTGAGCTACAGAGGACCTTCCATTCATAGCACCCTTTCTAGTTTACAAAGAGCTTACACACACCTTATGTCCTCACCCCACCCAGCCCCCAGCCCCTACCCCCACCGTTCCCCCCCCCATCCTTCAAGCCTGCAGTATCTCTCCTACCTTTCAATTCACACCTATTTTGGTACCAAATACTTGTCATTCAGACATAAAAACAATTCTCTTGGGCTGGAAGGGAAAAGGGGAAAACTACTAGAAACCTCTGTTTTACAAATGTGGGAACAATCTCACAGGGAAATAAAGATATTGTTTAAATGGATACAGCTGGTTAGAGGCGGAGGGAGAACTAGAACCCACATCTGCCCATTTCCAATTCTCACCAACTTCCCTCAGTGATTCGAAGCCTGTTTTTTAAATCACTGCCCTCACTCGGAGATTTGTAATCTGCAAGTGTTGTGTAATTTTAAGAGACATAAATTCCCAGTTTGTTTTTGCGGCCTGAACAGTCTCTTAAGTTGTTCTGTAAAGGACAAGGTGTTTTCACCCCAGAAAAACACAGCCCACTCAGCGTCTCTAACTAGGCCTCCAGGCAGAGTTAAACAGCCCAACAGTGCTGCAAACGTCTGTACCCAGAGCACGCTGCTATTACAGGAACATACCATGTGATATCATGTGTGTCCACATCTCTCCATATGGTGGCGTCTCCTTGTGGACAGTCACTGGGTCTATTTAGTACTATTATTTAGTCATCGGGTCTTCATCTTTGGGTCCCTCACACTTGACTCAGTAACTGCACTTAGAGATACCCAGGGTGCGTTGTTGAATGAATCAGTTTGCTGCCAGTCTATTCACTGTAGCCCATTTTGCACTTTACCAGTTCAATTAAGCAACCATTTCTTTTATGTTATTACTGCAAAGACAGAGCACAGCTGAGATGTACCAACTTCAGGCTTCTACCTAGTGGCCTGGAAATTCCAGTGTTCTTATTGGCGGAGGCCATTCATTTCTGATGAAAAGCTGTCTAGAAATCCGACTCCTCAACCCAAAGGAACCCACAGGTATGTATGCCTATTTATTTCCAAATTTGCTGATTAATTTTGTCTTTGTGAGCTGTCTTTTCTAGGAGAAAGAGAGGGAAAGAGGGAGACAATTAGGGAGCTAGGGAATGAACACTGATAAATATTTGGTGGTAGGCACTTTTGTATAAGTAATGTCACTTCATTTAAAACTCAGACAATTCTTCAACATAGCCAATTTGCTGGGATTAACTGAGTGGTTAGCCCATCTGTCAATACAAAAGCTATATCGATGTTTGCAGAAATCCAAATTATAATACCAAGAAAAACTGGCTATAAATCCCTGGGACACGTACTTCCTCCAGTCTCTACTGACAAACATGGGCATCCACATTTCTATAAGACCTCATCTAGAATGTCCCATATAACTTTCCTTGGGGGCTTTCTTCTAAATTATGGTCAGTCTGTCTTGCCTCTGTGCAAGATTAAGGCCCGCCCTTAACTCATGGAATATCTTTGTTGTATGGCAGGAGATGACCCATGGCCAGCTATTCTTCAGGACTCTAGATGCTTTGAATAAAACTAACATTTTTGCTAGCTGCAGTTCCTAGGGTCCAGAGGGACTAGGTGGTAGCAAAGGGCCCTTTTAATACTGAGGGGATCTAAAGTCCCAAGGGGCACCTGGCTGGCTCAGTCAGTAGAGCATGTGACTCTTAATCTTAGGGTCATGAGTTCCAGCCCAACGTTGGGCATGGAGCCTACTTAAACACTACTACTAATAATAAAACATGTTTAAAAATTAAACAAAAATAAATAAAGTCTCAAGGGGATCAAGGTCCTGACTATACTAATTAATAATAAGAACTAAATTTAAATGAGCACTTACTATGTAGGAGACACACTTCTACAATCCTTCCAACATATCAATCATTTC
Organism: Phoca vitulina; assembly: GCF_004348235.1. Lineage (NCBI taxonomy): Eukaryota > Metazoa > Chordata > Mammalia > Carnivora > Phocidae > Phoca > Phoca vitulina. The sequence continues at coordinate 10,858,178 of NW_022589757.1, forward strand.
ATTTCATAACAAATATTTAAGATATTATTATTATTATTATTATTTCCATTCCCATTGTACTCAATAGAAAACCGAGGCCCAGAGAAGACAAACAGCTAGTCCAAGGTCGCACTATTAGTAAGTGACACTAAGATTTAAACCAAACACTCTGATTTCCAGAGTCTGATTTCATTTTTAACCAAAATGTGAATCTGCCTCAGCTCAAAGAGGGTGTGTATACCACTATAAGAGTTGGGTTCTATGACAGGAGGTTCCTTCCAGTCTTGTCATATAAAGAAGCTCAGCCCAACCTTCCCCCAACAGAGTACCATGGCCAGGCGAGTTGCAGTGATTGGAGCTGGTGTGAGTGGCCTGTCCTCCATCAAGTGCTGCTTGGATGAGGACCTGGAGCCCACCTGCTTTGAGAGAAGTAATGACATCGGGGGACTATGGAAGTTTACTGTACGTAGTTTGTACCCTCCCACCTCCATCAGTCATAATCTGGTAGTCTGCTTTGTCCCTGCTCATGCATGGTGGCTTCAGCCTACCTTGACGATCACCTAAAAAAGCAGCTCACTGCAACACCACAGGCTTGTGTGCAGCATAGTGATGAACCTAGAGACTTGGCAGGGCAGGGGCAGTTGGAAGAGGGAGGAAGGAAGAGTTAAGTCTGATACACAAACATAGTATTGGAAGTTACAGTGATTTCTAGACCATGGACATTCTGAGACAAAGTAACAGTGTCGCATAGGTTAGGCTGAATGGCATTTGTGAATATGGAGCAGATGACGCTTTTGGAAGGATGGAAGTTGGCATCAGGGAGTGGAGCTCCAGCCCACAGGATTATTCAGGTCTTTGGGAAGAGAATTGGCAAGAGTGAAGCAAGAATCCAGACCCTGAAAGGCTGGGGTAGGCGGTTGGGTAGCTTTCACATTATCACAATAAAAACAGCCAAGGCACTGATCAATCCTTCTAAGGAGTGGAATGTGCATCCTGGGGGGGTTATACCTAGGGCTAGGCCAGCTTTTAGGTGACTTGAGCAACAGAAGTAAGGGCTGGAAGTGGCCAAATACCACCTGCCTTGGGCCAGGATTGGTCCTGGTAACTGGGAGTAGCAGGATCTTCAGCAGGGACCTAGGGATCCATCCCGTTGGTGGAGTATAAAGTGTCAGAAGATAGGCGGTCTAAGTACTGGATGTTTCAGTAGTAATTGAAAAGCAACATTCAGTGGGAGCTCATGGTGGAGGAGAGTACTTCAAACTGGTATGAGGGAAGCCTTCATGGAGAAGGTGGCATGGGCCAGTCTTTGATACACGGTGAAGAAAACAGAAATAGCAAATGTATGTAAGCAGGTATGGTCACAACCCTAGGATTATAGTGTGCTAGGGGAAAAAGCTTCTTCTGATGTACTGTGACCCTGATTGAGCCACCAAATGTCAATGTGGAAAGAAAACACTGGGTCTGGTTTTTGTACCTTCTGCTATTTGACCCCACGGTTGATTTGGTTTTCTTCCCCCACTCTAAAGTAATATAGATAAATTTTAGAAAATAATTTTGAGTTATTAAAAAAAAGAAAAAGAAAATAAGAGTGTCTGGGTGGCTTAGTTAAGCGTTTGACTCTCGATTTCGGCTCCGGTCATGATCCCAGGGTCCTAGGATCGAGCCCCTCATCGGGCTCCCTGCTCCGCGGGAAGCCTGCTTCTCCCTCTCCCTCTGCCACTCCCTCTACTTGTGCTCTCTCTCTCTCTCTCTGTCAGATAAATAAATAAAATCTTAAAAAAATAAAATAAAATAAAATTAGAGTCCAGTATAAGTGCTGATGGGAAGGAGCCAATAAAGAGAAAGTGACTGAAAATATACATGGTGGGTGACTTGGGTGGCTCAGTCAGTTAAGCGTCCAGCTCTTCATTTTGGCTCAGGTCATGATCTTAGGGTCATGGGATCGGGCCCCATATTGGGTTCCACATTCAGTGCAGAGTCTACTTGAGATTCTCTCTCTCTCCCTCTGCTCCTCCCCCCAACTTGTACATGTGCTCTCTCTCTCTAAAATAAATAAATAAATCTAAAAACAAGAAAAAGAAAATATACCTAGACAATAAATACAAAAATCAGTGAGCAGTTCTGTGAGCAAAGGCAAGAGGAAGAAGTCCTCATGACTGGAGAGATTGAGGATGGCAAAAAGAAAAGAAGAAAAAAATAAGCAAGTCAGACCGTAGGCCCCATGTTCATGGAATCACTGAATGGCAATGCTAGTCTTGGAGAGGCCTGCTAAATTTTGTTAATTTCTTTGTAGTTTGAGAAGGATACTGTGTTTAATAATTCCAATCCCACCAATGATTTCTGACAACTATAACATGGAGATCCAATGCTGTTTTCCTGGAACTCTTTGGAATTACAAATGGAATCTTTTTTCTTCCTGCCTCCCCCACCCCATCAAGCTAACTATGTTTCACCACAGGAAACTTCTAAAGATGGGATGACCAGGGTCTACAGATCATTAGTGACAAATGTCTGCAAAGAAATGTCATGTTATAGCGACTTCCCCTTCCAAGAAGATTATCCCAATTTCATGAACCAAGGAAAATTTTGGGACTATCTCAAAGAATTTGCTGAGCACTTTGACCTTCTGAAATACATTCGGTTTAGGGTAAGACAACTTGGGCTATGGAAGGTTAATGAATGGGGGCTGCCCATTCAGCAATCTAATGGAAAGGGGATCCTAAGTAAATTTATTCCTGATTTTATCTCTATGTGAATAAGGTAGATAATAAAGGCTCCTCACTTCTCCCATTTCTCATGTTTTACTCAAATAAATCATTAAGATACTGACTTTCCTGAGTCCTCTTCTGAATCCAAATTCTTATTCGGGATGCGATTTAGAAATTTTTTTCTTGAGACGAAAGGAAAAATGAATTTTGTTCATGAAACCTGCTGGGAAGAAATGACTAGGAATCTGAACCACAGAAATTATAATGAGCCAAAACTCTTCCTACATTTTCCCAATGCATTCAGTATTGTAACTCATTTCCTCACTGGGAATAAGAACTAAGTGTTTCTTCCTTCCAGTGAAGGCATGCAGATGTTTTGGGTCCTACACTAGGACAGCTTTTGAGACTTTGTACAGGTTACTTAATTTCTTTATCAGAAGACAAACCAATATTGACAGACCTCTTACCCTGAGACAGGTTTGGCCCACATGAAGTAACAAACATGGTTACCATACCAGCCATTTCATGAGGTCCCAAGGTGACTGACAGAAAGTGAGTGTTTGTCTGCCACTTTCAGACCACGGTGTGCAGCATAACGAAGCGTCCAGACTTCTCTGAAAGCGGTCAGTGGGATGTTGTCACAGAGACAGAGGGGAAGCAGGAACGAGCTGTCTTTGATGCTGTGATGGTTTGCACCGGACATTACCTGAAGCCCCATTTACCTTTGGAGTCCTTTCCTGGTGAGTCATTTCTACCTGAGACCATGTCTACTCGTCTGGGTTCTCCTTGAAGAAAGTCATTTATTTGAATTGGAAATAATTCCTAATGATTAGAGACGACTCTGTGTTCACCCTAAGAAATAATATGTACAGCTCTTTGAAAGGTATAAAGCACTATGTAGGTGTCTTCTTATTTACTTATTAATGTAAATGCTGCCATTACTGAAGTTTATCATGCCTGCCTGATTCAAGTTCAATGATCACATAAGGCTGAGGTGTCATAAGAAAAAAAAAATGCAAGCTTTTGAATTTTGTCATTGAATTACAGGTCATTTGAATTGGGAGTGATCTGTAATTCAATAACTTAAAGGAAGTGAGAGTATAAAGAAACTTGACAGATTTGTTTTTAAGAAACAGAGCAGCAATTATACATCCAAAGAAATAGTTTCATCCTTCAAAACAGTCACCACAATAATAATCCATACATCTCTTATCCCAAGGCTGTCACCACAAAGGAGTTTTAGAAATTCCTTTTGGAAACGCTTCTGACTCCAGCAGCACATTTTTTGAAATGTACAGTTGGCCTTTAAACGTCCCAGGGGTTAGGGATGCTGACCCCCGACATAGTCAAAAATCCCCGTAGAACTTTTGACTCTCCCCAAAAAACTTAACTAGTAATGGCCTACAGTTGACTGGAAGCCTTATTAATAATATAAACAGTCGATTAACCCATATTTTGTATGTTATATATTATATACCATATTCTTACAACAAAGTAAGTGAGAGAAAAGAAAGTGTTACCAAGAAGACCATAAGGAAGAGAAAATACATTTATAGTACTGTATGGTATTTACTGAGAAAAATCCATGTATAAGTGGCCCCACATAGTTCAAACCCATTGTTGTTCAAGAGGCAGCTATACTGATGATTGGCAGATCTCCATCTTTTGAGATCAAATGAGGATTATTAAAATGTAGTACAGCTACTCTTCTTCTGTCACTTATAAGTGGCTTTAAAGGCAATTGAGTAAGTGAAGTTTGGAAACTTCATTAAGGAATTGAAAGAACGTTTAAGGAAGAGTGTGAAGAATAAAACTTGCACACCTGGGCCAATAAAACAAAAAAAAACAAAATGTTTGTAAATCTTATAAACGTAATCTCAAATTAACAAAATATCCCACTTTAAACAAATGTTTTAGGGATCAAGTGAGACTTCAGTGCATAATTTTGCGAAGAAGCAATTGTATAAATGGTGGTTGGGCTTCAGACTTGCAACAAGCCTGTGGGCTAAAAACACAATGGCACTGGACTAAAGAAATATAGAAGCACCTTTTATAAAGAAGTTTCTACAGGGAGATGTGTTACAAGTGTCAAATAATTGATGTTTTTGGAATGTAGTGTCTTGTCAGGTTTGGCTTGGCTTACCCTCAGTTCACTTACACTCTGACTAAAAGATGCTATTGCAAAAGATCAGGCAAGTACTGAGAGGTGAGGATCCTTGTGGCAGTTTAAAAGTGTATAATCTGGAAGAGTTGGTTCCAAGAAAAGAGACTGGGCAAACATATAATAGAATTGCAAGGTAGTTTGAGATCATTTCGAGAGCAAACGTTTCTCTATACCTTAATGATCTCTGGAGAAGAAATGATTGCATTAGAAGTATTGGTGTGCCCCTCTCTTTTGCCCCAAAGCCCAGATTATGGAAAAGGAAGAAATCCACACAAACAGATTTCAGCAATCCTCCTCAGGAGGTCTAAGTTTATGACCAGACTCTAGAAGGATTTGTGACAGCAGGACACCAGGACAGATACCCCAGTTTCCTCTGTGTTCCCAGAATGAGGAATCCTGGTGAGTGGACACAGTGGAAGTTTTCTAAGGAGTTCTGATCTGCTCCAGTTCCCTCAGGGCAATGACCCTTGATGATAAGTGACCTTTAGCATACTAGTTATGAACAAAATCCTAAAGTCAGCAGCCTGGAGCACATCCCGGTTCTAATTGCAGAATCTTGGGTAAACTTCACCCAATGACTCCATTTCATAGAGCGGTCATGAGAATTCAATGAGATCGTCCACGTAAAACACTCAGGGGAGGACAGAGCACATAGGAGCACTCCATCAACGTTAGCTACCAGCGCTGTGACTCATGACCCCCTGGGAACTGGTATGAACCCTTTGAGAACTGTTCAGAAGGAGCTGCTTCCTAAGAGCCATGTGATTCCTCCAGACTAAGAACTATCCATCCCTCTGTTATAACTCCCGCCTCGGCAGCCATCCCACCCCAGAGTTCGAGCTCCTCCTGTATCCCAGGTGGGAACCCCTGGGCGGGTAACGCAGACACGAGTTCCGCATCCCTCTCCCACACACAGAAGGTGTGTAAGAGTGACTCTCCGACCACATATCAATTGTGATCGTTAGTTATAGATGAGTGATGTGAATGCCTAATTGTGTTTGATCAATTATTAATAAATCTCTTTAAACTTTGTGAGCATGGTAAATGGAATTCAAGTGCATTTCCTAACACATAACCTTAGGGCGATAAATACAAGATGAACAAACCACAGCAGCAAAGCGTTCCAGAGATAATTAGTGACAAGGCAGACTAAGCCCCATGCCCCTCGGCAGACCCTGAGGGTGTCACTGTATAAGAGGACAATGTAATAATCGAAGGTTATAAGGATGACCTTGAATTATCAGTATGTTCTAGTTTTAGGACATAAAATATATAATACCCTTCAGAAAGATTTCTGTAAAAAAAAAATTAAGATTTTGATGTTTCTGTGTTAAATTGCCCAGTTGTCTGAAAACTTCTCTCCCGTAAATGTTGCATTTCCTTGGCATCAAATGATGCATTTATTATATTGCATTAGACTTCCCCAAAGTGAGGGGATGGCACTCCAGAAGTGCTCAGTAGTCCCCAGTTCTCCTCTCCCTGTCCCCATCCCCATACACGGTTGTGAGATAGAAAAAGGAAAATACAGTAAAAATGAAAGCTGAACCTTGAAGTAATTTTCCGTGACAATAGTATATGTTTAATATGTGCTTACTGAATGAAGTCAGTTACCCAACAGTCTTTTATGAAAACAGCCTGAAGGAAAAGAACTAGTGTAATGATAGACGTAGGCTTTGACCTCAGCACAGTGTTTCCCAACAACCACCAAGACCTGAGGTGCTTATTTTAAAAGCAAGTTAATGTGGTATTTACAGAATAAGAACCTCCGAAAGTGGGACCCTGGAATCCTAATGTTTCCCCAGCAATGTGATTCTCATGGAAACTAAAGGTTAAGAATCATTTCCATAGTCCGAGTAGAGGCAGCCTCGCCCTGTGGTTACCATGTGGTTAAGTTCAAGTTGTGCCTCTGACGTTTATTGGCACCTGGGCAAATCCTGTGTCCTAAGTCCCTATTTCTCCACCTGTAAAATGAAGTACTCATAGCACCTTTTTCTTAGGGTTGCTTGAGGATGAAATCAGCTGCTAGCCATGGAGTGCCTAGCACAGGACCTAGAACAGGACCTAGAACAGCTCAGTGGAACTTATGGGTGTTGGTATGGAAGAATTCTACCCACTCTTTTGCAGAAAAAGAAATGGAAAAAAAATTACTGGTGCCAAATTAAATATAATTATTTTCTATTTCCAGGGCAAACTCAATCACTTAAGTCATTTGAGGGAAAAAAATAGCTTGAAAGGTAGCACAAAATTGGAGTCATAAAACTGAAATTTAAATCCTGTCTCTGGTACTTATTAATTATATGGCCTTAAGTCAATCACTTAACCTTTCTAAGCACTAATGGATTTACCTGTAAGACAAGGATGAATAACTCCCCCCTCCAGGAGGACTGCTGCAAATCTGACTTGAGAGAATAACTATGGAAGCACCTGGCTGAGCACAATTCATTAAGATTTTTTTGTAAAAGGTAACTTCCTGCTAAACTGTAACACGAATTCATTCTTTGAGTAACAACAGTGCAATTTACCGTGCACAAAGCCATGACAGAATGATACTGGAAGAGACAGGGGAGGGTACTGGAGCATAACACGGACGTTAAAAGTCCAGGATCTTGCATCAGAGTACTTGCATTTAAATTCCCAGCTCGGGGCTCCTGGGTGGCTCAGTCGTTAAGCGTCTGCCTTCGGCTCAGGTCTTGATCCCAGGATCCTGGGATGGAGCCCCGCATCGGGCTCCCTGCACAGCAGGAAGCCTGCCCCATTCCCCCTGCTTGTGTTCCCCCTCTTGCCATCTCTCTCTCTGTCAAATAAATAAATAAAATCTTGATAGATAGATAGATAGATAGATAGATAGATAGATAGATAGATAAATTCCCAGCTCTCAGGGCACCTGGCTGGCTCAGTCAGTGGACTGTGCAACTCTTGATCTCAGGGTCACAAGTTCAAACCCCACGTTGCATGTGGAACCTACTTATAAATTAATTAATTAATTGTTAATTAATTAATTGAAGTAAGTTCCCAGCTCTCTATTCATTGACAAGTGTGATGTCACAAAAATCACATAATCCCTACAAATCTGTTTCCACATATGTAAGATGTGTAAAAATAGTATCGACTTCAAAGGGTTATTGTGAGAAAAATCCATGTAATCACTCTATAAGTGTTATTAGAACTGCAATACAAAATGTCCTTTGGATCTATTAAGGATTCCCTGCCCTCAATTTATTCTGAGGGAAAAGATTATAATCTCTTTCTTTCTAAAACGACCCCCACTCCATTCAGATGAAACATTAAATTGAAGTTCCATCTGCCTGAGTTTAGAAGTTATTAATGTTAAAGTTTCTTATTGCTCTGGTTTAGAAAAAGGAGGATGTACATACATGTGTCCTAGCTGACGTTGCCTTTTTTCTGTAAAAAAAAAAAATATGGGTGGGGCGCCTGGGTGGCTCAGTCGGTTAAGCTTCTGCCTTCAGCTCAGGTCATGATCCCAGGGTCCTGGAATCGAGCCCCGCATCGGGCTCCCTGCTCCACGGGAAGCCTGCTTCTCCCTCTCCCACTCCCCCTGCTTGTGTTCCTGCTCTCGCTATCTCTCTGTCAAATAAATAAAATCTTAAAAAAAAAAAACTACAGGTGAATTGTCAAAAAAAAAAAAGACCCCCACTCTGCATATATGTATGCTGAAATGCACAGCTCTGTTTTGTAAGGGAGAAAAGACTTTCCGTCTACCCTCCTCAGTTTGATAGATTAGAAGGGAGAAAGGTATACAGATTTATTAATTTTTAATACTAATGTGGGGGCACCATAGGAAAATAATGAATACCAAAAAAAAGCTGTGAGATTTGAGTGTTTATATACCGTCTTCATAGGGAAAGGGGAGGGGATGTAGGCCATCCAGGGGAGAGCAAATGTTTCCAGAAAGATGAATGGGCTCCTAGAAGAGTGGATGGGAGATACGATCATCTGTGACAACGTTTGTCTGGATATAGACTTCTACGGTCCTCTTCTGTGATATAAGAACCGATCTTCCCTGGTTGATGAAACTGCCAGGGAAGAGATTTATGACCATAGGAGTCCTTTCCAAGGCAGATGAGAGGAGTTCAGAGAAAGCCTCTCCCTGCCTTTGCTGTTTTTCAAGATCCTTCACTTGAAAATAATAAATATATCAAAGCGGCACATTTTGGGTAGCATGTCCTGTACTCCTTCAGTGGTAAAGTAAATATTTCAAACATGACAGCAATCCAAAAAAATAACATCAAGTCATCATACAATTTCCTCAAGGAAATGACAAGGCATTGGAAGACAAAGCCCTGGCCAAAATCTGAACAGTTTGGGAATAAATACCAGAATTTCTGTCAATCTTTACTTAGACCAGAATGCAAGAGAGATACAACTGTTTGGGTAATAATTTCAAATGCTGTCAAAACCCCTCTGACATCTGGCCAAGGTTTACTCTTTTTAAGATGCCTTTTCTGCTGGGGCGCCTGGGTGACTCAGTCGATTAAGCATCTGCCTTCAACTCAGGTCATGATCTTGAGGTCCTGGGATCGAGTCCTGCTCAGCGGGGAGCCTACTTCTCCCTATGCCTCTCCCCCCCAGCTTGTGCTCTCTCTCTGACAAATAAATAAAATTTTAAAAAAATAAAATCTTCAAAAGATTCTAAAAAAAAAAAAAAGATGCCTTTTCTGCTTTTCACTAATCACCATGGATCTTTCACAAGTAGTTGTAAGACTGATGTTGAGCTGGGGGAGGAAAAACTTGCTACCAGGGCAGCCAGCTCCCCTTGCAAGCAGCTGTAGCCACAGCCTGTCAAGCTTGGGTCAAACACCAGGCCCCAGGCTTCAGAGACTCCAAGGGTCAAGGTCTCACAGTGGTCTCCTTGCAGCCCCTCAAACGTGCCCCCATGTCCAGGGGACAGAAAACGTCACAGCACTTTAAGTTCATTCCTGAAATTCTCCAATTTCCAGCTCCTGGCCACTTCAACTCCAATCCCCCAAAGTGAGTGAGGGGCTAGGGATCCCAAAACGGGTCTGCAGCATGGGTGGTTCAGTGGTAGAATTCTCGCCTGCCAAAACGGGTCTGCACACACATTCTTTGCAAATCCTGCACAGTGGGTTTAACACGTCCCTTGGAATACGGCCAGCATTGTATTCAGTTTCCAGCTTGGGGGGCCTTAGGAGACAAAGAATCCAATTAAAATATTGTGTTACACATATTACCTGTGCAATAAATGTTATTAAGTAAATCGTGGGAGGGATGGGGTGACTGGGTGATGGACACTGGGGAGGGTATGTGCTCTGGTAAGCGCTGTGAATTGTGCAAGACTGTTGAATCTCAGATCTGTACCTCTGAAACAAATAATGCAATATATGTTAAGAAAGAAAAAAAGAAGAAGAAGAATGTAGCAGGAGGGGAAGAATGAAGGGGGGGAAATCGGAGGGGGAGAAGAACCATGAGAGACGATGGACTCTGAAAAACAAACTGAGGGTTCTAGAGGGGAGGGGGGTGGGAGGATGGGTTAGCCTGGTGATGGGTATTGAGGAGGGCACGTTCTGCATGGAGCACTGGGTGTTATGCACAAACAATGAATCATGGAACACTATATCTAAAACTAATGATGTAATGTATGGGGATTAACATAACAATAAAAAAAATTTAAAAAAATGTTATTAAGTAAATCAATCAATCAATCAATGTATGATAGGAGAATGATAATTCTGGGAGACAGTTTCATCTTTTTATTTTTTAGATTTATTTCTATTTTATTTTTTAAGATTTTATTTATTTATTAATTTACTTATTTATTTATTTATTTGTCAGAGAGAGAGAGCGAGCACAAGCAGGGGGAGCTGCAGGCAAAGGGAGACGCAGGCTCCCCGCCAAGCAGGGAGCCCGATGCGGGACTCAATCCCTGGACTCTGGGATCATGACCTGAGCTGAAGGCAGACGCTTAACTGACTGAGCCACCCAAGCACCCCTATGTCTATTTGTTTTAGAGAGAGAGAGTGAGGGAAGGAACAGAGAGACAGGGAGAAAGAGTCTTAGACTCCCCACTGAGTGCAGAGCCTGCTACGGGCTCGATCTCATGACCCTGAGATCACAACCCTGAGACCACCACCTGCGCTGAAGCCAAGAGTTGGGCGCTTAACCAACAGCACCAACCAGGCACCCCTAGTTTCATCTTTTTATTTTAAAATTTCAGAAATACTTGAAGTATTGGGGTGAGAAGCTGTCAAACCCTCTGAACTGCAGAGCTTCCCTTTCAGATTCATTGTCAGAACTTCGTCTCACCCATCTGTGGGTCTGACGGTCACTGCCCCCATCACTCTTGTTCCTTCTGCCACCTCATAATTTCCGTGGCTGCAGCCGCCACTGGAAACACCTCTACTTCTTCTGTTACTACCAGTCTTCATTTATATGAATCCATGGTTTATGTCTTTTATAGAGGCCAAGGAGATAGTCACCAAAAATAAGAGAAGAAATATTTGAGAACCCTTCTCATATACATAAATACCATAATAGTGATACTTCTATTAACAGAGTGTTAGGAACTTGAAAGGTTAAATATATATAATGTAAGAAAAGAGTATAACAAATATACAAATATAAATAATGTAAGAAAAGAGTATAAACGAGCGCACGGTATAATAAAGCATTAAGCATACAATAAAGTAAAAGTATAATAAAGTATAAGTAGCAAGCTTAAACCACAAAAATAATTACTTTATGTACAAAAGAACTTGCCACAAAATTTCTTTTGTGGAAAATTGTAATTGAACTAAAATTCAATCTGTAAATATGTTATGTACACAAACCATATTCTCATAGACTATATCTGTTGGGTAAAATGCAGTCTATTTCTTGCTTAACGATGTTCAGGGTCATGCATGAAAGGTTTGTTGTTGTCTGCAGTGAGCTTGATTTCCCCAAGTAATTGCTTTCAAAGGGAGCACTCATGTGGAATACAAATTCTCCTGTACTTGTCAATCTCCTGCAGGTTGTACTAAATCTATATCTGGGCTCACAGAATCCAGTGGAGAGGGAGATGATGTGCTGCTTCTACTTCCTGCAATTAGCAGCAGGAGCAAAAGGCTGACATATTTCTGGAACTTCCCCCTTCCTACAGACCCCATGCCTGCCTCCTAGGGAATTACAGCTTTAGATACTTCTGATTTTCTGATCCCTCCTTCCCCTCAGGTATTCATAAATTTAAAGGCCAGATCCTGCACAGTCAGGAGTACAAGAGCCCAGAAGGCTTTCAAGGCAAGCGCGTGTTAGTGATCGGTCTTGGGAACACTGCAGGGGACGTGGCAGTGGAGCTGAGTCGAACGGCAGCTCAGGTACACCTGGGTGAATCCACACCCTCACCCCACCATCATTTCTGGTGGCCAGAGAGAGGTATAACGATTATAAAACACAGTGGCCAACGGCTAAATCACGTGGACACAGCATGAGTGCAACAAATCCACACGTGACGGGATTGAACCATCTCCAAGAGGGGTCTAGGAAATTGTATGGATGTCAGACCACTAGGCATCCTTCAGAGGCACTGTTTCAGAAACAAGACCAAATGGACAAACGATTCCACCCAGACCAATTATCTTTCTTTTACGCTCTCCCTTTGCAATTCTGGCGAAACCCCCGTAGAAACATAGAAAAGGGAAGTTGTTTTCTGACCATGCTTGTTTTTAAAATAAAAGCAACCTTTACTCTGCCCACGAAGTGTCTGTAATGATTTTAGAATGTCCAAGCGTAGATTCACAAATTAGAAATCTGTTCCACTTTAACATAAATTATAGGACAATGATTCGATTTGGAAAGAATAGATTTTTATTTAACTCAGTTAAAATAGTTTTCTCAAAACATCGCTTTAAATTCTATATTATTTAGATGTAAAAAAAAAACCTGCCAGATGAATAGTGCATATCTACTAGTCCTATAATTTTTTATACTGAATATGATAAAAATACTTAACAGATATATAGATCAGATAAAAGTGATTTACAAAAACAACGGCAACAACAGAAACAGTCATTTATAGATCTATGTACAAATTTACCAGTTAAGAACAGATGTTATGAATGAAATCTTGCCATTTGCAACAGTATAGATGGAGCTAGAAAGTATAATGCTGATAAGCAAAATGAGTCAGTCAGGAAAGGACAAATACCAAATGATTTCACTCATATGTAGAATTTAAGAAACAAAACAAACAAGCAAAGGGAAAAAAAATAAGAGAGAGAAAGAGAGACAAATCAAGAAACAGACTCTTAACTATAAAGAACAAACTGATGGTTCCCAGAGGGGAGGTGGTTGAGGGGATGGGTGAGATGGCTGATGGGGATTAAGGAGTGCCCCTGTGGTGATGAGCACCGGGTGATGTATGGAATTGTTGAATCACTATATTGTACACCTGAAACTAATATAACACGGTATGTTAACTAACTGGAAATAAAATTTTAAAAACTTTTTAAAAAAGGACAGATGTTATAACAACATTTGAAATACACCAAGGAAAAATACTACAAAATGATGTATATATATTTATCCTTCCTTACTTTTTAGGTACTTCTCAGTACCAGAACTGGTGCCTGGGTTCTCCACCGCTCTTCAGTTGGGGGCTACCCACTTACTATGGTGATTACAAGAAGATACCTTAATTTTATTGCACAAGTTCTGCCCTCGTGTGTACTAAACTGGATTCAAGAGAGGGAATTGAATAAAAGACTTAACCATGAGAATTATGGATTAAGTATTACAAAGGGGTACGTAAATTTTTTTATTTAATGGGAAAATTATTTTTCATTCTGCTTTATTCAGAACTCAAAATCTTCAATAATTATCATGCTGCTTTGTTTATTCTGTTCTGAGCTTAGCTCCTTAATTAAGACAATGTCCATCAGGTACCACAGCAGTCCTTGAAATGGGAATATTCTCTGGTAACAAAAGTAGTAAGTAATTCATTAAGCTAGAAGAAAACGTAGGATAAAAACTTTACATTTCGAGCTTGAAAATCAGGAAATTAAAATTGGCTTTGAGGAATCTTGGAATGGCTGCCATCTACAAATGGAATATTTGCAGCATCATAAGTACAGATGGCCAGCTAACTTTTAATAAATAACTTTTAATAAATCTCTGGCTGAATGATTAGATGATACCTTTCCAACAGGAATTCCTAGAATTACATATTTTAATATATATCTGTATAAAGTTGCACATGGCAAGAGAAAGAAAGCCTTTGAAATGAATATAAGGTCATTAAATGTGACTTTTATTTTATGCTTGACCCAAATATTTTTCTTTGGTAAGACAGCTCTCAACTTATAAAGAAAATTAATGGCAATGGATAATTTGTCTTTTTTTTTTTTTTTTTTTTTAGAGAGAGAGAGTGAGAAAGAGAGAATGTGTGCACATGTGTGACCGGGGAAGGGAGAAAGGGGCCGAGGGAGAGAGAGAATTCCCAGTAGCCTCGACACCCAGCGCAGAGCCCCATGTGGGGTTGACCATATGACCCTGAGATCATGACCTGAACCAAAATCAAGAGTCGGTCGCTTAACCAACTGAGCCACCCGGGTACCCAGATATGTCAATTTTACAAAGACATTATGTCTGCTGTGATTAGATAGAATGATGTTCACAATGAAAATATTTATCAGCATAAATCGATTCAGATTTTTATTTTTATTCAAAAAGTTTCTTGGTAACTTCCTCTTTGCCTAATGTCAATCCTTTGAGGCCTGGGTGAGGTGAGACCCAAAACTGATTATTAAATGGATTGTTGCATACTCGATCCTGACGCTTCAAGAAAAGCATTGCTCCAGAAATTAATTTCAAGAGAATTTTAAACCCCAAGCAGGAAAGAATAGGTTTAAACATTGTCCACATGCCTTCTACTGGAAGTAGGAACACAAAACGTGTTATTGCAACAGTAAGTTGGATAGGAAACTTTAAACTAGACATTGGTCAATTCACTCCCTTGGCTTGGCAGATAGTTTCCTTGAACTGACCAAATAAATAGTTTGCTCAAGTATCTCACAGATATAACTACAATGAATAATTTTCTCTTCTGTGTCAAAGGAAAAAATCAAAATTCATTGTGAATGACGAACTGCCAACCTGTATCCTTTGTGGGACAGTCACCATGAAAACCAGCTTGAAGGAATTTACAGAAACCTCTGCTCTCTTTGAAGATGGAACAGTGGAAGAAAACATCGATATTGTGATCTTCGCTACAGGATACACATTTTCTTTTCCCTTTCTCGAAGAACCTCTTAAAAGCCTTTGTACAAAGAAGATATTCCTGTACAAGCAGGTCTTTCCTTCAAACCTAGAGAGAACAACACTAGCTCTCATTGGCCTCATCAGCCTTAAAGGATCCATCTTAGCGGGCACAGAGCTCCAAGCACGCTGGGCCACAAGAGTATTCAAAGGTACTTGACTCTATTTAAAGCCCTACGTGATCAACTGAGTCTTCAAATTAGTGCTTTGTGATTTAGCCCAAATGGAACAGATATGAGCTAAAGTAACATAAAATATCAAAAGAGTTTAATGGATACTTAACTTCATATATGGGTAATATTACCATAGGTGTGCTTATATCGCTAACGTGATAGAGTGGGAAAAAGGTTTTGATTCTGTGGATGGAATAAATTTGGACGAGATATAATCACATTTCTCAGATTAACTGAAATTATTGAAGCTTCAGGATCCTCTATTCTCTTCTACTCTAGTCTAGTCTAGTTTATTTGCTTCTAAATCTTATCATTTATTTCTGGAAGTAGAATTTTGTGCCGCTTCCAAAGAAAGTTATTGGAATAATGCACACTGTGTGTGATAAAGTTGAGTTCTGGGGAGATGGTAACCTTTGAGAAATGCCTGTAAAAAATTTTTTAGACACTGGACACCAAATTGTCCGTTTTCACTGTAAGAGCACAAGTGATGGGGTCAGGGCTACCGGGGTCTGATCCTAACTCTAAAACTCATTATCTTTGCGAGGACCTCTCCGAATCTCAGCCATTTCATCTGTACAGTGGGGATAATGAAACCTCTTTCACAAGGATTTTGTAGGATGGACGTCCGCCAAGCACTTACCACCCTTCTTGGCACACAGTGAAGGCTATAAATTGACAGCTGTTATTATCATACCTCGTTAAAGCAGGGCAAGTTTTAGATTAGTGAGCATTTTAAACAATTGCACTTGTATGACTTTTTAAATATAAACAGCAATCACAGTTTGGCCAACGAGCTATCCTTTAGCAGATGTGTGTCATTAGTGGATAAAAACAATCACCAATAATTTATAAATAGGATATAATGCAGTACTAAGGAGTGTCAACTTCTTTCACACTGTTCAAATGTAATAGACATCAAATCCACACATTTCCATTAAGCGATCACAAATTTTTATTTCTTTAAGGCCAATTAAGGTGCTTTCACAGCATTATCTGATTATATTAAAACCACAAAAGATTCTTAAGTACGTGGTGGGGTTTTTATAAGTGTTTTATAATGAGGTCAAAAATGCCTATCAGAATGATAGAGCTGACAAAATGAAACTCGGTTAGATCACACCCCAGGAGTAATTACATGCTTCTCCAGAGAGCCTCCGGGGACGATCCGGGAAACACCAAGTAAAGTCTTGCCCACTTTTTACAGGATAAAGTGATGCTGGTGACAAGTACACTACAGAGTGAAGTCAGACCTAGCTCAAGTACACAGTAACCCCACCCTCTGGAGTCAGCACTTGGCTCCTAACCAGAAGAGCAGAGCCCACGCCCTGGGACTGTGTAGGTGAGAGGCTGAAACGGAGCACATCCTCACCACCACTCAAGCAGTCAGAGCTTTGTGAGGCCGAGAGACCATCAGGGGCTTCCACGCTTGAGGCTCCTGGTGTGACGAAAGTGAAGACATGTCAAAGCAGGGTTATAAAAATGAGGTCAAATATTAGTATTTCCATTTAACCAACGAATGGCTTTCACACACACATATAAATACAAACAGGCATATACAAACCATATAATACAAATAATAATATTATATATGGATATATGTGATGTGTGAGCAGATAAATGAGCTGGAGCAGGTGCTGATGACCAGTGAGCCCATGCAGGCTGAGGGCTGGGCTGTGGGTGTCCATCCTCATAATTCTGGCAGCAGAGGACCCTAGTTAAGTGGGTTTGGAGGAGGACTTTGCCTCCGGAGATTACCTCTAATTCCAGGCTAAGCTTTGACTGTTACATGTCCTAAGGATAGAGCAGTGGGGGGCCAGAAATGAGGAGGAGAACTCAAAGGAAAATACGTGTGATGTTAATGTGTTTCCAATTTTTCTCACAGGACTCTGTAAGATACCTCCATCCCAAAAACTGATGGCTGAGGCTACTAAAAAGGAACAACTCATAGAAAGGTATGACATGCATGACATGCAGCTTGTTCCAGCAGAACCTACCGATGTATTTCCTCACACACACACCCCCCCTCAGTATAAGAGCCATTCCTAGAGAAGTGCTACAGCAGGTTGGATATCACTGCACTAGAGTCAGAAGAATATGTTTTTAATCTTAACTCTTCCACCAACTGGATTTGTGGCCTTAGATGTATCAGTGGGGGCACCAACCACATCACCTCAGCAGAGCAGAGAGCCTGGCCCCCAGCAGATGGCAATGGTGGGTTCCCTTGACCCCCAGAACTCCACTGTGTCTTTGTCCTCCTGCCTCTCAGGATGCTCTTTCCCTGCATTTACTGGTACCTCCTCCTCCTCACACCTAAAGACTGGTGAACCCGGACCTTAACCCTCAGACCTCTTCTCACTTCCATTAACACTCACTCCTAGGAGGCCTCTTCCAGGCCTGGGGCTTTAAATGCCTTCATATAGTCATGGCTCCCATACCACTTGGGTATCTCAATTTGAATATGTCTAAACACCAACTCTCGACCCCCATCACTGCCCCACCCATCTTGCCTATGGGCTGCTCTGAGACTTCTCTCCCCTTCTTCGTCGCTCGCTACTCATTCCAGTTGGTCCATCTAAAACCCTAGAGTGATCCTTTCCTCCTCTTTATCTCTCAGACCCCATGTTAGCAAATACTGTCAGCGCCTACCTTTGAATAAATCCAGAATCCAGACCCTTCCAGCTACTCCCACAGCCACTCCCGACCATGTCACTGTCATCTCTCACCAGGACACTTCCTGTCACCCCTGCTCTGGTCTCCCTGCTTCCACTCTGTTCTACAGTCAGATTTTGACACCACAGCAGGAGTGAGCAACACCACACTGTTCTTCTGTTCAAAACTTCTGTTCAAAACTGTTCAATTGCTTCCCATTTCACTCCCAGAAACTTCCCTGCAACTCTGCAGCCCTCCGGAGCAACCAGCTAGCTCTGCACCCTCACTGCCCCCTGTCCTCCCACCTCGCCCATACTGCTCCAGTCACTCCAGCCTCCTCCCTTGTCCACAAACATGCCAAGCACAGCCCTTTGCACTTATATTCCCTCTGCCTGGAATGTTCTCCCCACCAGATAGCTACAGGCTCACTCTGTCAAATATCACCTCATAATTGAGAAGCCTTCTCTCACAACACTGTATAAATACGGCAGCCCAGCCAGTCCCTTCATTGCATCTTCCCCCCAGCTGCCTTTATATTTATTAATAATACCTATTACCACCTGATTCGTTATGTATCTATTTGGCTGGGGGGGTTTTCAATTTTTTTTTAAGATTTTATTTATTTGAGAGAGAGTGAGTGAGAGAGAGAGAGAGAGCACAAGTGGGGGGGAGGAGCAGAGGGAGAGGGACAAGCAGACTCCCCGCTAAGCAGGGAGCCCAACTCAGAGCTCGATCCCAAGACCCTGAGATCATGACCTGAGCCAAAGGCGGACGCTTAACCGACTGAGTCACCCAGGTGCCCCGTCTGGGGGTTTCTATAGCCTGTTAATTTCCTCACTAGAATGTAAGTGCTTTGATGACAAGGCCTTTGTTTTATTCACTGCTGGACCCCTAGCACCTAGGATGATGCCTGTCACGTGATGGACACTTAATATTTATTTATTGAAAGAATAAATGAATGAATGAGTGAATGAATGACATTGGGACATTACGAAAGTTTACTAACAGGAGAAATAGGTAGGAATAAAGCTTTCATATACATTACACTCATATCTGTGTCATGTTCAGAGCTGGTACACCACAGATGGCCCACAATTAACATCAATAAAAATAATTTAGGTGGCCATATATGTGATGCTTTCTGATCATGTTCATTCATTCAACTGTTGTATTTGGACTGACCAGATTTTTACCCTCATATCAAATTCAAGAACCTAAACCATTATCTAGAGCTCCTCTTCCAATTGCCTCCTTTTACCATTCCCTTTAACAAAATTAATTACCCTCACAAATACCCTTTGTAGATAAACTCCTCTCATTTTTTTTCTTTGCAACATGGAAAAACATTCCCAAACATGGTTTGACTCCGATAAAAAGAAACAAAATGGTGGGAGGAGGGATGACTTATAACTTGAAAATGAAAAATGATCCATCTTTTTTCCTCTCAGGGGTATGATGAAAGACACCAGTGAAGACAAACTTGAGTTCATTCTGTACCTGGATGACATTGCTGCATGCATAGGCGCAAAGCCCAGTATCCCTCTTCTGTTCCTCAAGGATCCTAGGCTAGCTTGGGAAGTTTTCTTTGGACCCTGTACTCCTTACCAGTACCGCCTCATGGGCCCTGGAAAATGGGATGGAGCCAGAAACGCCATCCTGACCCAGTGGGACAGGACGCTGAAACCCTTAAAAACTCGAATCATTCCCGATTCCACCAAGCCTGCCTCCATGTCACATTATTTAAAAGTTTGGGGGGCACCTATCCTCCTTGCCTCTCTTCTACTGATCTGTAAATCTTCATTTTTTTTGAAATCGGTCCGAGATAACCTACAGGATAGAATTTCCCCTTATCTAATAAGTATTTGGTGAGGATGAATCTGATTCATTATAAAAGCTGTCCCTAGCCACATTAATTCTATCTCTAAATATTTTGTGCATTCCTCCTCTCCTTTCCGTCTTAACTGCTATCATCCAAGTTCAGGTCCAGTCATCTCTTATCTGAATTATTATACTGTCTTCCTCTTTGGTCTCAGTGCCTCCTTTCTTGCTTCCTTTTCCAATCCATCTTCTACTCTGCTACCTAAGCAACTGTTCTAAAATAAAAATATTGTCACTGTTTCCATCAAGATCTTGATAGGAATAAGATGACACTCAAATTAGGTAATTTGTGGACATTTTAATATGGAGGTGATTACAAAAGGTTTGAGCAGAGTGTAGGGAAATCATAGGGATAATAAAATACTCCCAGACTGGTAACAATGAGGTATTTTTACCACTCCTAGGCCTAATGAGGCAAGAGGAGAAAACAATTATGAATGAGAGAGAGAGAGACTTCTTTGTGAAGAGGGCCACCTCTCAAGAGTTATGACCTTCAGATGACAGAGGAAGGCAGTCTGTGGTAACTCCAAAAGTACAGAGCTTGGGAATAAATTCTCTAACTTTATTTTCTTCCCTCCCTCTCATCCCCTGTCCATGCTCCCCAATGGCCTAACCCAACCAAAACTCAAAGGGCAAGGTTGCCGACTATTGTAGATTGAATCATGTCCCTTCAAAAAGATATATTCAAGTTCTAACCCCTGGTACCTATACCTTATTTGGAAATAGGATCTTTGCAAATGTAATCAATTTAAGATGAGCTCATGCTGGAGCAAGATAAGCTAGATCCCATATGACAGTTGTCCTTATAAAAGGAGAAGACAGACAGAGACATGGTAGAAAATGCCATGTGAAGACAGGCAGAGGTTAGAGTGATGGACCTACAAGAATCACCCAGCAAGCAAACACTGGCAGCCAGGGGAGAGGCATGAACAGATTCTCCCTCAGAAACTCCAGAGGAAACCAACCCTGCTGACACCTGGATTCCAGACTTTTAGCCTCCAAAACTGTGAACAAATAACCCACTTGGGACACTTCGTTTTGGCGATCCTAGGAAACTAACACACGGACTGATGTCATCCATGGAGGTCAGCCTTCGAAAGTACAGACTGAGCAGACAATGGAGAGCATATGAAAAGGATCCAGTGCAGACATGTTGCTTTCCAGTTTAAAATCCCTGAAAATGGGGCGCCTGGGTGGCTCAGATGGTTAAGCATCTGCCTTCGGCTCAGGTCATGATCTCAGGGTCCTGGGATCGAGTCCCGCATCGGGCTCCCCACTCCTTGGGAGCCTGCTTCTCCCTCTGCCTCTCTCTCTTTCATGAATAAATAAATAAAATCTTTAAAAAATAAAAATAAAAAAATAAAATCCCTGAAAATGTCTCTTTGATCAGAGATAATGGTCCAAATTCCTTAGCCTGGAAAAGGAGACCCTTTGTGATCTGAGCCCATTTGCCCAATCTCCAGAAACCCCCAGCCCCACTTCAAACCTCCCAACCAATACTACCAACCCCTGAACTGCGCCATACCTCCTCACTTTGGCTCAAGCTCTTGCCTCCGCTGGGAACTCCAACTCCAACTGTCTTTCGAGAGACACTCAAGTATCTCCCTCTGTGAAGCCTTCCCTGAATCCTCAAAGCAGAGCTGGCCCCACTTTGTAATGACTGCACCTCATGCACTGCTTTGTCATTGCCCTTTCTCACTGTAGCATATAGTTGATCCTCGAACATCACGGGTTTGAATGGAATGGGTCTATTTATGAGTGGATTTTTTTCTCAGTGACTACAGTAGAGTCCCGTAAATGTATTTTCTCTTCCTTATGATTTCCATAATAACATTTTCTTTTCTCTAGCTGACTTGATGATAAGAATGCAGTCTATCATACAAATAACACACAAAATACATGTTAATTGACTATGTTTATCAGTAAGGCTTCCGGTGAGCAGTAGGTTATTAGTATAACTGTACTGTTAAGTTTGGGGGAAGTCAGAAGTTATTCAGATTTTTGGCTGTGCAGGGGTGCATTGTTTAAGGATCAACTGGAATATTCTTTTTGAATCTGTCTCCTAACAAATGGTGAGTTACCGAGAGGAACCATAACTTGTTCAGCTAAAACACTGCCTGATGCAAAGTACTGCTAAATAAATGATTGCTGATTTAGCAGTGCCCTCACCAGCTGACATTTCTTGTCTGTGCTCTTCTACCCACATTCTTTCTCCTGCCAACATGATAAATTTCCTCAGATTACCTCAGCCATGCAAATGAACAAGGATAGTCCATCAACAGCAAGAAATCCATATGGCAATTGGAGTAAATATAACTACACAGTAACTGAGAGCCATGTGTACTGGTTGAAAACACTAACTCTATAATTTGACCTGGATTATAATCCCAGTTCTGCACTAGCTGTGAGGGCTTGGCCAAGTGACTCTCTGAGCCTCAGTACCTTCATCCGGAAAATGAAGAGAAAGTGCACAGTGAGACAGGATAGAGTGTTAGACACACAGTAATTTGACTATTAATAGCTGAAGAGTCTGAGGACATTTTCAGTTTTCTAAATTAAAGGATTTGAAACCTGTTGCCTAGTTCTTTTCCCTCTTGCCTCATCAGAAAGCATGGCCTTGGGTCTCCATAAATTCTCCGGTAGCACTTTCCAGCTAGGATCACTCTTTTGTCCTTGTGACCCCTCACCAAATCCCTGAGACCTATTGCCACTACCATGGCTGTCACCACCACAACACTACCCATGTGCTACTCAGATGGACTCTCCAGAATACAGCAGGTAAACATCAGCCAAGGAGGAATTGTTCTCAACCTTTAGGAGTGGACCTCTTGACATAACTTGTTGATGCATCTAGATTTTTACTAACAACATCACCCAGTAGAAGGGGCACCTAACTCCAAATCTTCAAATCCAACTAAAACTGACCCACTGCAGCAATGCCATATTTAAGTCATCTGTACCCAAGTTCTTGAAGGAGAAAGCAGAGCCAAGATGTCTTTATTACTCATTACATGATGTAATGTTGTGATTTTTCCCATGTATTAATTTTTAGATGAGAAATCAAACTCAGAGAAGTTAAGTAATTTTCCCTGACTCACAGAGCGAGTAGGAGACAGAACAGAGATTTGAAGCCAAACATATGCAACCCTAATGCCCAGACTGCCTCACCAGTTGCCTTGAGAGAGAACTCCTCCATTCACTTCTTACCACCTTGATTTGCTTATGGATGAAGCTCCAAGCTGGACACCTCCTCCCTACACCTTGGATAGACTTCTAAGTACTGTGCTTATCATATTCCATGACCCCAGTTCTCGAAAAACAAATGTGTCATGAAAAAGTCACTGCAAGTAAATCATTTTAAATGGTAACACTGTCCACATAGAAAAACATGCTATATGTATGCCACCCTGGGATAAACTAGAAGGGGTAGGGGCTTAATTCCTAATTAATATTTTTAAGGACAATCTCTTCAAGTTGCCACAGCCTGGTGTGAAAAG
This sequence comes from Phoca vitulina, assembly GCF_004348235.1. Classification (NCBI taxonomy): domain Eukaryota; kingdom Metazoa; phylum Chordata; class Mammalia; order Carnivora; family Phocidae; genus Phoca; species Phoca vitulina. Next base: position 10,881,495 of record NW_022589757.1, read on the forward strand.
AATGTAAGACCATTTTATAGTCATTCAAAAAATCATAACAGTGGAACTATTTAAAGAACGTAACAATTCTTTCTTTTCTTTTGTTGATAAATGTAACATTGAAAGGTTTTTGTATTATAAGAATAGATTCAAGTCCAATCAAACTTTTTGCAAAACAAGTAATTCAAAATAAGACATAGTTCAAATTTGGGCACCTGGCTGGCTCAGTGGGTTGAGCATTTGACTCTTGATCTCAGGGTTGTAAATTCAAGCCCCATGTTGGGTATAAAGATAACTTAAAAAATAAAATCTTGAAGACATAAAGACATAGCTCAAATTAGTAGAAGGAGTGTGCTCAATAAGAGCATTCCCTCTGCAGGCACCTTGGATGTGCACTAAAATGGCACATCGGCCACAAATGCACAGAATTAGCTATTGTCTGTGAAGGTAGGAATTTCAGGCCTCTGTTGGGAGTTACACCTACCAGAAAAACCCCACCCACTCCCTGCCCCCTCAACAACCCATCCACCATCACCACCTTGGTAATCCACCATTCCAACTCCACCAGCAAGCCTACAGTCCCTTGTCCATAGTGAGCAATGGCAAACTCTGCAGGTTTGAGCTGCAGGTCCAGCTCAAAACTCAGAGCAGCTGGGGAAAGCAGCAAATGTAGCACCCCCGCATCATGCGTGCTGCTAGAGGGGACGATGCACAGCCTGCTGTCAGAAAGGCTGCTCCCAGTCTCAGGGCTCTGTGCACACACTCCAGTTGACCCTGATCTCAGCTGGCCAAACGGGGCTGATGGGACCCGCTTCTCCAACATAGTGGGTGGAAGCTTTGTATTTAGCATATCTGTAAGGAGAAAATGTGACAAAGTGGAATGGATGGGGAAAGAGAGTGGAAGGAAATGAAGAGGAATAGGAAAACATTTATTAGTGAATATTTTTGTACTATGACAATTTCACTTTCCTACAGTCTTGTAACATGAGAGATTCAGGTAACAAATCCCCAGACAAGAAAGACTCCTTGTGATTATTTCTTTGCATCCTTCCAATTGTGCACTCTTTGAAGGCAGGAACAGAAAGTAGGTTGACTGAGAGGCACCTGGGTGGCTCAGTCGGTTAAGTGTCCAACTCTTGGCTTTAGCTCAGGTTATGATCTCAGGGTCATGAGATCGATCCCCACGTTGGGCTCCACACTCAGCATGGAGTCTGCTTGTCCTTCTCCCTCCCCTTCTGCCCCCCCTTCTGCTCACTCTCCTTCTCTCTCTCTCAAATAAATAAATAAAATCTTGAAAGAAAGAAAGAAAGAAAGAAAGAAAGCCTGATTGAAAGGCAGTTCAATAAAGCAGTTCATTGAATTAAATTGGGTTTCCCCAGACTGACAAGGCTTCTTAAAGTCTCATAGATTTATTTTCAGTAGGCTCTGGGAACAGTCTAATGACTACAGCAGTGGGACTGAGGTCTTTGGGCCCTAAGCAATTCCAATGTCTGTACCTCTGTGTATAAGAAACGCATTATCAGTTCTCTGAAGTCAGCAGGAGAAAAGAGAGGTCAATGTCAGTGTTCACTAAAGATAACTTTCTCATACTCCGAAACTTATCCAGGAGGATAAGACTTGACTCTAACTTGACCAAACAGGGTCCAGGAGTTGACTTTGCTTGCGATATTGCTTATAGGGAGACGGAGAGTTGCAGTGGTCCACATGGCATCTCTGTCCCCCCACCCCCAGCCCCCATGAAATGTATCATTCTTCTTCTGGATCCTGTATGTTCCCAGATACTCTTCTTCCCCATTCCTTATGCTTCCTTCCTGGGAAAGGACTTCAATTAGTATAGCCCTGGGCGTCTCTCCATCCCCTTACTCATTCTGCTTATGGATCTGGGCAGGTACAATGATTTATTTGACAAATTTGGGGAGAATAACCACTCCCCCCACCAGCTCTGCTGCCCAAAGAAGGCCTATGTTCTGCACTGCTCCAGGCACTGGGTGGGCAAGTCTCCTAATTCTGAAGTCTGGTTAGCAGACCCATATATCCTAGCTTAACCTCTATCCATAATGAAATGAGTATTTTGGACTCAATCTTCACCCTTTGTTTTATTTTATAAATTGTGCAGAACCCTGGTGAAGAAATTAGCTGCTATTTAAGGGTAGGGACTCTGAGACCCCAACACTGTACCTTAACAAACTGCCATTTCACTGTACCTCTATGTCCCACTTCTGTCTTTTCTTTGGGAGTTACATACTTTGCTAGTACATCATCAACATGCCCAATAAAAACCCCTCTACTCTCACATTCCTCCCCTTTTATTTCTTGGCTTGCTGCTTTATAAGCTTCCCACCTCAAAGGGTTGTCAACATACTTTAGCCCACAGGTTGACTCTACCTTGGAAACAGAAAACAGCTGTGGGTAAAGGCTGACAGGAGAAGCCTAGATGGGTCCACCTTAATCCAAGCTGCCATCACCTCTGAATCCTCTCAGCAACCTGGGAGGTAAGTATGGTTGTTATTACCCTCATTGTACAGATGAGGGAATTGAGGAAGAGAAGTTACTTAATTCACCCAAAGCCTCACAGCAACTAAGGGACTGAACCAGGGCAGATCTTTGTTCTAGAGTCCCCGTATTTAACTACATATCCCTAAAGAAAAAGAAAAATTTTCCTCGACCCCTTCAAGGTCCCTGGCTGAGCCTAAAAATTAAACTGACAAAGACAGATTAATAGGAGAAAAGTGTACAACTTTTGTAGCATTTTTACACGTACACAGGAGCTTTTATAAGAGAATGAAGGCCTGAAGAAGTGACCGAAGCAGGAAGCTTTATACATTTTGGAAAAAGAAACAATACATATGTAAAGAATTGACAATGTGCAAATATCTTCTCCCATTCTGTCGGTTGTCTTTTGGTTTTGTTGACTGTTTCTTTTGCTGTGCAAAAGCTTTTTATCTTGATGAAGTCCCAATAGTTCATTTTTGCCCTTGCTTCCCTTGCCTTTGGCGATGTTTCTAGGAAGAAGTTGCTGCGGCTGAGGTCGAAGAGGTTGCTGCCTGTGTTCTCCTTTAGGATTTTGATGGACTCCTGTCTCACATTGAGGTCTTTCAACCCTTTGGAGTCTATTTTTGTGTGTGGTGTAAGGAAATGGTCCAGTTTCATTCTTCTGCATGTGGCTGTCCAATTTTCCCCACACCATTTGTTGAAGAGACTGTCTTTTTTCCATTGGACATACTTTCCTGCTTTGTCAAAGATTAGTTGACTATAGAGTTGAGGGTCCATTTCTGGGCTCTCTATTCTGTTCCATTGATCAATGTGTCTGTTTTTGTGCCAGTACCATACTGTCTTGATGATGACAGCTTTGTAATAGAGCTGGAAGTCCGGAATTGTGATGCCGCCAGCTTTGCTTTTCTTTTTCAACATTCCTCTGGCTATGCGGGGTCTTTTCTGGTTCCATACAAATTTTGGGATTATTTGTTCCATTTCTTTGAAAAAAGTGGATGGTATTTTGATGGGGATTGCATTGAATGTGTAGATTGCTCTAGGTAGGATTGACATCTTCACAATATTTGTTCTTCCAATCCATGAGCATGGAACGTTTTTCCATTTCTTTGTGTCTTCCTCAATTTCTTTCATGAGTAGTTTATAGTTTTCTGAGTACAGATCCTTTGCCTCTTTGGTTAGATTTATTCCTAGGTATCTTATGGTTTTGGGTGCAATTGTAAATGGGATCAACTCCTTAATTTCTCTTTCTTCTGTCCTGTTGTTGGTGTATAGGAATGCCACTGATTTCTGTGCATTGATTTTTATATCCTGCCACTTTACTGAATTCCTGTATGAGTTCTAGCAGTTTTGGGGTGGAGTCTTTTGGGTTTTCCACATAAAGTATCATGTCATCTGCAAAGAGTGAGAGTTTGACTTCTTCTTTGCCGATTTGGATGCCTTTTATTTCTTTTTGTTGTCTGATTGCTGTGGCTAGGACTTCTAATACTACGTTGAATAGCAGTGGTGATAGTGGACATCCCTGCCACGTTGCAAATGACATATCAGATAAAGGGCTAGTATCCAAAATCTATAAAGAACTTATCAAACTCAACACCCAAAGAACAAAGAATCCAATCAAGAAATGGGCAGAAGACATGAACAGACATTTTTCCAAAGAAGACATCCAAATGGCCAACAGACACATGAAAAAGTGCTCAACCTTACTCGGCATCAGGGAAATCCAAATCAAAACCTCAATGAGATACCACCTCACACCAGTCAGAATGGCTAAAATTAACAAGTCAGGAAATGACAGATGTTGGCAGGGATGCGGAGAAAGGGGAACCCTCCTGCACTGTTGGTGGGAATGCAAGCTGGTGCAGCCACTCTGGAAAACAGTACGGAGGTTCCTCAAAAAGTTGAAAATAGAACTACCATATGATCCAGCAATTGCACTACTGGGTATTTACCTCAAAAATACAAATGTAGGGATCCGAAGGGGTACGTGCACCCCGATGTTTATAGCAGCAATGTCCACAATAGCCAAACTATGGAAAAAGCCAAGATGTCCATCGACAGATGAATGGATAAAGAAGAGGTGGTATATATATACAATGGAATATTATGCAGCCATCAAAAGGAATGAGATCTTGCCATTTGCAACGACGTGGATGGAACTGGAGGGTATTATGCTGAGCGAAATAAGTCAAAAAGAGAAAGACATGTATCATATGACCTCACTGACATGAGGAATTCTTAATCTCAGGAAACAAACTGAGGGTTGCTGGAGTGGGGGGTGGGTTGGGAGGGATGGGGTGACTGGGTGATAGACACTGGGGAGGGTATGTGCTCTGGTAAGCGCTGTGAATTGTGCAAGACTGTTGAATCTCAGATCTGTACCTCTGAAACAAATAATGCAATATATGTTAAGAAAAAAAAAAAAGGAAGATAGCAGGAGGGGAAGAATGAAGGGGGGGAAATCAGAGGGGGAGACGAACCATGAGGGACGATGGACTCTGAAAAACAAACTGAGGGTTCTAGAGAGGAGGGGCGTGGGAGGATGGGTCAGCCTGGTGATGGGTATTAAAGAGGGCATGTTCTGCATGGAGCACTGGGTGTTATGCACAAACAATGAATCATGGAACACTACATCTAAAACTAATGATGTAATGTATGGTGATTAACATAACAATTAAAAAATTAATAAAAAAAAGAAAGAAAGAAAGTTTATTAAACTAAAAAAAAAAAAAAAGAATCGACAAGACAGAGAGGTTTGGACTAGGGGTAGTAAATGGTGAAGGAGTAGCTAGGAAGATCAGGGCTAGTTTAACAAGGTTTGTTTGTACAGACTTCCAAGCCTCAAATTCCCTGTTTCTGGTGATAACAATGTCTTCCTTCCTGCTGGAGAGAGGGTCCCTTTCACATGGGAGATTCATCACCTGTTTCAGGGAAGGGGAAAAGGGTTAGGGAAGACCTTCCTACATCTGCCATTTTCTCAGATTCTTCCAGCTTAAGATATTCAATGTGCCAGGGTGCCATGTTTTGGGATAGCGTGTCCTGTGTCATCCTAAAGTTAGACATACAGGTTAGAATAAGAGTTATAGAAATAAAGCCAAGAAAATACCTGCATGCCCTTTCAATTTCATACGAAAGGATTGTTTAACAATCCCCCCTCAAGGATTATTTCATTTTCTGGGAAAATATACCATTTTCCGACTTTTCTATTTACTATTAATTAGGGGCTCATATTCTGTGAAGTTATGTTAGCTTGTAGATTTATGTCCAATAAAGATGCAAATGATTTCTCTCTAGTTGAAGAGATAATCCCAAAGGTTATGGTTTATTGCCCTGTAAAACATTAATCAGTTTTGTTTCTAACCTAGATCATTTATTTGAAGATTTCTTTATTCAACTAAATATGAATACTCGGTTCCATAAATGCTCTTTGAACTGGCCTGATCGTTGTACTGGTTCCCTCACTAATTAATGAGATGATTAAATCTCTGACAGATATCCATTCTATGTTTGCAAAAAAAAGTTGTTTTTTAACTTCTGAAAATTACACACTCCAGAAGTGGGTTAACCATTTATAAGGGCTCTTCTAAATAAGTCTTTTTTGTTATTTAAAGCCTAATAGACTTGGGTTCGAATATGACCTTGTCCACTCTCTAGCTCAACAATTTGGGGGAAATTCACTCTCTTAAAGTCCCCTCTATGTCCATGAAACAAGGGTAAATAACTAACTACACAGAGTTAGTGTGAGCAATAAGTGAAGTAATATATCCAGTATCTAACATAGCACCTGGGTCCTAGTGAGTGATTAGTACACACATCAGTTGCATTCCCCTTCTCCTAAGGGGATGCCAGCAAATGTCTCACAACTGGATTTCCAAAAGAAAGCCCTGTTTGTGGTGCTTGCAAATTTCCATGGTGCAAATATTCCCACCATAGCTGATTTCACCCCACCCACCAACCTGAATGCAGAATTTGGAAGAAATCCCTACAATTGGTCCTTGCACAAGCTTACTCACTCTCCTCCCATTCTTCATCTGGTAACGTCTTTTCCTCTTTCAGATCTCAGCTCAAACACCTCTTCAACAGGGGAGCTGCCCTGATCCCCAGACTAAGTCAAGTGTCCTATTATTTTTCTCACAGTACTGTGTGTCTTTTCTTCAGACCCTTCTCACAATTTGTAATCATGCATTTAGGATTATTAATTACCTCTATCACACCATTAGACTGTAAGTGCCAGGAAGACAGAGACCATATCTGTTTTACTCTCCATTATATCCCCAGTACCTAAGTCAATGTTTAGTACAAAGAAGGGGCTCAATAAATATGTATTGAATTAATCAAGCAAATAAGCAATTAAAGATGAATAGGTGGGTGGATGGTTAAATGAATGGATGGAAGGATGGCTTGATGGATGAAACTGAGTTTTGTCCCTCTTCCAAATTTTACAGTTTCTGCCCTTCTAACTGAATGCTTTTGCACGAAGTTGCTCAAATCAGTCTTCTTTAGAAGCAAAACATTTTCTGATGTCTGGAGAACCACAGTACAGTGGCATACTTCCTGAATGTCCTAAATGTCCTGAATACAGTGGACATACTTCATCTGACTACTTGACACCCAAGGACTAAGTGTCACTTGATTTCTTCAGGGTTGAGTTCCAAAGGTGAAATGGATATTCCGGTGCCAACCACTGCTTCCGTTGACTGTGAGCTTGCCTCCCACCTACTGTGCCTCCAAAGTCAGCCTCTGTCATTTGGTCCCCCTTGGAACTTGGGTCCATATCCAATTTCCTTCCCTTCTGCATATGTTTCTTACCACTACTCATACATAATGCCATCTATCCAACTTACAGATTAAGATCAACATTTGCTCAGCTTGACTTTTCCAGAGAAATAATTTTCATTTGTAATCAGAAATATTTTCCCGTAGTCAGATATTACCATCTCCACTATCTACAGATATATTTTTTTCTGAAAATGGGTTGGTTTGTTTGTTTTTTTTTAGAGAGAGAGAGCAAGGGGGAGGGGCAGAGGGAGATAGAAAGAATCTCAAGCAGGCTCTGGCCCAGTGCGGAGCAAACATATGAAAAATGAAGAAAATAATTTGGGTGATACAAACTTTAATACATGAAGCAGACATTCTCCATCGGGAAAAGTGCAAAGCAAGGCAGAAGGCAGGAAGCTTTTATAGGATAAAGAATAAGAGGAGAAAAACAGAAAACATCTGATTGGCTGGGCCACATAGTCAACCTTTTTAGGATGAGAAGGAACAGGAAATAAGTATAGAGCCCAGAGCTGGCTTAGCATTTGGGGATTGGCTGACTGGATACATTGTGTTCCCAGTGAAGTGGAACATTTACAAAAACATGAAATTTTTCTAAGTTGCAGTTTGCTAACATGGCACCCCAGGCAGGAGTGGCCTAGGAATTTATTCCAATGAATGTAAGGAGTTATTACTATTAATTAAGAACCTAAGAGCTCTACCTATTTAGATCTTCTTATATAGGCTTTAACATATACAAATTTAGGAGAAAAAAACCAAAGCTTAAACAAAAATAATTTGTACAAGGGGTCAATTAGGTATGTGTGATATTATATTACAATTTATAATAAGAAACATCTTTTTGGTCTTGTGCTCATTCCTGGCACAGTTTCTAAAACCCTTGGAATTTCCTAAGTGATTGATAGAGTGAAAATGATGTCTTTTAGATTCATAACAAGCCCCGTTCAACCACACCTGAGTTTATGTTAGTGCAGTGACTTTGGAAAGCCCTTAAGAATGGGGACTATTTGCCAGGGAACCAACCAATTAATTAGTGGGTTGGAACTTTCAGCTGGAGGTTGGGTTAATAATCACTAATGACCAATGATCTAACAAATTTGCCTAGGTAGTGGAACCTCAAAAACAGAAAGAAAAAAAAAGGACAAGGTTCAAGGGCCTCTGGGTTGATGAATACATGGAGGTGCTGGGAGAGAGCCATTCCCACAGATGGCATGAGAGCTTTGTACCCTTTTCCCCTTAGGGGAGGAAAAATTTCTCCTTCTACCCTCAAGGCCTTCCAGGTGGCTTAAAAATTAAATTGACATGGGGGCACCTGGGTGGCTCAGTCAGTTAAGTGCCTGCCTTTGGCTCAGGTCATGATTCCAGGGTCCTGGGATCGAGCCCTGCGTCAGGCTCCCTGCTCACTGGGGAGTCTGCTTCTCCCTCTGCCCCTCCCCCTTGCTCATGTGAGCGCTCTCTCTCGCTCTTTCAAATAAATAAATAAAATATTTTAAAAAATTAAATTGACATGAGACATATTAGCAAGAGACAAAATCAAACTTTTATTACATGTGCACAGAGGCCCAATAATGAAATTGAGACCCAAAGAAATGAACAAGACAGGCAGTTTTTATACATCTTAGACGAAGAGAAATCTGTGAGGAATTGACAGGACAGAGAAAAATTTAACTTTGGGAGCTCCATTTAGTAAGGAATTCTAAACAGAATTTGGGTGAGGGTGGTAAATTAATAGAAAGTAACCAGGTTTGTTTACCTAGCCTTTTTGGCTCTAAATTTCCTATCTCTGGTGATAAGGATGTCTCTTTACCTTCTGGTAGAGGGAGGGTACATTTTAAATGGGAGATTTATTTCTTGCTTTCTGGTTACAAAGAGGAATGGGGAGGTCAGGATGTTCTTTTTGTATTAGCTATTTCTTAAGTAACTTTTATTTAAAATAATAAATATGCAAAGTGCCACATTCTGGGGTGGCCTTTCATTGGCCAATACAACCCACACCTTGCCCTATGCATCTCTTATATCTGGTTGTTCCTGAGTTATATCCTTTTTTAATAAATCAGTAACCTAGCAAGTAAATTTTTCTTCAGTTCTGTGAGCCATTCTAGTAAATTAAGAGAACCTGAGGAGGGGGTGTGAGACTCTTGATCTATAGCTGGTGGGTCAGAAACACAGGTGACAACCTAGACTAGAGATTGGCCTCCTATGTTGGGGGGTGGGGTAGAGGGATTCTTGTGTTCCAGAATTGCTTGATATGTGGAGAACCCACACACCTGGTGTCAGAAGTGAGGAAATGTTTGTAGCAAAGCATTAAGAACAAAGGAGATTCATGGGGTGCCTGGGTGGCTCAGTCGGTTAAGCATCTGCCTTCAGCTCAGGTCATGATCTCAGGGTCCTGGGATCAAGCCCCACATCGGGCTCCCTGCTCAGCGGGGAATCTGCTTCTCCCTCTGTGCTCTCCTTCTCTCTCTCTCTTTCTCAAATAAATAAATAAAATCTTTTAAAAAAAAGAACAAAGGAGACTCAGAAGAGTGTTTTTCCTTTATAGTACACATGCAAGTCACCTAAGTAAACAGCTTCATGAGACTGTAAATATTTCATCTGGCATTGCAAAATTCTTTCTGGCAGATTTTTGCAATTTTGACCATTTAGCACCCTTATGTACAAAGTGTGACCTCCAAAGCTTACAGTGCAGCATGGAATCTAATTTGAGGAACCCTTGAATCCTAGTAATGGAGAAACTGAGATGTACTTAAACTCAGCTCAGGGGCATCTGGGTGTCTCAGTTGGTTAAGCATCTGACTCTTGATCTCAACTCAGGTCTTGATCTCAGGGTCGTGAGTTCAAGTCCAGCCAGTGGGCACCCCACAGGAGCCTACTTAAAAAAGAAAAAAGAAACTCAGCCCAGCCCTAGTCTGACCCTTGCTGATCAAGTATTTCTGATCAGATCTCACCAATGGGGAAGGACCAATAAAGTGTCCAACCTGCTGTGTGTGCAGTTCCCTGGGAAAGGCAACTGAAAAATCCAGTCTGGTCCTGGACTTGAGCCTTTCTAAGGGGTCATGGTTCAAGCTGACACTGAAGCAGTTTTCCTCAGAGCTGCAGGCTATGTGGCTTTTCACTTCCTCGGTTGAGAATGAAACAAGGTTCCAGGGATAATTCATAATTCCACAACATTTTTAAAGTATGACTAAAGTCACTTTATCTTCTATCACTTATCATATAATTTATATTTTTAAAAGTATAATTTAAATGAAAGAATGCAATATTAAGAAGCATTGTGAGGCAAACCACATTTTGCAAGATCGATCAAGGAAATTAAAAATAAACCTGCTGTAAAAGTCTCTTGCTGAATAATAAAATGTGTTGCAATGCTCAGCATTACAATTAGATACTTCTGCCATGCAATTTTGGAAAATTTATCTCCCCAAAAGGAAATCTTTCAAATGAAGAGGAAATCATTTAAAAAGGAAAAAAAAGGACTAAACTTCAGAGATTGCACTTTCTAGCTTAAAAGCAGTACATGTAATAACTTTAAGAGGAAATAAGTAAGGCATTTATTTTCTTGGACTACCCTTATGCACACAAGTTCTAACATCTTGATCCTCTTCAAGTTGAGCTCACTATAGCTCTTTAAGCAGACTCTTGAGTCCCCGTGGACACAGTAAGCAGCGTGCCTGCCATTCATTCTGCAGAACAGAAACAGAAACACATGCACACCCCCATAGGCATAGAGCTCATCTGACCTCACTTTACTCACACCAGGCAATCTGGCCTCCCTCTACCATCCTCACTTAATTTTCAGGTATGCGGCCGGTGAACAACAGTCAACAAATCAGATGTACCGATCCACTGGCAACAGCCAAAACAATAATAGAGAAAAGCAAAAAAAAAAAAAAAAAAAAAAAAAAGACAAAAGCAGAGAAGAGAAGCAACCAAGAAGGAAGACAGGGAGAGGCAGGAACTCCAGCTCCAACAGAAGAGTGCACAGGAATCATGTGGGAGAATTAAACCATTCTCCATAACTTTGGAGAACACCATTAACTTGAAAGGCAGAAAACCAGTCAACCACAATAATAAACTTTCTGGGGCACCCAAGCCTCTCTAACAATCTAGGAGGGAAATGCTAAGTGACAGCCTAGATCTATAATTAAGACACATTCATTGGACTAAATCATCTTCCTCCGAGAGGAAATTTGGTTTCTGACAGCAGCTAAAAATCATTAAGAACCCGCCATGGGTGTAAAAGCTATAAAAGCAAACTCAGAAATTACCTTTCAATTAAAAATAAAACGTAATGGGTGGCTCAGTAGGTTAAGTGTCTGACTCTTGATGTCAGCTCAGGTCATGATCTCAGGGTCATGATATTGAGCCCTGCATCAGGCTCTGCGCTGGGCATGGAGCATGCTTGGGATTCTCTCTCTCCTTCTCCTTCTACCCCTCTTCCCTGACTTGCAATCTCTCTCTCTCCAAAAAAAATTAAAAAATAAGAAAATATAAATAATGAACCTGATTTTTGCTTTCGTGATTCCAAACAAGGTGTTCAAAAAATGGAGAAAGGGCAGCTTGGCTAAACTAAGAAGACTACCCCCCAGGACTTTGTTTTGAAGTATTTTTTAGGGTATTGGATAAAAATCAGTCTTACTAAAACTTCCAGTTAAACATGGCAGATAGAACATATGTTATTGTTTATTTCATTTCTTTAAAACCCCACCAAAACAACAGTAAAGAAAAACAAAAAATAATGGGAGACAATGGCTGATGGGCAATGTCATCATATTTTAGGTAGATGAAAAGCAGATGCAAGAGTAATAACTAACCAAGCAGAGGAAGTTTACAACCTAAACTATTACACTGTTAACTTTAAACAGAGCAAAGAGCAATTTTATTCAAGTTAAAAAAATGAGTTTACTCAAGAATAACAGAGGAATTGCAATTGATGAACCATGGCAAGTCTGAAGAGACAAAGAGAAGGTCAGCTTTGATCAGGTCTTAGGAGGAAACTAGAGAGGGTTGTCTTGGACAAAAGTTTATTGGAGAACAAGAGTTTGAGGTTGAGGCCGTTTCTCCTTGGCTGCACTAGTGGTTAGTGCTTTGTTTCTGGGGCAGGGAGGGAAGGATTTTGCTTCCTTTTTTTAAATGCAAGAGATAAACTTCTATGTGAAAAGTGCCCTCCCTTGTCAAAATAATTCTTATCTTTTTTCTCCCTGCTGGTTATGCAGGCTGCAACAAGTGGTACATACATGCGAGCTCCCCTTCAGGGCATCTGACTCCACTTTAAATGAGGTTTTCTTTATTTTTACAACAAATATCATAAGAAGCCACAGAACCTTTGAAAAGCTCAGGATCTAGAGGCACCCAGCACAGCAAAAGGCAAAGTAGATAAAATCAGGTGTGTTAAAGTCTCCATTCTGCAATAATCAAGAAACTCTCAACAAGCAGAAGTCCAGGGCCAGATGGCCTCACAGGTGAATTCTACCAAACATTTAAAGAAGAGTTTATACCTATTCTTCTCAAACTATTCCAAAAAACAGAAGAGAAAGGAAAACTTCCCAATTTATTCTATGAGGCCAACATTACGTTCATACTAAAACCAGATAAAGACACTACAAAAAAGAGAACTACAAGCCAATATCTCTGATGAACATAGATGTAAAAAGCTTCAACAAAATGGGGCGCCTGGGTGGCTCAGTCAGTTAAGCATGCAACTCTTGGTTTTGGTTCAAGTCATGATCTCAGAGTCATGGGCTCCACCCTGGGTATGGAACATGCTTTAAGATTCTCTCTCTCCCTCTCCCTCTGCCCCTCCCCCCATACACGCACACACATTCTCTCTTTCCCTAAAAAAAAAAAGAAAGAAAGAAAGGATAAGAACTATATAATCCTCTCGATAGATACAGGAAAAGCATTTGACAAAATATAACATCCACTCATGGTAAAAACCCTCAGCAAAGTAGGTTTATAGGAAACATACCTCAGCATTATAAAGGCCATATATGAAAAGCCATAGCTAATATCATCCTTAATGAGGAAAAACTGAGAATTTTTCCCCCAAGGTCAGGAACAAGATAAGGTTGTCCACTCTCACCCTTTTATTCAACATAGCACTGGAAGGCCTAGCCACAGCAATCAGATAAGAAAAAGAAATAAAAGCATCCAAAATGGTAAGGAATAAGTAAAACTTTCACTATTTGCAGGTGACATGATACTCTGTATAGAAAACCCTGAAAACTCACCAAAAAGCTATGAGAACTGATCAATGAATTCAGTAAAAATCACAGGATATAAAATCAATGTGCAGAAATCTGTTGCATTTCTATACACCAATAACAAAGCAGCAGAAAGAGAAATTAAGAAAACAATCCCATTTACAATTACATCAAAAATATAAGATACCTAGGAATACCTAACCAAAGAGGGGAAAGACCCGTACTCTGAAAACTAAAAATCACTAATGAAAGAAACTGAAGATGACATAAAGAAATGGAATGACATTCCATGCACATGGATTGGAAGCACAAATATTGTTAAAATGTCTATGCTATCCAAAACAATCTACAAATTTATTGCAATCCCCATCAAAATACCAACAGCATTTTTCACAGAACTAGGACAAAGAATCCTAAAATTTGTATGGAACCACAAAGGACCCTGAATAGTCCAAGTAATCTCGAAAAAGAAAAGCACACATCACAATTCTAGACTTGAAGCTATAGTACAAAGCTGTAGTGATCAAACCAGTATGGTACTGGCACGAAAACAGACACATAGATCAATGGAACAGACTAGAGAACCCAGAAATAAACCCACAATCATATGGTCAGTTAATCTTTGATAAAGCAGGAAAGAATGTCCAATCAGTAAAAGACAGTCTCTTCAGCAAATGGTGTTGGGAAAACTGGACAGCCACAAGCAGAAGAATGAAACTGGACCACTTTCTTACTCCATACACAAAAATAAATGCAAAATGGATTAAAGACCCAAATGTGAGACTTGAAACCATAAAAATCCTAGAGGAGAACACAGGCAGTAACCTCTTTGACATCAGCCATAGCAACTTCCTTCTAGATATGTCTCCTTAGGCAAGGGAAACAAAGCGAAAATAAACTATTGGGACTTCATCAAAATAAAAAGCTTCTGTACAGCAAAGGAAACAATCAACAAAACTAAAAGACAACCAGGGTGTCTGGGTGGCTCAGTCAGTTAAGCATCCGACTCTTGGTTTCAGCTCAGGTCATGATCTCCTGGGTCATGGGATCAAGCCCCAGGTCGGACTCTGTGCTCAGTGGGGAGTCTGCTTGAAGATTCTCTCCTTTTGCCCTTCCCCCTACTCGCTCTCGTGTGCACTCTCTCTCTCTGTCTCTCTAAAATAAATGATTAAATCTTTAAAAAAAAATAAAGACAACCTACAGAATGGGAGAAGATATTTGCAAATGACATATCTGATAAAGGGTTAGTATCCAAAATATATAAAGAACTTATAAAACTCAACATCCAAAACCAAATAATTCAATTAAGAAATGAGCAGAAGACATGAATTGACACTTTTCCAAAGAAGACATCCAGATGGCCAAAGACACATGAAAAGATGTTCAACATCACTCATCATCAGGGAAGTACAAATCAAAACTACAATAAGATACACCTGTCAGAATGGCTAAAATCAACAAGGTGTTAGCGAGGATGTAGAGAAAAGAGAACCGTCTTACACTGTTGGTGGGAATGCAAACTGGTGCAGCCACACCGGAAAACAGTATGGATGTTCCTCAAAAAGTTAAAAATAGAACTACCCTATTATCCAGCAACTGCACTGCTAGGTATTTACACAAAGGATACAAAAACACTACATACATACACCCCTATGTTTATAGCAGCATTATCTACAATAGCCAAAGTACGGAAGCAGCCCAAGTGCCCATCAACTGATGAATGAATAATGATATGATATCTATACACAATGGAATATCATTCAGCCACAAAAAAGAATGAAAGCTCGCCATTTACAATGACATGGATGGAGCTAGAGAGAATAATCCTAAGAAAAATAAATCAGAGAAAGATAAATACTGTATGATTTCACTCATATGTGAAATTTAAGAAACAAATGAACAAAAGGAGAAAGAAAGAGAGAGAGAGACAAACCAAGAAACAGACTTAATTATAAAGAACAAACTGATGGTTACTAAATGGGCCAGGGTCAGGGGTGGGGTGGGAAGGTGTTGGGGATTAAGGAGAGCAACTTGTCTTGATGAGCACCGGGTGATGTAAGGAATTGTTGAATCATTATATTGTACCCCTGAGGGCGCCTGGGTGGCTCAGTAGGTTAAGCGTCTGCCTTCAGCTCAGGTCATGATCCCAGGGTCCTGGAATGGAGCCCCACATCAGGCTCCTGCTCAGCATGGAGTCTGCTTATCCCTCTCCCTCTGCCCCTCCCCCCCACTCATGCTCTCTCTCTCTCTCTCTCTCTCTCTCAAATAAATAAATAAAATCTTTAAAAAAATAAATTGTACCCCTGAAACTGATATCACACTGTGGGTTAGCTAACTGGAATTAAAATAAAAACTTAAATAAAAAGCAAAAAAAAGCCTCCATTCCGAAGAACGAGCCCCAGAGATCCCTTCCACCTGCCTTATGTCCAGAATACCAGCAACCAGGAAGAAAAGTGGCACTTTCCTCTCTAGAAGATCTGATTGGATCCAGAGAAAAACTTCTGGATTCTAACTCTTAGAGGCTCCCCAGCAAAAAAACAGTGGAAAGCTTAGACATCCCAGCCTGATTACTCCATGACCCATCTCACCAGTTGAAAAGTCCTGCAAAAGCCTACAGAGTCACATATCAACAGTTTGGGGCTGTGCTCTGAAACATGAACAGAAATCTAGGGTCCACACTTATTTCAGAAAATCATCTAATACAGAAGGCAGAGACCAACACAAACACAGAAGAAAAGTAGTTGGAGGAAATAAAATAATGCATGAGTTAACATCAGAAGAATGGTAATCCATGTCCTCTGAGAGATAGAAGATAGTAATGGGTCCATGAAACAATAACAGAATATCATTGTAAAAGGAAAAATAGAAGGGCGCCTGGCTGGCTTGGGCAGTAGAATGTGTAACTCATGATCTCAGGGTTGTGAGTTCAAGCCCCACATTGGGTGTGGAGATTACTTAAAAATAAAATCTTTTTTTCTTAAAAAAGGAAAAATAGAGAAAGAATGGGCTTATAGAAATTAAAAAATAAGAATGAAAAATAAAGTCCAGGAATTCCCACAAAAAGCGGAACAAAAAAATAAAATTATGGATAATTAAAAAACTAAGAAAAATCAGGCACCTGGGTGGCTCAGTTGGTTAAGCGTCTGCCTTCAGCTCAGGTCATGATCTCGGTGTCCTGGAATGGAGCCTTGCATCGGGCTCCCTGCTCAGTGGGGAGTCTGTTTCTCTCCCTCTGCCCCTACCCACCATTCATGCATTCTCTCTCTCTCTCTCTCTCTCTCTCTCTCTCTAAAAAATAAATAAATAAAATCTTAAAAAAAAAAAAAAAAAAACTGAGAAAATTTGAGGACCCATCTAGGAAACCTAACGTCTTAATAGACTTTCAGAACATCTTAATAACAATCCTTTCCAGGACTTATTTCAAAGAAATAATAAAAATCTTTTCCCCAAAACTGAAGACCCAGACTGGAAGGGCCCATTAAGCACCCAACACAATGAATAAAAAAACTCAAAAAAATAAATAAATAAAACAAAGCAAAGCACAACAGAGGTCTGTTCAGGTACATGAAGTCTGAGCAGCTGTTACAGACACCAGTGAAAATTTCACATCAATGGTTAGATACAAGAGTGCTGAGCTCAGGGGAGAAGTCAAGCTTGGAGATGTAAATTGGGATCCATAGCTTACAAAAGTATTTGAAGCCTATGGAGAGTTCGATAGGAAAGGGGAGAAGGCGAAGGAGAAACAAGACAAGAGAGAAGAGATTAGGGCAAAGAGCACAGTGCTGCAGGGGAGGTAGGTGGTATTGAGGTAAACGTGACATCTCAGGGAACCAGAGGAGAAAACACTTCGGAAAATGAACGAGGTCCACTTGTCAAAGGCTACCAGTATGGACAGACACAGGAGTACAGAGGAGATTCCGTGTTGGATTTAGTGAGTAGGAAAGCACCGGTAATCTTAGTAAGAACCACACATTTTTCAGAAGCATTCATTTTACTCAAAGATTAGAGTTGAGGTAGGGCGGGATGTGAGAGATACAAGATGGCAATCATTTAAATGCCAAATAATATCAAACATTGTTTTAACACTAAAATAAATGTGAACAATTTATGGAACAAAATACAGTATTTGCATCAATTTTTGAGATAGATCGGGCCCCTTCAAAGAAATTGGGCCATGCGGGGGCTCTGCTTCTCTCCCAACCCTCAGAAGTACTTTGCTGAGTGGCCAGGCCTTTAGTAATATTAATGCCTGAACTGTTGTGTCAGAAGTTTGAGAAACCCCACCTGCAACACGGAAACATTAACAAAGAGCTCCCCCTGCTGACCCCGTTCTTAAAGAAGCTTTCTAGAGTCACCTGGAGGCAGGATTGATGGACATTTCGCCAATCTGGTCCAGTTTACCTACTATGTTCATCTCGGGCAGCTTCCTGTCATTGTAGGAAGTACTAATATCTGCTAAGTATCTGAGGAGATTTTCACCTACGTATTCCCGGGGAGCCATTTACAGAGGCTATGCTTTATTAAATGAATTGTGTGCCCCTGTATTCCAGGGGCAGACACAATCCCAAATGGATGGATTGGACGAGATCAGTGGATTTCAACTCCCCTGTCGCCTACTTCAAGGGCCAAAGAACCTTGAATGGGAGAAAAAAACTACAGCATGAGTCAGCCACACCCCCACACACATTCCTGCTTTTTTATGTTTTCTGTATTGAAGTACCCAGTAATTAGGGAAAATGACACCCTGATAAAAATTTGGAAAAGAACTAATGGAAAAGAACTCTATGCACAAATGTTAAACTCAGTCATCTTGCTTACTCTCATCCCTGGTTCTGCATCCAAACTGGGATGCCTAGTGGGTAGCTGGATATTCCCATCTAGCGCTCCTGAAAGACAATAGGGTCTCATAAAGAGAGCATTGGCAATAAAGAACACCGCATTTCTGCAATGAAGTCAGCAGGAGTATTTCTTATAATGTTGTTTTGTGTATTGACTGACGGTACAAGTCACTTTAGGGACCAAAATAGCCCAATACAAGTAAGCAGGTAGTGATGTTCTGCAAAGACTACACATAGTCTGTAGAAATCTTTCCTGAATGCGATTCCTCTCAAATGAGCTTTTGGCAAAAGTTCAGCTCCCTACAGATATGTGATCAGTTAAGGGAGTGTCTGCACTTTGACGAAACAATTCTGCCAATGTATATAGAAACAGTCTACAACTATGAGGACCCAAACTTCTCTCCCACAGAGCTTGCCTATAATAACTTTAGCCTGAAAAATTATGAGCTCATGTTGCCAACTGTCCAGGTGGTAAGAGAAAGAATCATAATAACAATAAGACTTCAATGAAATGTTTTTATTTTCATTTTAGCAGTGGACTTTGTGGTGGACCCTTGGAGATATTCCAATCACAATATGTAATCCTGGGTAATTACATGAATTAACCTGCTCGTTAATTTTAGATGAACCAATTAAATGTTGGAGGATACCTGCTGAAAATGAATATATAAAACAGGTGTGGCCCCTGCCCTCTTAGCGCTTACATTCAAGTGGAAAGATGGAAATCAAACAAATCATCATCAAATAAATACATAATTACAGATTGTGAAAAATGTTTTGAAGGAACAGTCCAGGTAGAGTGAATGACAGAATGACCTAATTTAAGCTGCAAAGGGATGTGTTAAGGAAGCTCTTTCTGAGGATGTGATATTTAAACTGAGATGTAAAAAGTAGTAACACTTCTCCAGCTAAAGAGTGGGGGATTACGGATATTTCAGGCAGAGGACAGCAGGTAGGAAGTCCCTGAGGCAAAATACTATACAGCACAAGGCTGGGAGTAAGTACTATCGGCTGGAAATCAGTGAGCAAGATTGGTAGAAGAGGATTTGGAAGAATCAAAGACAATTAAGCCAAATAAATTAGGACCTTATAGGTCATGGGAAAGATGTCTGTTTTTACCTAAATGTCGTAAACAAAAAGTACTAGAAGGATTTTTTAAACAGCTTTGTTGAGGTATGACTGACCTATAGTTTATCCACTGTAAGCCTACAGTTTGATGAGTTTTAATCAGTTTATACAGTTGTGCAACCATCATTACAATCACCCAAAAAAGTTCTTCGTGCCCATTTTGCCAGCCCGAGGCAACCACTAATCTGATGTCGGTCTCCATAGTTTTATTTTTTCTAGAAATTTCATATAAAAAGAATCATATACTATGTATACTTTTGTGTCTGGTTTGTTTCATTGAGCACAACATTTTTGAGGTTCATCAACGTCACGGTGGGTATTGGTAGTTTGTTCTTTCTTATTGCTGAGCAGTATTTCAAGATGTGCATAAAACACGTTTATCCATTCACCAGTTGATGGACATTTGGATTTTTACCAGGGAGTGTCTGTTCTGAATAAGGTCTATGAACTATGAACATTCATCTACAAGTTTTCCTATGGACATATGTTTTATTTCTTTTGGGCAGATTCCTAGAAGTGGAATTGTTAGGTTCTATGGTAAGTTCCTATTTAACTTTTCAAGAGGCTGACAAACTGTTTTCCCAAGTGGCTGTACGATTCTACATTCCGACTGAAAATGCAGGAGGTTCCCAGTTTCTCTACACCCTTATCAACACTTGTTGTCTGACTTTTTCATCTTAGTCATTCTTCTTTTATTATTATTAACATGTAATGTATTATTTGTTTCACGGGTACAGGTATCTTAGTCATTCTAATGGGTGCGGAGTAGTATCTCTTTGCGGTTTTAATTTGCATTTCCCTGGCAAATAACAGTGTTGAACATCTTTTTTTTTCTGTGCTCATTTCCCCTGTGTATATATTGTTTAGTGAAGTATTTATTCAAATCTTTTGCCTATTTTTTAAATGGGGTTGTTTGTCTTATTATCGAGTTGTAAGAGCTCTTTATATATTCTGAATATAAGTTTATCAGAGACATGATTGTGAATATATCCTCCCAGTCTGTGGCTTATCTTTTCATTCTCTTACTATATAGGAATTCAAATAAATGGGGATAACAGTATGCAAGTATTGAAGCTATTGCTCTAATACAGGCAAAAGATGTTAGTCTTTTTTTTTTTTTTTTTGAGATTTTATTTATTTATTTGACAGAGAGAGACACAGCGAGAGAGGGAACACAAGCAGGGGGAGTGTGAGAGGGAGAAGCAGGCTTCCCGCGGAGCAGGGAGCCCGATGCGGGGCTCAATCCCAGGACCCTGGGATCATGACCTGAGCCGAAGGCAGACGCTTAACGACTGAGTCACCCAGGCGCCCCCAAAAGATGTTAGTTTTAATGGGGACAGTCAAGGTAGAGGAGAACTGAGAGATTTCAGATACATTTGAAAGATAGAATCCAGATAGATTAGACATATGATATGAAGGAAACAATATCAAAGATATTCGTGATTTTTTGGTATGAAAATAGATTGGATAGAGGCACTATTTTCTGATATGGGGAGAGATGGAATGCAAGTCCGATTTGAGAATGGGAGCACGATAAGTTCAGTGTAATAAGATGGGACGTGTGGTTTTGAGCTGTTTGCGAGACATCCAAATGGAGCTCTCCAGTGACCAATTAGAAATGAAAATGGGGATCTAGAGCTCAGAGACAATGAATAATAGTGAATAATATGAATAATAATTTTATAGTATAGATTCTTAGAAACAAGATTGTTGGTCCAATAGATAAAATGATAGATACTGCTAGTAAAAGAACAAAATTCAACTGTGAAAATGTTAAAGATCTTATTGGCTTTATTCAATGATTCATGAATTGGGCAGCATCTAATCTAGCAGAAAGGAGTTCTGAAGAGCTGTACCAAATGAAAGACTTTTATAGTCAGAAGGGAGCAGAACAGGGAAGTTGTACTAGACAAAAAAGCTTGTTGGTTATTGCAAGGTCACTTTCCTTTAGGGAATGGCAGGAGTGTATCAGACAGATTACCTAACTCATGCCGATCAGGTGATTCCTGACTGACTGGTTTAAGATTCCATTTCTGGGAGAGCCGAAACTGTAATTAAGTTAAGTCTTGGTTTAGTGACATGGGCTAAGCATTCCTGACTCCATTTTGGCCTGTTGTCTTGTTTTTAACACAATCAAACGCTGTTCACTGTTCAGTGTCCTTTCTCCTTCACACCCTTGCAAATCTAGATAGTATCAATCTCTCTCTCTCTCTTTTTTTTTTTAATTATAAGGAAAATACACAGCAAAATGGAGCTGGCAGGTGGTGGGAGTGGAAGATCTGGAAAAACTTAAATCACCAAACATGCTGGCCAAACATGGCTTCCTGCTGTGGAGGAAAGTGATTTGTCCTTTATCCCACCTGCTTTTCCTGATTCAAAGAAACCTGCTCCTAACAGGGCTGGGCCCAGGGAGTGCCATTTTCCAATCTGTTCTCTTCCTGGGAGTTTGGAACAGGTTGTATGATTCTCAGGCTTCCGAGATCTAGAAGTCAGTATAGAGAAGGGAAGGTTGTTGCAGCCCTTTTCTTCCAGCTTCATGACCAGCCCCAGCCCTGTATTTGTTGATGCCAAAGATGAACTCCCTGGAATTGGGGCAACATAGGCAGTAGAATGCTGAGCAATGAGGCTGTGACGATGAGGAAGCGAGCAGCATCATACCTGGTAGAAGCTGGCCAGGAGGTAGCTGGCACTTGGGCCATCTCCCATATCTCCACCTGGACTCACAGTAGAGTTGGAGAGATGCAGAGGAATTTGCAGGAAGAGGTCAATTGGAGCCCGTAGCTCACGTTCCCAGTGTGTCTGTACCCAAGACTTTTCTGCTTATGTATGAAAAGGTACACAGCCTGACAGCTTCAGAAGCCTGTCCAGACTGAGGCATGGCACTCTCCTCTACCAGTACCAATCTTTTTTTCAAATGACCCTTTATATAATTTCTATCTCTTGTATTTTAATTTATAAATAAAGGTGAAAAAAACAAATCTTATTTTGATTTCACATCTACCTGATTCTTGGTTGAGCAAATGTGATATTGTGATTTGTAAGAAATATATATATGGCCATTCAAATTACCAAAATATATTTCTCATATATATATTTGGTCTTTTTTTTTTTAATTTTATTTATTTGACGGAGAGAGACACAGCGAGAGAGGGAATACAAGCAGGGGGAGTGGGAGAGGGAGAAGCAGGCTTCCCACAGAGCAGGGAGCCTGTTGCAGGGCTCGATCCCAGGACCCCGGGATCATGACCTGAGCCGAAGGCAGACGCTTAAAGACTGAACCACCCAGGTGCCCCTATATATTTGGTCTTTGAACACAAAGAAATTCCAAAACCCTTGGAATTTCCTAAGCAATAAGAACAGTGGGAACATTTTCTGTCATAATATTTGATCTCCTGTACTCATTGCTACAGAGCCATAAAAGTGAAATGGGTGTCTTGTTATTTATAAGTTTCTTTCCACCACAACGGGGTTTGTGTTAATGATGTTAAATGATAAAATTGGGATTTTCAGTTCTATTCCTTGACCTCCAGAGAGCGGGGAGGGGTAAATGCTGAATCAATCATGCCTATGCAATGAAACTTCCATAAAAACTCAAAAGGAAGGGGTTTGGAAAGCTTCTGGGCTGGTGAACACATGGAGATTTGAGGAGAATGGTATGCTCTAATAGGGTATGGAAGCTCCATGCCCTTCCTACATACCTTGCCCTATGAATCTCTTCCCTTTGGCTATTCCTGAGTTATATCCTTTTATAATAAATGAGTGATCTAGTAAGTAAAATGTTTCTCTGAGTTCTGTGAGCCACTCTGGCAAATTAATCAGACCGAAGGTAGGGGTCGTGGAAACCTCTCATTTATAACCAGTGGGTCAGAAGCACCGGTAACAACCTAGGACTTGTGACTGGCATCTGAGATGAGAGCAGTCTTGTGGGACTGAGCCCTTAACCTGTGTGATCTGATGCTGTCTCTGGGTAGATAGTGTCAGCATTGAGTTGAATTGTAGTACACCCAGCTGGAGTCTGAGAATTGCTTGGTGGTGGTGGTGTGGGAAACCCCCTCTCCACGCACATTGGAACTGGTCCCACACTTTGGAATTAGATGCAGAACTTTTAGCAACTTTTTAAGTAAAGGGCCATTTGTATTTCTTCCTTTGTGATTCCACAATTACTACTGATTGTTTGTTTATTTGTTTGTTTGTTTTTAATTAATGACTGTAGGAGCTCTTTCTGTTATGGAAACATTAACGCACTGTCTATGATGTATGTTGCACAGATTTTCTCCCAGTCTGCCTCTTATCTTTTATATTGTTTATGGTAAGTTTCATCATGAAAACACTTTTAATTTTATAAGAGTACTTCTGTTTATCTATTTCTTTGTGGCTTCTAAGTTGGGTGCCTTGTTTGTGCCTTCCCCTTCCAAAAATTACTAAAGTAATCTTTGTTTTATCTTAACACATTATAGTATATTTTCTTATGCATAAGCCTCCAAACAGTTTGGAATTTATTCTATGGCATGCTGTGAGATAAAATAAACTTTTTTTCTAAATAATACCTGATTTTCTCAATAGCATTTATTAAATATTCTATCCTTCCTCTTTGTTTTGAAATGCCACCTGAATATAATAAATTCCCATAAATACACACACAATTGTGAGTGGATTCTCTAAAGAAGATCCAGACATTCTATTTTACAGTAAGAGATTACGTAACTCCTGATAATAAAATTAAGGTATCAGCATATAGGAGTGCTTATCTCCTTAGCAAGGGCTCATCTATCCAGCTCAGAAAGAGATGATGTCAAGCCATTGCAGAAGAGCTGCTTTAAAAGGAAGGTGTAGGCCATCACATTCCATTTTACTTCCAACTGAATTAAATTTATCTATTGACCCAGATTTTCATGATGCTATTAAAGTACAGGTTCTACATTAGCTTCAGTAGCTCTGGGGAGTCTATGAAGCTAAACAGCAAAGTTCAGAATAGATTCCTGACCACAGAGGCAAAGGTCAAGGAAAGATCAATAAAAACTGCAAATAACTGTGTGCTTAGAAGAGAGATTTCGGCATAAGGTGATGAATAAGATGGTGGTCAATAATGGAAGAGCAGTGCCTAATTCTCTCTGCTTTGTCCTGTAAACTATTTACCTGAGCGACCCCAACTTGGAATTTATCCAGGAGAAGACTTGTCAGCATTTTAGATTTAGTGAGTTCAAGGTCTATAATCTGTGGGGAATGGAGAATTGGCCTTTAAAAAATGGGATAGACCAAACTTTAAGTCCAGCCAGATGGGACTGTTCTAATGGTGTTAAAATACAAACAAGTGCTACAAATTAAAGCCATTGCTCCACAAGTCTTGAATATCCTAGAGGCAGGAAATTCCCACCAGACACTCTGTTTATTTGGGGCTATGCTCTATTGATGTGGTTTTGGAATATAGGTGAGGTTCAGTGGGGTGAGGTCCAGAGCCGAAGACCAAGAAAGAATTTTGAGACGTCTTTGGTGCAAAATGGTGGTTTTATTAAAGCAGAGGACAGGACGCCTGGGCAGAAAGAACTGCTGCACCAGGGTCTTGAGAAGCGGCTGATTATATACTCAGGAGTTGGGTTAAGTAAGGAAAAGGAGGTTTCAAAGGGATTTTCATATGTTAAAGAAGACCCTCAGGATACTGGAGGCCTGGCTATTATCAAGCTAAGATAGTTTTTTCCTCTGGCAAGGTATTAACATTAAGATAGTTGGGAGATTCCTGGAGGAATGTCACACATGTCCCATCCAGGAGTGGGGGGTGAGGGGAGGTTGCAGAGCGTTTGCTTATGCTTTGTCTTCAGCTAGCTTCCTGCTCCCTCATCACTGTGAGGGTGTTCTCAGTCAGAAAAAGGTTTAGGGTTGATTTCCTTGTTTGGTGTTCTTTTATTATTCTATTCCTAAGAAAATAAGAATGAAGATTTTGAGTTGAATCAGTTTTTCCAATGTTTTTATTCAAAAGCAGAGCAATTGACAAAATCCATGATATCAAAATAGCTCCTTTAAGTATCATTGTCTCTCTTCTACTAATGAGGAAAGCTGGGGCTCAGGGTGCCTGGCTGTCTCAGTCAGAAGAGACTGCAATTGTTGATCTCTGGGCTGTGAGTTCAAGCCCCACATTGGGCATAGAGCTTACATAGGAAAGAAAGAAAGAAAGAGAGAAAGAAAAAGAAAAAGAAAGAAAGAAAGAAATAAAAAGAAAGAAAGAAAACTGAGGCTCAAAGAATTTAAATAACATAAAATTACTGTATGGTGGGGCACCTGGGTGGCTCAGTCGGTTAACTGTCTTCGGCTCAGGTCATGATCCCGGGGTCTTGGGATCGAGCCCCGCGTTGGGCTCCCTGCTCTGCAGGAAGCCTGCTTCTCCCTCTCCCACTCCCCCTGCTTGTGTTCCCTCTCTCGCTGTGTCTCTCTCTTGTCAAATGAATAAAATCTTAAAAAAAAAAAAAAAATTAGGGCATGGCATGACCATGATTGAAATCTAGGTTCAGCTGATTCCACACCAGCTAAAGTAGGGAATGGATGGAAGGGTATTGGATGTTCACTAAGTAGGTTGTCATCCTTGTGTGACAAAGAAACTATTAGAAACTATTAAAACACTGATTTTAGTGGTGCCTGGCTGGCTCGGTCAATGGAGTGTACAGCTCTTAATCTCGGGATTGTGTGTTCAACTCCCGCATTGGGTGTAGAGATTACTTAAAAATAAAATCTTTTTTTTAAAATGGATTTTATCTAAATTCCTCTACAGAGAAATAAGAGGAAGAAGCAGTGTTTGTTTTCAATAAACCCAGGTACATAAATCATCCTACCACTATAGTTCTTAATTTAAGAAGTTGATTCTTAGCAATTTAGACGACTTTCCATTTATTGCTGTCTTTCTTGTTCTTATGCAACAAAAGGCGGGGCTCACAAAACCAGCCTAAGTTGACAATGATTTTCTCAAAATTAGTGTTTATTATTTAAAGTTGGCACAGACACATTAAATTCATTTTAAGCATGTTTTCTTATTTAATGTTATTAAAGTTAGGTGACATCTATAGTACAGTCTGTAACTTGGTTTTGTGATCACACAAGCAGCAATTATGAGCAGTAGGCTTTAACCAAATGTGTGTAATAGACCAGGTTAGGCCATGTGGGACAGAGTAGGGGCCAGGGCATATACTCAGGGTACCTGACAAAAACTAAAAGTCGCAGGATGCCTGCGTTAGTGGCTGCCTTCAGCTCAGGTCATGATCCCAGGCCTTGGGATGGAATCCCACATCAGGCTCCTTGCTCAGCAGGGACCCTGCTTCTCCCTCTGTCTGTGGCACCCCCTGCTTGTTCGCTCTCTCTCTCTCTCTCTGACAAATAAATAAATAAAAATCTTTAAAATAAAAAAAAAATTAAAATTCGCATTAGGTGGAAAAAGAAGTACTTTGCTGAATGGGACAATTTTTAAAAGACAGAATGAAATCCAGGACTGTCTAACTGTTAACTTGCAGATAAAAATGCTAAGACGGGGTGCCTGGGTGGCTCAGTTGGTTAAGCGACTGCCTTCGGCTCAGGTCATGATCCCGGAGTCCTGGGATCGAGTCCCGCATCGGGCTCCCGGCTCGGCAGGGAGCCTGCTTCTCCCTCTGACCCTATCCCCTCTCATGCTGTTTCTCTCTCTCTCTCTGTCTCAAATAAATAAATAAATAAAATCTTAAAAAAAAAAAAAAATGCTAAGACGGTAGAGGAAATAAAGCACAATGCCAAGGCAGGTCACCTTCTGTAAAGTGGTGGGACCAGCGCCCCGATTCCTGGTCAGGCACCTGAGTTCTCAAGGCTGCCAGGAAATCCCACTGTGCAAAGGTAAATCCCTCTACCATCAGGAAAATGTCCCTTTGCCCTGAAGAATAGCTCAAATTCATCCAAGAGAAAGAGGTTTAGATTCATAGTCCTAAACTGAGACAGTTGCAAGTGATTTCATTAATCCTTTGTTTTTCTAAACCAGCTAAGTATTTGATTCAGAATATCAAATCATACTCATCATTTACTCTAAGTAGAAGTCTGTTTCCCATCTATAAAATGTGTTAGTGGGGCACCTGGGTGGCTCAGTTAAGCGTCTGCCTTTGGCTCAGTTCATGATCCCTGGGTCCTGGGATAGAGCCCCACCATCAGGCTCCCTCCTCAGTGGGGAGTCTGCTTCCCCCCCCTGCCCCTCCCCCCACTCCTGCTCTCTCTCTCATCTCTCTCAAAAATAAGTAGATAAAATCTTTCTTAAAAAAATGTGTTAGCTTGAGGGCGCCTGGGTGGCTCAGTCGTTAAGTGTCTGCCTTCGGCTCAGGTCATGATCCCAGGGTCCTGGGATCGAGTCCCACATCGGGCTCCCTGCTCTGCGGGAGGCCTGCTTCTCTCTCTCCCACTCCCCCTGCTTGTGTTCCTGCTCTCGCTATGTCTCTCTCTGTCAAATAAATAAATAAAATCTTTAAAAAAAAAAAAAAAAAATGTGTTAGCTTGAATGATATCTTGAACCCATCTTGCTCAAGAACTTATATGATTCTATAAGTGTAGGATTGTAGGAAGAATTGACACAATAGCAGTTTCTGAGAGGATAAGGGGAACCTTTCCCAGAATGATTGTTCACCATGACCTGAGAAACATGAATAGGTAGATGAATATAAGAATAGCACCTAAAACAGAAGAGGTAGCACATTAAGGGCACTTTGTACTTCCCCATCTACATTCAGAATCTCATATTCTGTTCTAGGAAACACATCCTAACAATGATACTGATAAAGTGGAATGTAATCAGAAGAGGGTGATCAGGATGGTGAGGCATGAGGACACCTTGTGGGTAAAGAACACCAGAAGGCTGGGGGGTTAGGGAATATTTGGAGCTCCTGGTGAGAAGGATCCTCCCATAGGCTTACCATCCTGAACTACCTAGGAGTCCAAACCAGAGAAAGAAGCTGTACATGGTCTGATTGGCCAGCCTCTCCTAAGATCACCAGGACCAATGTCAGTCTGCCTCACCTCTCTATTTACCTTAGTGACTCATGACAGTCTGGTTTCCAGAGATCATCCATCATCACCAGACTCTTCTCCCCATACAAGGCTGTACTACCTGACTGGTCCAATCTTCCTGAAGCACCCAAACTTTTCTACTACGTCCTGTGGAACTCACAGATGTCAATGGCAAAAATCCCCTTTTTTCCAATACTTCTCTGAGCGTCCCCTACTCTGTGTGCTCCCAGCAGCACCTGTGGATATACTGCTACTCCTGGATCCTTCTCAAGTGAGTGAGATTTTTTTTCCACATTCAATATACCACAATGCCTGGATTTGGTTCCCCTCTCTGCTCCCACAAAAAATCAACTCTTTAAAGAACATGCCACTGGAATCTAGACTCCACTACCTCTTAGTTTCACAACCATCCATCAACCTCCCATTGCTCACCCTTATTCTTTGAGGTTTTAAAGCTCCTGGTTTTCTATGTCCCTCATTAGCACAACTGCTGTCACCAATCTTGGTGACTCCATAGCCAAGTATATGAGCCAACCAACAATTTAGCCTCTCAGGTCCTTGACTTCTTCGTCTCAGATGATTATGTCCTGTCTCTGAAATCTTGCTCCAGCCGTCCTATTCTCAGATCACCACTTTTCCAAATCTCCAGATTTCCTGCTCCCCTCAGGAAGCCTTCAGCCTCCCCAGAAATCCACTGGAGTCAATACTCCAGCATTTTCACTGTCCAGGTTTACCCTCCTTCTTACCCGTTTCTCTAGCTTGTACTCTTACGGTTCATCATCATGATCACTCCTTGATCGCACCATCAACTGCCCCACCCCCCTCTTTATTTTTCTTAGTTGGAAGCAAAACTTGGATCTGGTGAAAACCCAATCTCTACCTACCTAGCACCTGCACCCAGACAGCCAAAAGTGGTTCAATTAACTAACACACAGCAATGCTGACTGTTTCTAACTTTAAAATCATGGCCACAGGTCTCAACGGGGTTCTTAGCATTGTGGAGCAATCTCACTTTGTGCCCTAGTAAATTCACTTTCCCTATCGTCCAAATGTCTATTTCATACTTCTTTCTCTTCAAAGTTCTCCAAAGCCCATTTTCCCAGCCCCTCTTGGCTGTGTCTTTCTTCCTTTGAATGTGGTTTGGTTCTGAGCTCTCTTCTCTCTGTACCTACACTCTCCCCAAAACTTACCCAGGCCATGGATTTAATCACCAACTGTACAGTGAGCACCAAGATTTATTTCTCCTCGAGGCCCCAGATTTGGACATCCAACCAACAGCTTCCCTTGAATGTCCACAAGGCACCTAAAATTTACCATAGCCAAAATCTCTGTTTCCCACACCAAAACTCTGCCTCTCTCCAATTATTTCCATCTCATTTTCTGAGTTGCTCAAGCCAAAAACATAGTAGTGATTCTTGGTTCCTTTCTTTCACTCATTCCCTCCATCCAATCTGCCAACAGGATCTGGGTACTTCATAACTTAGGAATAGAAACTGACTCTTCAATACCTTCACAGCTGCCATGGGAGCCCAAGCCCCCACCCTTCATTTCTCATCTGGACGAAAGCAATAGTCTCCCTGCTTCCACCCTCGCCCTCTGAATTCCATTCTCCCTTTGGCTGCCGTAAAACATAAACTTCCCTACTTGAAAATCATCAATAGCTTCTGCACCCACTTAGAATAGATTCTAGACTCCATATAAGGCTTTCATGCTCTAGTGACTAGTATAATATGCTGATCTCATCTCTTGCCCCTCTCCTGTTCTCTCACCTGGCTCCATCCTCCTTGCTCTTCTTGCAGTGACCTAAACATGTGTATGGGAGGAAAATCACTTTTCCCTCTACTCTCTTTTTTTTTTTTTTTTTTTTTCTCAACATACAATCTTTATTGCTTGTTATGCTTTTTAAATTGAAGCACTGGAGTCATTGATTTTGACCATGTATCTAGTTTACATAATTTTTATTTATCAATATCCAAGGAATGTTTGGAAATATATACAGCATTACAAAAGAGATATCAGAAACACAGTGTAGTGGAAAGAATTAAGACTTTAGAATTAGATATGCATCCATTCTAATCATTAGATGTTTGATCATGAGCAAGTTGCTTGAGCCAATTCTTAATTTCTTCATATATCAAATGGGGCCAGTGGTCAATATCTCACATGGTTATTATGAGAACTAAGTAAGATAAGAAACATAATGTCACAGAATCTGACACACTGAGGCATGCTTTAAATAACAGACCTTATTTTTAGGACTATTATCATCTCATTAATAATATAGTAGCATCAACATGTCTAATGTGTATAGATACATAATATTCAAATCTATCCAAAATGTCCCTAGTTCCCATTAGACTGTGCCTTGTCTCCACTGTATTCTCAGCCTTGAGCACAGTACCTAGCATACAAAAGGTTCTGAGTAAATATTGGTTTAACTGTCCCTCTACTCTCTTATGTGTAGTGCCTGGGGTCCCACAAACTGACAAAGGACAGATTAACAAGAGAAAATATTTATTATGGATACATACGGAAGCCTTTAGAGTAGGGGGGCGGATACAGGTAGAACAAGGGGCTATATACTATTTTAACAAAAAGCAATGAACTATGGAGAAGTGACAAGACAAAGAAAATGGCTTAGTCTTCAAGGGCTGGTAAATTGCAGGAAGTTAAATATATGATAGAATAAGATAAGGGTTATTTTAGTAAGATTTGTTATGCAGACTCAAGCTCACACAGCTTTGGCAATAAGATTGTTTCTAGTGATTAGAGTCCTCTTCTTTCTGGTTTGGAATGGGGAGGGGTACACTTTCACAGAGAAATGTATACCCTGTCTTAGACACAAAGCGGGAGGATAGACAGCTTTTCCTGCATCTGCTGTTTTTCAATTGCCTTCAGCTCAAAATAATCCTTATGCCAAAGTAGCCCATTTCAGGGTGGCATAATCGGATTTCCTTCACACGCCAAGCTTTTCCTGCTCCTCACTATTGTACTTACTGTTCTCACCCGTTGGAGCATTCCCCAAGTTTTGCTTGCCATGATCTTTTATATCATTTAATTCTCCCCTGAAATGTCACCTCCATTGAGGTCGTTTCTGATCCCTACATCTAAAATATCCCCATTGCTCTTATCCTGATTTATTATCTGAAATGGTCATGTGGGTCTAGTTACATTTTGCTAAGTCACCCACTAGAATGTAGTCTCCACCACTGTCACCACACATAAAACCATGCCTGATACATAGATTTTTTGTTCAATAAATATATGTTACATAGATAAATGGGTCATTATCGGGTGGAGAATATGTGGGCACCTCTTTATTAGGCAAAAGTTACTTTCCCTTCTAGAAAAATTATCATAACTGCATGAATCAAGCATATGCTGAGCATTTTGAATATCTGGAAAAATTTTGCTTAAGGGTACATTATTTCCACAGAGACAATTGTTGAAAATTTTGGCCACCCAGCATATTTTCCCTCTTCCTGACAACAACTCATTTCTTTTACAGAAAGGATGCTCTCCGTTGTGTATAATCTTGATGGGACTGTAAATTAAGTTTCCCTTGTCACTCTACCCTACCACACTATCCTCTATCTCTCTCCCCTGACCTCTCTCTCTCTCTCTCTCTCACACACACACACACATAAACACACACCAAGCTAAGAGGTGGATTTATGACACAAGTCAGAATAATGAGATTTTTTTTTTCCTCCAGGACTTTGTACATGGAGATTTGTGACTGAAAGGATTGAAAATGTGTTTGGAGGACATGTATTGCAGCAGCAACACTGAGACAGCAGATGTTCCTAAGCCTGGTTTTCCAACTTTCCATCATGTCTACAGACTCTACAGTATCCGTCCCCTTCAGGGAATTGCCTTATGTCTTAAGTGAGTCAAATTTATTTATGTTGCTTAGAACCAAAGAACAGCATTACAAAATTGCCTGAATTTCTCTATAGAAGGATATGGTTTAAAAAGACATTCTCCGGGGCGCCTGGGTGGCTCAGTCGTTAAGCGTCTGCCTTCGGCTCAGGTCATGATCCCAGGGTCCTGGGATCGAGCCCCGCATCTGGCTCCCTGCTCAGCGGGAAGCCTGCTTCTCCCCCTCTCACTCCCCCTGTTTGTGTTCCCTCTCTCGCTGTGTCTCTCTCTGTCAAATAAATAAATAAAATCTTTAAAAAAAAAAAAAAAAGACATTCTCCTTGGGACGCCTGGGTGGTTCAGTCAGATAAGCATCTGCCTTCAGCTCAGGTCATGATCCCAGGGTCCTGGGATCGAGCCCCACATCAGACTCCCTGCTCAGTGGGGACTCTGCTTCTCCCTCTACCCCTCACCCTTTGCTTGTGCTCTCTCTCTCGCTCTTGCTCTCTCTCTCAAATAAATAAATAAATAAATATTTTTTAAAAAGACATTCTCCTTGGGGCACCTGGCTGGCTCAGTCAGCGGAGCATTTGACTCTTGATCTCAGAGTGGGGAGTTCGAGCTCCACACTGGGTATAGAGATTTCTTAAAAGAAAGAAGAAAAGAAAGAAAGAAAGAAAGAAAGAAAGAAAGAAAGAAAGAAAGAGAGAAAGACATTCTCCTTGGGGTGCCTGGCTGGCTCAGTGGGTAAAGCATCTGACTCTCGAATTCAGGGTAGGGAGTTCAAGCCCCATGCTAAGTATAGAGATCACTTAAAAAAAAAAAAAAGACATTCTCCTCCCAGGTTCCAAGTATATAACTTATTTTTACATTAATACTTGGACTTCCTGATCTCTTTTTCAGAATCTATATATTTTTTTAGTGTCCAGACTGTTCAGAATTTAAATACATTTAAGTGGGTCCTTAGCCATGCTGGTTTGTCCTTTATATTTAGTTGCATTTAATTATATATGATAAATGCCATAGAATTCTCATTAAAAATGAATTTTAAAATTTAAAGGCAATTTGCATAATAGATTTGGAAATAAGTACCCCTAGAATAATACTGTATATTTCCATAAGTTTGTTTTTGTAAATATGCACCTACGTGCATAAATGAAGACCCAAAAGCTACATGCAAACTGAAAACAGTAATTATGTAGAAGGAACCATCTTGGGAGTCAAAGATGACTGTAGTTTATCATGTGTACTTAAAAATAAAAAGCCTAATTTTAAGGAGAAAAAGTTTTAAGCATGTTCAGGGGCACAAAGTTTGTTTTCAAACTCTTAAATATATGCAAGCACAAATACAGAAGCTCCACAGGATGATGATAAAATTAGAAAGGTATGTGCTATATTATGATGATAGGATAACCAACCATAGTAGTTTGTCCAGGAAGACAGTCACCCTACATGATAGTGCCCCTAACTTTTTTAGTTAGCCTAACTTTGACAGAATAACTGCTGATATAAGCAGTAAATAAAGTTTTGGGGGGCTAAGGTATTCATACAATGCTAGACATTGACAATCCAATCAGCCTATATAACATTCATTCACTTAACAAATATTAATTGATCACTTGCTATGTACTAGCAATGAATGATAGTTGGAAGAAAGGCAGGCAAGGACAGGGTCCCTTGCCCTAAGAGGAAACCACCCTCAAAATGATATTACACCACCCTGGAAGGAGCCTTCCACCCTTTCCCACATGATAGATAGATCACCTGATTGAGTGACAGGCACATGGAGGGTTAATCAGATTAAAACAGTTCCCACCAACAAGCCCATAAAGACCCCTAGACTCAGAAACTCAGGTGGCAACCCTCTCGGGTCCCCTCCCTCTTCAGGAGCTTTGTACTATTACTCAGTAAACTTTACCAATGCTCAATAAACCTTGCATTGCTGCCCACCACTCTTCATCTGGTCTACCTTTTCATTCTTCAAAGTGGCATGACCAAGAACCACAGACACTAAAGAAGAAATCCTGTAACACTAGCACTGTAAAGATCCTATAATAAATGAGGCACAGGGCACCTGGGTGGCTCAGTTGGTTAAGCGACTGCCTTCGGCTCAGGTCATAATCCCGGAGTCCTGGGATCAAGTCCCGCATCGGGCTCCTGGCTCAGCGGGGAGCCTGCTTCTCCCTCTGACCCTCTCCCCTTTCATGCTGTTTCTCGCTCACTCTCTAATAAATGAATAAATAAAATCTTAAAAAAAATAAATAAAAACCATAAAAAAAAATAATAATAAATAAATAAATAAATAAATGAGGCACAATTCTTGCCCTCAAGTACCTTAGCATACTATAAGAAGACAGACAAGTAAACAGTTCATTAGAATACAGTATTAAGTGAAAGAGAAGTAGAAGTTGTGAGAGTCCGTAGGTGGAGCACCTAACCCAGCCTTAAGAGGGCAGGGTAGTTTTTCTAGAGTGAAGTACAAAGGAAAAAGCAAAACTTGTAAGTGATGGAGAGCATTATATCATTACATGCCTGGAAACGTTTCTTTCTCAATGACATGTAAGATAATGATGCATCTTTTTGTTTGTTTGTTTTGTTTTGTTTTTTTCTTTTTATGAGGTTTTTTTCCTTTTTTTTAATATGAAAATTACCTGAAAAGACCAGGGGCCAACTCCACCAGGCAGCTCGGCCGGCAGCTGGCCGTGCCGATCCTAACATTCCAGATGTAAGTTACAGAGCTTAAGTTCACCTACAAAAAAAGTATAAAAATAACATTTAAAATGGCACCTTCAACAGAACAGAATAAAATGTGTGGCCGGCCGGCGAGGCCCGCAGCGCGGTGCAGGTGAGCAGGGCAGCTCCTTAGCTCCGCTCCCGCCATAAAGCAAACACAAAGCTAAAAACGAGTCCTCGGCATTCTGGGAAGCAGTTAAACGGTACTTCTTCCCGAGGTGTCCCAAAGGAGCAGTTTCTCTGCAGTGGGGGCGAGAGGGGGCACTACCAAAACCGGGCGGCGGGCAGGCTGTGGTTGCGGTGGCCTCGCGGGGCAGCGGGGCGCGATAATGATGCATCTTAACTTGGTGGCATCTCAGATTCAATTAAATACAGTGTTTTTAAAAGGACTGATTTGGTTGGTCTGCTGAGCGAAGCTAGAAGGCAGGGGGCAGGTGGGATCAGATGGAAGCAGAGTGGTGAGTTGCAATGCTATTGCGGAAGAAAGATGATGGCAACTAGGCTCAAAGTCAGCACAGTCGAGGCAAAAGATGGTCTGATTCTGGATATATTTTGAAAGCCGTTGTTGATGTAAGAGAAGAATAAAGGGTGATGACAATATGTTTGACCAAGATAACTGGAAAAATGGAATTTCCATTTCCTAAGCAGTCACATGCATGGCCACAGCTTTGCCACTAACACAACGAATGACTTTAGACATGTCGGGGCTCTTCCCTGAGTCTCAGTCCTCTCATTTGTACGATGAGAGTTTTAAACTAGATCAGAGGTCCTCATACTGTGTTTGATATGTGTGCTTCTGCAGGCCACTCAGGAGAGAGTAGGCAAGGCAGGCAAATTAAATTGTGAGCTTTGTATATTTGGAGTCCATTTAAAGTCTTATTTAGGGGTGCCTGGGTGGCTCAGTCGTTAAGCATCTGCCTTTGGCTCAGGTCATGATGGGATCGAGCTCCGCATTGGGCTCCCTGCTCAATGGGAAGCCTGCTTCTCCCTCTCCCACTCCCCCTGTTTGTGTTCCTCTCTCTCTGTCTCCCACTGTCTCTTTCTCTGTCAAATAAATAAATTTAAAAAAAAGAAAACTTTAAAGTATTAGTTAAAAACAGGACTCCACTTCTAAAATTAAAAAAAATAATAAATCTACCATCGCGGACGTGGACTGAATGTTTTTCTCACCCCCGAAATTCATGTGTTGACACTCTAATCTCCAAAGTAATGCTATTTGGAAATGGAGGCTTTGGGAGGCAATTGGGTCATTAGGTCACAAAAAAAGGGCCATCTGCAAACCAGGAAGAGGGTCCTTACCAGATCACTGCCCAGCACTTTAGACTCACCAGCCTCCAGAACTGTGAGAAATAAATGTTTATTGCCTACATCACCCCGACGGAAACGATCAGTTTACTCAGATGACCTGTGAGACCCCTTCCACCCCAGCTCTAAAGTTCTAGCAACAGGTTCAAATTGTTGATTTGTACGAGTAGCATCAGTCCAACTCTATCACACCACTGCAACAGTGAGCAGAAAGTTTGAGTGGACTGTGTTGAGACCTTTCACACCATAATCAGCACTGTAATGGTCACCGCACCTAACAAACTCTGGTGTGGGCTTGGTGGGAGAGAATCCCGATCCGGTGGGATTCCTGAGACGGTGTAGCACTGGATTATTTTCAGAGGATTTCATTACTGACTTTCTCCTTGGAACAAAGTTTGAAGTTTCAGCAACAGGTTTCCTTTTGAAGTCTGTTTCAGAGTTCAGTTCCTCCCATCCCTGACTTGAGCCTTCTGGCAGTAATGGAAAATTTCTGAGTTATCAGAGTGACTCATCTCAGGTGAGTGAGAACAAAGTGAAACAGGAAATAATTATGATAATAAGGGCCAGGGACACACCCATAGGTGATAAGACTATGTTTGGACACCAGCCAGTGTCTTTCCGGAACATTAATTTCTCCTAAAACATCTACATAACTTTCAGGTTCCTCCAGTATTTTAACACAATGTTTTACTTCAGCGTGGTCCATACTTATGATGTGACTCAAGAATTTCTGAGTCCTCTGCTGTGTTCATGCAGTTTTCTTTGAAAAGCAAGTGGGGTGAGCAAAGCTGAAATAACTCCACCCAGGTGGTTAAAGCTCTACAGACTTGGACAACATTAAACTCACCTGAAAATACCTTGCTTGAACAAACACGCACAAGTGGGATGGCTAGATCATATGGTAGTCCTATTTTTAATTTTTTGAAGACCCTCCACGCTTTGTTCCACATTGGCTGCACATTTTGCGTTCCCTCCAGTCACGTACAGGGTTCCAGTGTCTCCACAGCCTTACCAGCACTGGTCCTTGGAGGTTTTCTGATAGTAGCCATCCTAATGCGTGTGAGATGATATTTCATTGTGGTTCTTTTTTATTGTGGTTTTGATTTGCATTAGCAGTGATGTTGAGCACTTTTTCATACACTTCTTCATATCTCGAAGAGCTATTGGCACCCTGGGGTCCAATGCAGCACTATTTACAATTGCCAAACTAAAAACAACTTAAATGTCCATCCGCAGTTAAGTAGATTTCTTTTTTTTTTAAGGTTTTATTTATTTATTTGACAGAGAGAGACACAGCAAGAGAGGGAACACAAGCAGGGGGAGTGGGAGAGGGAGCCCAATGTAGGGCTCGATCCCAGGACTCTGGGATCATGACCTGAGCCGAAGGCAGATGCTTAACAACTGAGCCACCCAGGTGCCCCCCTAAATTTCTTTTTTTTAAGATTTACTTATTGGGGAGCCTGGGTGGCTCAGTTAGTTAAGTGTCTGCCTTTGGCTCAGATCGTGATCTAGGGGTCCTGGGATCGAGCCCAGGTCCAGCTCCCTGCTCAGAACCCTCTCCCTCTGCCCCTCCCCTCCACTCACGCTCCCTCTCTCAAAATAAATAAAGAAAATCTTTATTTATTTTGAGAGCGGGGGAGGGGCGGGGTAGAGGAGAGAGAATCTTGAGCAGACTCAGTGCTGAGTGCAAAGCCGAAGGCGGGGCCAATCTCTCAACCTTGCCTGAGTTCATGACCTGAGCTGAAACCAAGCATCAGTCACTCAACTGACTGTGCCATCAAGGCACCCCAATAAGTGGATTTTTAAAATGTGGTACATACAGGGCGCCTGGGTGGCTCAGTCATTAAGCGTCTGCCTTTGGCTCAGGTCATGATCCCAGGGTCCTGGGATCGAGTCCCACATCGGGCTCCCTTCTCGGTGGGAAGCCTGCTTCTCCCTTTCCCACTCTCCCTGCTTGTGTGCCCTCTCTTGCTGTCTCTCTCTCTCTGTTAAAAAATAAATAAATAAATAAATGATCTTAAATAAATAAATAAATTAAATAAAATGTGGTGATACATACAATGAAATCCTATTCAGCCTTAAAAAGGAAGGGAATCCTACAATACACAACAACATGAATGAACTTTGAGGACATTATGCTAAGTGAAATAAGCCAGCCACAGGAGGACAAATACTGCAGGATTTCACTTATAAGAGGGAATTTCAAATAGTCAAACTCATGGAAACAAATAATAGAATTGTGGTTGTCAGGGCGGGACTGGGGGAAATGGGAAGTTGCTAGTCAACCCATATAGAATTTCAATTATGCAGGATGAATAGACTCTAAAGATCTGCTATACAACATTATGCCTATAGCCAACAATACTGTATTGTACACTAAAAATCTGTTAAGAAAGAGATCATATGTTATGTGGTTTTACTACTATATTTAAATATATATAGTATTTTATATATTAAAGTGTATTTCTATTATATTAAGTAATATAATATTATATATATCTAAAACTTGCTTGACATTGGCACATTCTTTGCATGACATAGTGGTCAAGAGTATTTATTATCCAAGGATCTTGGGCAAGTTATTTAATTTAGATGCTATGCCTCCATTTATTTACCTGTAAAATGGGGCAGTAATAGCACCTACTTCAGAAGGATGCACTGAGGAATAACTGATCCATGTGCTTGGAATAGTGAAAGGCATGAGATAAAGAGTACACATGTGCATTAGCTTCTATCCTTGCTATGTTTTTTTTTAAAGATTGTATTTATTTATTTGACAGAGAGAGACATAGCGAGAGAGGGAACACAAGCAGGGGGAGTGGGAGAGGGAGAAGCAGGCTCCCCACCGAGCAGGGAGCCCCATGCGGGGCTCAATCCCAGGACCCTGGGATCATGACCTGAGCCAAAGGCAGACACTTAACCACTAAGCCACCCAGGCGCCCCTATTCTTGCTATGTTTATCCTGAGGAGTCATCAATAAGATAAAGAAACATCTCAAAAAAAAAAAAAATCTTCTCCCAACAACCTATGGGTAAAATCCCCCTTCTTGTCTCCACTGAAGCACTATGCACCAAGATGCTTCCACTGATTAGGATATTAACACCACTGATTATTAAAACTTTATTAAAACCACTGATACAAGATATTTACCTAATGACACATCCATACAAGTGCATGGCTTACTGTTGCATTGAGCCTTCTGTTAAGTTCCTAAGGGCCATAGGGCGGGTGCACAGTAAAGGTAAAGTCGGCTGAGATTCCAGAATGAGACAGGTAAGGTGATGAAATGAGCAAGGAGAGAAGCTTTCTGGGAAATCTTGGAACTTGAACAAAGGGACAGTAGAAGGAAGGAGGTATTGAACTTGTTCTTCCTCTCTCACCTTACCCTGGATGACAGAGAATGGGAAAGGAGTTGGTTCTAAGAAATCTTGAGTTGCTTTTCTCTCAGCCTGAGAGAGTGATTTTTTTTTTTTCCAGAGTGATTATTTTTAAACATAAAAATTTAAACTCTCCTGCTTAAAACCCTTCCATGCCTTCACATTTCACACAATGCCATCAATCAATATTTTGCAATGAGTGTGTGTGTTCGGGGGTAGTTTGACAAGATGAAGATAGGGGTTCCCTACAGTTAGATGGGTTTATGGGAACACCACTTACAGGGAGAACAGTTACAACCTGGGATTTTCTCATTGTTTCCTCTCAAAACCCTCCCATTTTCTCTCCCTGCCCATTTCCCGTCCCCAGAGGTACGGGATCCCCTCAGGACAATGCGAGTCAGAACCTCTGCTGAGTGCATCCCAGGCCTTCTCCTTTCCCACCTCGAGAAGCCAGCGAAAACCTGTGTCTCAAGTCAGAGCACCTTGCACACAACAAAGCCCACATGGAGCAGGACAGGACAGAGACCACTCCTGACTATGTGAGCACAAAAGGCAAAACAGAACCCAGCCTTTAGGAGCCATGTTCAGACACCCATAGGTCAGGGTTGAAGTCTTGACTCAACCATTCCAAGCTGTTAATAAATCTTTCTGGACCTCAGTTTCTCATCTGTAAAAGGATGTATCTACTTGAAAGTTGTTGGGATAATTACATGTGACACCTGGCACAGAGTAACAGCTCAGTAAATGTTGGCTATTGTTAGTATTAAAACCTCCATTCTAGAAGCTAGAAGTAAACCTCAGCTCTCTCATACAGGAGAATGAGCACAAGCTTCCTATTATGCTATCAGCCATGATGGAATTCTAGATACAAATTAGATACAAATATAACAATAACCAAATTCCCTTCTGTTCTTCTAGTTTCTGTGTCACAATGTAATTGCCCCTGGGCCACAAGAACCCATGGATAAAGTGAAGATGGGGTTTCTGCTGTTCCTACCAGCCCTATGCCTCACCAACCCCCCACACCACTCTGCATCCTTTCTCCCACACCCTGGGAACTTCCTACCTTGTCCAAGCCCTTTGCTCTCTCCTGAAATCTCGTTTAGGGGATGGTGATATCTCCCATCCTATGCCCCACCACCTGAGCCTGTCCTGTTGCTTCCCAGTCACTACAAATGGCCTCAATCCCTTTTTTTTTTTTTAAGATTTTATTCATTCATTTTTCAGAGAGAGAGAGAGAGAGCTCACAAGTAGGGGGAATGGCAGGCAGAAGGAGAAGGAGAAGCAGGCTCTCCACTGAGTAGGGAGCCGGACGCGGGGCTCGATCCCAGCACCCTGGGATCATGACTTGAGCTGAAGGCAGACGCTTAACCGCCTGAACCACCCAGGCGCCCCAAATGGCCTCAATCTTTAGATTCCCTTGCATACCCTCCGCCCCTCCCTGCCATCACCACTTCATGGGAGCCTGGCTGCGAGCCAGTAGCCCTACTCAAGTAGATCTTCCCTTTCCTTCCTTTCTCTCCACCTCGTATCATCGGTTGTTTTCACTGCTGCTGCTACGTGTCAGGGTGCTCGCCTTGCCTCCATTTTTCAGGCAGAGGCTAAGCCTTTTCTCAGAATTATTCTCAGGAGTCTTAGCAGATCAGCTCCAGAGAACCCACTTACTTCCCTCTTCCTGATGTCAAGCCACTGTTGTCCTGCAAGCAAAACGGATGACTTCATTACATTCTCTCCAAGTGCCTGATGGATAAAAGCATAGACACTGTCCATTTGGGCTTTCCAAAGCAGTCCAATTTTATATAATTTCCTTTTGATGAAGGCAATAATATATACTAAATGTATCTTACTTTTTGCAGACTTTTTTTTTTTTTTTTTTTTTTAAGATTTTATTTATTTGTGAGAGAGACAATGAGAGACAGAGCATGAGAAGGAGGAGGGTCAGAGGGAGAAGTAGACTCCCCGCTGAGCAGGGAGCCCGATGTGGGACTCGATCCCGGGACTCCAGGATCATGACCTGAGCCGAAGGTAGTTGCTTAACCAACTGAGCCACCCAGGCGCCCTGCAGACTTTTTATATACATAAATTCAAAATTAAAGAAAAACATCTTTGCCAAATTATCTAACTTGATTTTGGGTCCCCTATCTAGAACAGACCACGTTGGTTTCTGAGTGTGGGGCATTAATAAGGACAGGGGAAGAAGGAAACAAGGATAAAATATGAAAGATAATTGTCTACAAGAGAGTATATTAATCTTCACATGAACACTCACTGAGAAACTAGTAGATCCAAGAACATGCTAAGTGATGGGAGGGAATATTATGCCTTTGAATAAAATAGGCTCCCTGGCACTGGGAGCTCATAAAATAGTAGAGAAGACAGGTTACACAAATATCTTAATATAAAGCAGGCCACAGGAAGTGCTATGATTACAGTGCCAATTATTGTGAGTGATTAGAAAGGAAAGTTCCAGTTCATGCTCCACATCACCACCAAATGAACTTTTTAAAATGATGATTTCATCATGTCATTCCCTGACTTAAAAATCCTTGATGACACCAGAACCCTCACAGAAAAGACCAGACTTGGCTTACAGGGCACCTGACTCATCTGCAAATGCTTCCTCCAGCCATCAGCCATTTCACCCCCAAATTCTCAGCTCCCTACACACAGGCCCCTTCTTCTAAGCCTCTTGGCCTGTGTGCTTTTGTTTTGCTTACTGTCCCCCATTTTTCTCCCTCCGCTCCCAGCACCTCCACTCTGCCCAGCTTGGCCTAAATCCAAATCATCTCCTGAGTTTCGGTGAAGACCTCAATCAAGAAGCTTTCCTTGATCTTCTCCAACAGGGCATGTGCCCCTCCGTGCGCTCCCATGCAACCCTCCACAATACTCCATTGTGTCCACTCATCACACTCTTACACTAAACTTTTCACAGACACAAAGATAATGATCCTTTCTTATTCATCTCTGTGCCCTAAGTATCTCACATTGCCTGGAACATATTTATTCGGTTTGTCAAATGGATGAGTGAGGAAATTCTTCCCTATGAAATTCTTCATTTACCAAGCTTCAGCCCACATC
The DNA here is from genome assembly GCF_004348235.1 of Phoca vitulina. Lineage (NCBI taxonomy): Eukaryota > Metazoa > Chordata > Mammalia > Carnivora > Phocidae > Phoca > Phoca vitulina. The sequence continues at coordinate 10,924,263 of NW_022589757.1, forward strand.
AGCCTAACATTTCTAAGAGATAAGGTGCACAACTGACCATCTAAAGCTTTAAATGTCCCAGACTCAGCATCCAGACCTCTGCTCTGTGCTTGAGACTCAGGGACCACGCAACACAGAGTTACAGGGAACAACTCTATAGCTGTGCAATCATGCTAGGCATCAATCACAGTGTTGACTAAATTGGCCAGTAACCAAAATAGATTCCCCCCAAACCCTCATCCCCATATTACTCTACTGTTTCTTTCCCTCCCATACCTTGTAGCTTCTTTGCATCCCTTATTCATGGAACGTTATCTCAATCCCTTAGTCATAATGAAGGCCTGGTTCTGGTCTAAGACCACCGCAGCCTAGTTGTGAGGGTTAGCCATTTCTGCAGCTGATGTACCTAAAGGGGGGTGGGCAAGGTTAATCTCTTCCTCATTCCCAAGAGCACTTCCAGGCCTTCCCTGTCCTTGAAGTATCGCTCCACTTTTGAGAGTTATTCTATCTCTGACATCTGCTTACTTTGCATGCTCACATTCTTAGACTACTTGGTAAATGGGCATCATCTTGGAAGTCTTCAACATCCATAGTGGATAACCCTTCTAACATTGGAGTGTCCTAGTGTCTTGATAACTCAGTGATGGCTAATTCCATTTCATTCAGCTACCCATTCTTGAGATCATACCTGGATGCAATTACCATCTGGAATTGTTCCATTGATTCAATGAACTAAAATAACTCATCCTCTGACTGTGGACGCCCATCTTTCAAGCACCATTATTTCTGATCCCAGAGGACAGTCCACTACTTCTTGAACCTTTCATTTCTCTCAGTCAGCCTTTTTTTAGAAAAATGACTAAAAAGACAAGAATGTGCAAAAAATATGCCAAATGTGAGCCACATCAGAAGTGCTGGCAGAACGTCAGAGAAAGTGGGAGGGTCGGAAAAGCCCTCACAGATGTGTGAGGTCGCATTTTTTAGGTGGACGAGGAAGGAAAGCAATTCCAAATGAGGGAACAGCATGAGGAAGGTGAAAAAAGTCTGGAACGCGTGGAGCCGAGAAGACTTGAGAGTTGGCACAGAGGCGGGCCTGACAGCCAGGCAGCCCTTGGGGTCTGAATATGCCATGCTGAGCCCCTTTGGGACTGAGGTTTTTTAACTTGACCCTTTGTCTTCAACGACTCTAATAGAGCGCTTTGCACATAGCAGCAGATTATTAAATATTTGTTACATGAAAAAGCCAATGTGTGAAATTACATTGGTTCATGCTTAGCTGAGGGAGTCAGGTAGCCTAACAAACTGTGAGGAGTGCCAACAGATGGGGCAGGCAGGCAGTCAAACTAGGAAATTTTCGTATGCATTATCGTTTCTTGCCTGATGGGCTCATCAGATGAGTCAGAAACCATTTTCCCAATGTTCCTGAATAGTCAGATGGCAAATGCAAACCTTATTTGTCTCCACCAACTTTTTAAAAGAAAAACACAGTTATCACAAAAATCAAGCATGTTCATTTTAGAGAACTTGGAATATACCCAAAAATACATAATAAAGAGAATTGAAGTCTCTGTAATCTCATTAACTAATGATGTAATATTATAGCAAGAATATTTTCTCATGTCATTAAAGATTCTTTGAAAGTATGTTTTTTTTGTTTTGTTTTTGGGGGTTTTTTTTTAAGATTTTATTTATTTATTTGAGGTGGGGGGAGCACAAGCAGTGGGGAGGGGCAGAGGAAGAGGGAAAAGCAGGCTCCCTGCCGAACAGGGAGCCTGATGTAGGGCTTGATCCCAGAACCCCAGGATCATGACCTGAGCTAAGTCAGACGCTTAACCAACTGAGCCACCCAGGCACCCCAAAAGTATGTTTTTTTTTTTGAGGCAATGTTCTGTTAACGCATACTTCAAAGTATTTGCAAATTTTTAACCATTCCTTTATTATTGAACACATAGTTTCTAAATATTCACAATACTCTTGTAAATGTATCTTTAAATACATCTGTCATTATTTCCGTACTCAAGAGTCCTAAAAATCAGCTTAAAAACCTTAATAAAGCATTAAAGAGAGCCAGAAAACATAGAATACTATGTTCATATGGAATAGCTTGCCAGTAGAAATCTATAGGTTCTTTTTTTTTCCCTTTAGGATTTACTTATTATTTATTTTAGAGAGAGAGAGTGCGGCACATGAGTGGGGGTAGGGACAGAGGGAGAGAATCTTCAAGCATGCAGGGCTCGATCTCACAACTCTTGAGATCATGACCTGATCTGAAACCAAGAGTCAGACGCTTAGCTGATTGAGCCACCCAGGCGCCCCTATAGGTCCTTCTAAAAATAACACATACCTAGCATACATTTTCAGTCAAAATTCCAGCACAATTTTGAGAGGAATGTGACAAACTGATTCTAAAAAATACAAAGAATAACTAAGACACAACTAAGGCAATTTTGAAAAAGAAAAGCAAAGATGGAGGACTTCTCTTACCAGATATTAACACATATCATAAAGCCACAGTAATGAAAATCACTTAATGCCGGCACAGGAATAGACAGATCAGTGGAACAAAATAGGGATCCACAAACACACCCACATGTACATAGAAACTTCATATACCATAGAGGTGCATCTCCAACAATGAAGAAAAGATAGATTATTCAGGAATTGATGCTGAGAGAACTGTCTTAGTCCATGGAGAAGAAGCCAATTGGAGTCCAACCTCATACCACGTAGAAACATGAACTGTAATAGATTAGATACTTTAATCTGAAATGGAAACCAATAAAGATAAGGAAAGTGTAGAAGAATATCTCTGTGACTTTGAATTGGAGGAGTTAGTAAGGAAAGTCTCAAAACCACAAACCATCAGTGAAGAAATGTGTAGATTTCAGTATAGAAAAACTGGGTTTCTTTTCAAAGCAGGACACCATAGAAAAAGTTAACAGGCCAGTGACAGCCTAGAAGAATATATTTGCCACCTCTAAAACTCAAGGAGTTCATACGTAGAATAGAGAGAGAGGGTCACCTCGGTGGCTCAATCAGTTAAGCATCCAACTCTTGGCTTCAGCTCAGGTCATGATCTCAGTTGTGAGATCAAGCCCCACATTGGGTTCTGTGCTCAGTGTAGAGTCTGTTTCAGATACTCTATCTCTCAAATAAATAAATAAATAACATCTTTTAAGAAAGAATTTAAAAAATAGAATATAGAGAGAACTTCTGTGTATCAACAAGAGGCAGGAAATCCAATAGAAAACTGGACAAAGAATTAGAATAGGGGCGCCTGGGTGGCTCAGTCGTTTAGGCATCTGCCTTCAGCTCAGGTCATGATCTCAGGGTCCTGGGATCAAGCCCCGAGTTGGGCTCCCTGCTCAGTGGGGAGTCTGCTTCTCCCTCTATCCCTCCCTCTGCCCCTCCCCCTGCTTGTGCTCTCTCTCTCTCTCTCTCTCAAATAAATAAATAAATCTAAAAAAAAAAAAACAAAGAATTAGAATAGGCAAATTACAGAAGGAGGAATATGAATGCCTAACAAATCCATGAAAACAAGCTCGAACTCTCTAGTAATCAAATAATGCAGTTAAAATAACAATGAGATACCACATTATAAAAATTTTAAAGTTTAATATCAAGAATTAGTAAGAATATGGGGGCCCCTGGGTGGTGCAGTCAGTTAAGCATCTGACTCTTGGTTTTGGCTCAGGTCATGATCTCAGGGTGGTAAGATCAAGCCCCTCTGTCAGGCTCTGTGTTCAGTGCAGAGTCTGCTGAAGTTTCTCTCTCTTTCTCTCCCTCTGCCCCTCCCTGTGCTCGCTTGTTCTCTCTCTTTCTCTAAAATAAATAAATAAATCTTAAAAAAAAAAAAAAGAATTGGTAAGAATATGAAGGAAGGGTTCCCTCAAAGGCTATTGGTCTGCAATGGTAAACCGAGGCAACCAGTCGTTAGGCAGCTAAATATGTCCCAGCAATCACACTCCTGGGAATATACTCCAGAGACTCTTGCACACAGGTCTTTACTAGAATCTGTTTGAGGGTGTGCATCCCACAATTGTTTGCAGTGGCAGGGAGTTGGAAGCAACCTGGGGGCTGGTGGTCAAGGGTATAACTCCATCAGGCATAATGCATGCATTCAGTGGGAAACTAAGCAGCAGCCAGAATTAATGCAGCAGGAATACATTCAGCTATGTGGTTAGCTCTTAAGACATAGTGTCAAGTGGAAAAAGTGTGAGAAACAAAATAAAATCGATCACATGGAACCAGTGTAAATTTAAAACGCTCTAAATAATATATAAGTCTCAAGCATACTGGTGGATGCCTGGGAGGGATATGGAAGAAATGAGAATGAGGATCAGGAAGAAAGAGGGAAAAAAGGACCTTGTGTCCACCTAGGATGACAGAGCATAATCAATGCTCTTCTTCAGTTGCTTAGGGAAAAACAAACAAAAGAAATGCAGAACTCTTAGAGTCACCAAACAAGAGGGTCACTAGACTGAGGGTGGTTCCCATGCCTTGGTAGCCTACATAAGCAAACTGACACCTAAGCCAGAGTCAATCCTGCAAATGCCTCAAGGTCAAGAAGAACAACCAATCACAAACAGCCAACTAGGCTTTCCCAAATATTGCATCTCTTAAGTGACAGCCAATGAAATAACTTCCTTGCTTTGTTTCTCTATGAAAACCTTGCCCCTAGTTCCTGCCAGTAGAGTGCTCCTAACTGCTTCTGGTTTGGCACTGCCTGATTCATTCAAATCAATGTTTGCTCAAATAAATTCCTAAAATTTTAATATACCTCAGTTTATCTTTGTTATTGTTGACAGGAAGTAGGCTTCATCAGTGGGCATGAATAAGGAGGGGACAGCACCGAGGTTCTCATGAGTATCGGGCCTGCCATTTGTCCAGGGGGCCACGATTAGGGGTGTATTTGAACCCATAGTCCTCTGGGATGAGTCGCTTTCAGCCACCATGTTTTCAAATTTGTCCCCATTAAACTTAGCAAAGCCCCACTTCTTGGAGATGTGGACCTTCTGGCAGCCAGGGAATTTAAACTTGGCCCTATATAGGACCTCAGTTACATGTTCCCTTTTCTGCAGCTTGGCACAGATGGACATGAGGACTTGGCCAATGTGGACCCTGGCCACTGTGCCCTGTGGCTTTCCAAGGGCACCTTACATATCTGTCCGGAGCCTAGACTGGGGATAGCATGAGGTCAGACATGAATGTACACTGGAAAGCTCTGTCTCCAAGGTCCCCTAGGGCAAGCCCTGTAAGCAACAGGCTTCATACACTACCAAGGAAGCTACTGTTTGCAGCCATTGCACACCAGGCCCCCATCTGGGGAAAGAGCACAGTTGGCTTCATTGGCTGCAGACTGTTTACCTTTGAACAGACTATGCTCAGTATCTTTCTTTCTCTCACACCCCCACATCCAATCCATTAGTAAATTCCTTATCTTCCCAATATATGCAGAATTGAATCATTTCTCATCCTTTCTATCAATACCACCACGTGCTTGGTCACCATCACCTCTTCCCTGATCTTGCCACCAGTCTCCTCACCAGTCTCTTTTGTCTTTATGTCTTCCTGCCTTTGGTCTGCTTTTGACACAGCAACCAGAATGAGCCTATTAAACAGAAGTCAGATTACATCAATTTCTGCTTAAGATCCTCTGGTTCCTGTCTCACTCAGGAGAAAGCAAAGGCCTAATGATCCACAAGCCACTTGAGTTGTACCCCCTAGCTTCTCTGGTCTTACCTGCTCATCTCTCCCTTTGGCCACTCCCTCATGCCACACAGACCTCTTGCTAACCTAGCAGATACCACGTACACCCTTCATTCAAGGCCTTTGCAGGTATTTATTCTTCTTCCGAGAATGCTCTTTCCCTAGAGTTCCAAACAGCTTACTCCCTCACTCTTTCAGATCTTCATTCAGAAGTCTCAGTGAGACCTCTGACCACACTGTTTAAAACAGCAACGCCTCAGACAAAAGATCTGAACAAAGTGGGCAAAAGATCTCAACAGACAACTTTCCAAAGAAGATATACAGATGGCAAATAAGCACAAGAAAAGATGCTCAACATCATATGTCATTAAGAAAATGCAAATTAAAACAAATGAGATACCACTACACATCTAATAATAATAATAATAACTGACAACACCAAATGCTGATGAGGACGTGAAGCAGTAGGAACTCCCATCTACTGCTGGCAGGAATGCAAAATGGTCCAGCCAGGAGCACTGGGGCAGTGGCCCATGCCTGTAGCCCCAGCTACTTTGGAGGCTGAGGCAGGAGGCTCACTTGAGCCCAGAAGTTCTGGACTGCAGTGCCCTATTGCCAACTGGGTGTTTGCACTAAGTTGGGCATCAACATAGTGACCTCCCAGGAGTCAGGGGACCATCAAGTTGTCTAAGGAGGGGTGAACCGGCCCAGGTCAGAAACGCAGCAGGTCAAAACTCCTGTGCTCATTAAAATGGTACCGCCACTGCGGAAGGTAGTTTGACAGTTTCATGTAAAACTAAGCACAAACTTACAATACCAGCAACTGCACTCAGTTATTTACTCAAATGAGTTGGAAACTTTTGTCCACACAAAAACCTGCACGTGTATATTTTTAGCAGCTTTATTCACAATTGCCAAAAATTGGAAGCAGCCAAGTTATTCCTCAATAAGTGAATGGATAAACAAACTGGGGTACATCTGTACAATGGAATAGTACTCAGTGATAAAAAGAAAGGAGCTGTCAAGCCACAAGAAGACATGGAGGAGGGGAGCCTAGGTGGCTCAGTCGGTTAAGCGGCTGCCTTTGGCTCAGGTCATGATCCCAGGGTCCTGGAATCGAGCCCCTCATCGGGCTCCCTGCTCTGCGGGAAACCTGCTTCTCCCTCTCACTCTGCTGCCCCCCTGCTTCTGTTCTCTATCTCTTTCAAATAAATAAATAAAATCTTAAAAAAAAAAAAAAAAAAGAAGACACGGAGGAAACTTAAATGCATATTTCTAAGTGAAAGAAGCTATCTGAAAAGGCTACATGTGGTATAATTCCAACTATATGACATTCTGGAAAGGGCAAAACTGCAGAGATAGAATGATCTATGATAGCCAGGGATTCAAGGATAAGGAGAGATGAATAGGTAGAGAACAGGAACTTAAGGCAATAAAACTATTCTATATAATACCATAGCGGTAGATATATGACATTATGCATTTGGCAAAACCCATAAAATTGTACAATACAAAGAGTAAACCCTAATGCACCCTATGGACTTCAGTTAATAATAATGTGTTAATATCGGCTCATCAGTTGTAACAAATGTATCACACTAACCCAAGATGTGAATAACAGGGGAATCTGTTGGGAGGAGAGGATTTATATCGGAACTCTGTACTTCCTGCTCAGTTTTTCAGTAAACCCAAAAATGCTCTAAAAAGTGAAATCTTTTAAATGAAACACAAATCGCAGCTTTCCCACAGGCACTCCCTATGCCTCTTCCCTGCTTTACTTTTCCCTGGAGAATTTATCACCACTTAACATAATGTATTTTTTACTGATTTGTTACTGTATATCTCAAATACCACGCCTCACCCAGCCACTAACAGGCAAAGGTAAGTTCCACCAGGAAAAAAATTTTTAATGCTTTATTTTGATGCAATTTAAATTTATAGAAAAGTTGCAAGAACAGATGAAGAAATTCCCATATATTTTTAACCTAAATTCATCAGTTGTTGTTTACATTTTATCCCTTTGCCTGCAGGGGCTTTATGTCTCTCTTGCCGTCACTCTCCATCTCTGTCATGTATGTCTATATAAATGGTCTTCTGTGTATATAAAGAATATATAGGTGCGCCTGGGTGGCTCACTCATTAAGCGTCTGCCTTCGGCTCAGGTCATGATGCTGGGGTCCTGGGATCGAGCCCCGCATCTGGCTCCCTGCTCGGCAGAAAGCCTGCTTCTCCCTCTCCCACTCCCCCTGCTTGTGTTCCCTCTCTCGCTGTCTCTCTCTGTCAAATAAATAAATAAAATCTTTAAAAAAAAAAGAACACAAGATATATTTTTACATATATACGATATGTAGAAAAAACATGATGAATATATACATATATATTTAGATATATATCATGGGTTCTATATATATTTTCTATATATAGCATACCTAATTGTAATAGGTATAATTACCCAAATCTCAAAATTAAACAATTATACAATACGGTTATCTAATTCACAGTCCATATTCAAATAACATCAATTGTCCCAGTAGTGTTTTTTATAGTTCTTTTTCTCTAATCCAGAGCCCAGTCCAGGATTATGCATTGCATTTAGTAATCTGGAAGAGCTCCTCAGTCTTTCGTTGGTGGTGGGGGTGGTCACTCTTTACCTTGACATTTTTTAAGAGTTCAACCCAGTTACTTTGCAGATGTGTCTCCATTTGTGTTTGTCTATTTCCTCATGATCAGATTCAGATTATGCGTTTTTGGCAGGAACCCTACCGAAGTGGTATGTCCTCAGAGCATGATATCAGGAGATATAAGATGATGGTTTGTCCCAATGTGGGCGATGTGATCTTGCATGTCCTACATCCATCAGATTTCTCCAAAAAGGGAATTTTGTATATTTCATTCACTGCTATATTCCCAAAACCTAGAATAGTGCCTGAAATAGGCACTGAAAAAGAATATGCTGGCTGAATGACTAAATGACTTTCAACTCTGTGGAGTTGAAAAGACAAACAGAGGAAGAGGAAGAACGAAGAGAAGGGGGGGAAGGAAGAGTAAGGGAAAAGTAGTAAACCTGTGCATTAAATCATTACTATGTACATTTTACGTTCACCAATATTATTCAGTAGATTTCCAGGACATTTCTATTAACTAATAATACCATCAATAGTGTGAGATTTCCAGAGTCATTATACTCTTGCTAGTATAAACTTATTTTCTAGTGTACTAATGATATAGACTTGACCCCAATAATAACTCATTTTAAGATGATCCTCATTCTTAAAAGCTTTTTCAACTCTTTCAGAAGAAAATCTTCTAAATAATATATGAGAGAAGCCTCAGAGGCCTGTTTCACAGACTGTCAACTTTTATTATAATATCCTCAGTGGCAATGTATGTCTTAGGTAAATATAATTTACTATTTACCTCAAGACATCTCTAATTTGGTTAATAGTACCTTGCAATTAAAAAAATATGCAATGTAAAAAGAAAAATGGTCACATATTCAAGCAATGTGCTAAGGGAAGAAAAGAAGGACATGAAAATATTATCCTAAAGAAATTTAATCTTACCAACTAAACAAACAAAAGTCAATTTTGATTGGTTCAGTGTCCATCAATGCTTACATGTAAGTGAAAAGGAAAACTATGTGAAGCATTTTGTTTTAAATCATATTCTACTCTTTTTTTTAGAGAGAGAGAGAGCAGGTGTGCACTTGCACAAGCTGGGGGAGGAGCAGAGGGAGAGGGAGAGAGAGAATCCTAAGCAGGTTCCAAGCCCAGCATGGAGCCCGACGTGGGGTTCAAACTCACAACCCTGAGATCATGACCTGAGCCAAAATCAAGAGTCAGATGCTTAACCAATTGAGCCACTCAGGCGCCCCTTAAATTGTATTTTAAAAGCAATGTTGAAAGTGAACATTTTAAGCTTGATTTTTAAGTACCAATATAATTAATAAATTTTAATGGAAAGAAAGCTTTTTCTCTTTTGATTTTTAAGAATTTTACTGAGGGGCACCTGGCTGGCTTAGTCCGTAGAGCATGCTATTCTTCATCTCGGAGTTGTAAGTCTGAGCCCCACACTGGGTGTAGAGGTTACTTAAAAATGAAATCTTGAGGTGCCAGGGTGGCTCAGTCAGTTAAGCGTGGGACTCTTGATTTTCAGTTAAGTGTCAGACTCCTGATTTCCACTCGGGTCATGATCTCAGGGTTGTGAGATTGAGCCCCGCATCAGGCTCTGTGCTGGGCGTGGGGCCTGCTTAAGATGCTCTCTCTCTCCCTGTCCCTCTGCCCCTCCCCCATCGCTAGCACACCTGCACACTCACTCTCAAAAAAAAAAAAAAAATCTAAAAAAAAATTAAAAATAAAAATTTTACTGAGACTTAAATCATCTCTGCTGTTAACAGCTTTTCCTATCTCCCTACAGTGGGGGGGCGGGGGGGGGGGGCAGCCCATATAAACAAGTCTGTGAGGCACTGATTATTCAAAAGCCAAACCTTCTTTTAAAAAGTTTCCAGGCTCATTGCTTCAGTCCAGCAGGGATAGAAAATTTGTGTGTAGTTATTTCCCATATCCATTTGGGAGTTCATTATATAAACAGATAATGACACATCCCCCAGACAGTACTTGACTAAATGTTAGGTATGTTTTTTTTCTTATTTGTAAATTCTTTCATAAGGAAAATGCAATTCTTTTTGTCTGACATAAACTGGAATGACATAACATCAAGTCTGTTTGCTAATTGTGTAAAAATTTGGATGTAGGTTCCTATTTTCTACATGTTTCCTCATGCCCCTTCAAGTTAATATTTGGCAGACAAATTTATTTGCCCCAATGTGATTAGAAAGGGAGTAAGCTTGGGTGCCTGGGTGGCTCAGTCATTGGGCGTCTGCCTTCGGCTCAGGTCACAATCCCGGGGTCCTGGGATCGAGCCCCGCATCAGGCTCCCTGCTCAGCAGGAAACCTGCTTCTCCCTCTCCCACTCCCCCTGCTTGTGTTCCCTCCCTCATTGTGTCTCTCTGTCAAATAAATAAATAAAATCTTTATTTATTTATTTATTTGAGAGAGAGAGAGAGAGCAGGGGAGGGGCAGAGGGAGAGGGAGAGAGAGAATATCAAGCAGACTCCCTGCTGAGCACAGAGCCCTCTCAGGGCTCAATCCCGAAGTGGGGCTCCCTCCCAGGACCCTGAGATCATGACCTGAGCCAAAATCAAGAGTTGGCCGGTTAACTGACTGACCCACCCACATGCCCTTGGGATCTTTCTATATTTTCCTTAACAACTACAATGACAACGACAACACCCTCAACCGCTGGCATCCCAGTTAGACACAACAAGCACCCTCCTAGCCGTCTCGGGGAGCCATTTTTATACACAAGCAGCCCACAGGGAGCAGCACATAATAACCTCCTCCTCCTCTCACCTCCCACTCCCTCTGCTAAGGGATGGAACACCAAAGAAAGTGAACAAGTGGATAAGCCAATTTAAGAAATTGTGGGTGAAGTTTGAAATCTGTTTCAAGATGCAAAAGCTTCCAAACTGTCAGACCCCAAAACCATGGAAACCCTCGGTTCTTCCTTGAAATGCCACGGCACCTAGAATCTGTACTAGCCAGTTTGTACTTAACCATATTGTTAACCGATACTGTTAGGTCTCTTTACCCAGGAATCTTCACGTTTTCTCAGTCTTTAAAAAAGAGGAAGATCTTTGCAAAATAGTTCCAAGTCCGGAAGATTTGTTTGTAAAATATATTTTTATAGACAAATCGTAGCTGAAATACACCACTGGGCCTCAACATCTAAAGGATTCTTGCAATACATTTCATCAATGACTATTGTTTAATTAGGTCTACTTGGTACTGTGTTCTCTGCTGTCTGAAAAGATCTTGATATTTGTTCACTTGTTTATCATCTATTTCCCACAACAGAATGAAAGCTCAGTAACCTCAGGAACTTTTTTTTTAATCTTTTCCTCTGCTTTATCTGCTGCACCTAGAACATAATAGGAGTTCAATAAATATTTGCTGAATGAATAAAAATGTGCTTACAGCCAACAAAATGGATTTTTTTTTAAGTTTATTTATTTAAAGGGCTCCTGGGTGGCTCAGCCGGTTGGGCGTCTGCCTTCAGCTCAGGGTCCCGGGATCAAGCCCCGCACTGGGCTCCCTGCTCAGCGGGGAGTCTGCTTCTCTCTCTCCCTCTGCCTGCCACTCCCCCTGCTTGTGCTCTCTCTCTGTCAAATAAATAAATAAAACCTTTTTTTAAAAAAAGTTTCTTTATTTAAGTAATCTCTACACTTAACGTGGGGCTCAAATTCACAACCCCCAGATCAAGAGTGGCATAGTCTTCCGACTGAGCCAGCTGGGTGCCCCACAAAATGTTTTTCTCCCTCTAGAAAGCTACCTTAGTGTCTCTTTGCTGGCAATAAAATCCTAAACTCTTTCTTTTACCTGAGTCACTATATCATTGTTTTATGGAGTCTGAACAACAGTTCACTAACAAACAGCCTTAAAGATATTCCCATGACTACAGTTTGCTTATGTCATCAAGGTTATCCCTCAAGGTACTCACATTATTCCCTTGATGCAAATCTAAGACATGCACAAGAGGTGAGTTTAGACCAGCCAATAGCTCTTGGAAACCTTTACAAGTTTCTTAATTATAATGTTAAAACCAGGAGCCAACAATTACTCTAACATGGTTTGGGTTACCCCCAGTCCAAAATATGAGCATCAGCAGATGCACAGGGGAAGTGCTGAGCTAAGCTTGGCATTCTTGAAAGCAGAGCCAAACAGGGATTTTCCATAGGTACAATCAGCCCAGAAGTTGAATTAGGCCATTTTAACCCATCCATGTCACCCTATCTCTGTGCCTGCATAGAGACTCATAGAAGCAGGACCAGCTCTGGCAGATGGTGGTTAGTAGAACAGTTAGTTCTTACGTATCTAACCTGTTAATACATGCCAATGCTCCCTCTTACCATCAATGCTTCTCCTGGTACCAACCTTACCCAGATTTCTAGGTGCTTCTTCTCTTCTCAGAGACTATGTGATGCTATTTTGACTTGATTTTACTCAAATGGAAATGGTAAAAAAGTGTTTTCCAAACTTGGCTGACCAAAAGAATATCTGCAATATTTATTTTAAAATGCAGCTTCTGGGGCACCTGGATGGCTCAATCAGTTAAGCATCTGCCTTCGGCTCAGGTCATGATCCTGGAGTCCCAGGATCGAACCCCACATCAAGCTCCTGCTCAGCAGGGAATCTGCTTCTCCCTCTGCCTCTCACCCTGCTCTTTTGCTCTCTCTCTCAAATAAATAAAATCTTTAAAAATTTTTTTAAATAAAAATTAAAATTAAATTTAAAAGTAAAATAAAATAAAATGCAGCTTCCAAGGATTGACCAGAATAATCATAGCTGTGTAGATCAGCATCCTAAACCTCCTGGAAAGCACACAGCTACTAGGAAAGCAAAACAAAGAAACAAATACAGAATTAGTATACACCAATGTTCATAGCAGCATTATTTGCAATAGCCAAAAGGTGGAAACAACCCAAACACCCACTGAAAGATGAATCGTTGAACGAAATGTGTCATATATGTAGAATGGAATATTATTCAGCCTTAAAAAGGAATGCAATTCTGATACATGTTACAACATGGATGCTTGAAGACACTGTGCTAAGTGAAGTAAGCCAGACATGGGAGGACAAATATTGTATGATTCTACTTATATGATGTACCTAGAGTAGTCAAATTCATAAAGACAGAAAGTAGCAGTGATTATCATGGGCTCAGGGGCAGCGTGGAACTATTCAAAGAATCACAAAAATAATCCAAATCTTTGGGAGCAGTATGTTCCTATAGTAACAGAGAATGAGAGAGCCTTTGGGTTATAAGTTCTCAAATGCTACCCTGACCTGCCTCTCTTGCTGTACAATAATCTGCAAAAAGGTTGTTTATGAAAATCTAACTCATTCATTGTTAGGCAGTAAAAAAAGGGATCTAGCAGGGGGTAGTTAAGATGGCAGAGGAGTAGGGGACCCTAAGTTTGTCTGGTCCCTGGAATTCAGTGAGATAGCTATCAAATCATTCTGAACACCTGCAAAATCAATCAGAGATCTGAGAAAAGAAATGCTGCAATTCTACAAATAGAAAAGCGACCACTTTTCAGAAGGTAGAATGTACAGAGACTTGAATCTGGGGCAATATATCGAAGGATATGGCAAGGGGAGGGAGCCAACTTAAGGAGGCTACTGCCAAGTATTATAAGCAGCAGAGTGCAAAATCAGGACTTTTAGAAGTCGGCTACAGTAGGGCATGTCCCTGGCTTAAAGGTGTCAGGTGGTGAAGCTGGGTGGAATCCCAGGTCGGACAGCATCGTCTCAGGATCACCAGGATCACAAGAAGAATAGGGGTGCCTGAGTGCATCAGAGTTCCCAGGCATCGGAGCAAGGAAACCAGCTGAAAACGGCCAGTCTAGGCTCCAGCTATCTGCCCAGTGTTGCCATAAACTGTGAACCGCTGCTCAGGCTTGCAACCGCTTTCCTGGCAGAGGCCCAGCAAAAGACAGAAGCCTGGTGAGACAACCCCCCTCCCTCCCTGGGAGGAACAGTGCAGGTCCATGCTGCAGGAGTCCATAAAATCTGGAGACTTGAAACTCAGTCACATGCCTGAGATAAAAATACTTGGTCACAGGGTGGGTAAACACAGAGTTCCGTCAGAAACTGGGGAGACAAAAGTAATTGACAGCTATTCTGTGAGGGCTCACTGAAGAGTGAGGGGCACGAACTTTCAGCTCTGGGGCTAGAGAGCAAGGAGCTGCCATATTCATCCCTCCCCCAATCGGTGCTGAAAGCCTTCAGGGAGCAAAGCAGCACCACATAGTGCAATCTGGAGCCGCTTACACTGAGCTCAGCCCCCTGGCAAGGGAGGCACATTTCTACAAGTACAGAGGGACCTGAGCATCAGCACAACACACCCCTCCCCGAGACCAGCAGGAACAACTGGCTAGCACCAAGTTTACTGCAACTTCAGCTCTTAGGGGAAAGAGTATATAGCATTTGTGGTTGGGTTGTTTTTCTTTTTTTTAATTCTTTAATCTTTGTTTTCTTTTTCTTCAGCTGTTTTCTTATTTTTTTCCATTCTTTTTTAATTTGTATTTATATATATATATATGTTATATATTTTTTTAATTTTTGGTTTCCATTCATTGTATTTTATTTTATTTTACTTTATTTTTGTATATATATAAGTTTTTCTTTCTTTCCTATTTTGGGATCTAGTTTCTTTTAACAAGCAGACCAAAATATAGTCTGGACCTCATATTTTGTTTTGTTCTGTTTTGTTTCTGGTTTGATTTTTTTTCTTCTTTTGTTTCTGTTTTCTTCTGGTTTGTTTTTGTTATTTTTTTCTGTTGTTGTTGTTGGTATTGTTGTCTTTTCTCTCTCTTTCTTCTTTTCTTTTCTGGACATAATGACGAGATGGAGAACTTCACCACAAAAGAAAGAACAGGAGGCAGTACTCACTGCCAGGGATTTAATCAATATGGATACAAGTAAGATATCTGAACTAGAATTTAAAACAACAATTATAAAGATACTAACTAGGCTCTAAAAAAGCATAGAAGACACTAGAGACTCCCTTTCTGGAGAAATAAAAGAACTAAAATCTAACCAGGCTGAAATTTAAAATGCTATTCCTGAGATGCAGTCAAAAATGGAGACTCTAAAAAAAATGGAGGCTCTAAACAGCAAGGATAAAGAAGGCAGAAGAGAGTCAGTGATATAGAAGTCAAAATGATGGAAAATAAGGAAGCTGAAAAGAAGAAAGACAACTACTGGATCACCAAGGGAGATTTCAAGAAATCAGTGATTCCATAAAGCAAAATAATATCCATACAATAGGGGTCTCAGAAGATGAAAGGGGGGCCAGGGCAGAAGGTTTACTTGAACAAATTATTGCTAAGAACTTCCCTAATCTGGGGAAGGAAACAGGCATTCAAATCCAGGAGGCACAGAGAACCTCCCTCAAAATCAATAAAAATAGGTCAGCACCTCGACATATAATAGTAAAGCTTGCAAATTTCAGATATAAAGAGAAAATCCTGAAAGCAGCTCAGAACAAGAGGTCTTTAACCTACAAGGATAGAAACATAAGGCTGGCAGCAAATCTGTCCACAGAGACCTGGCAGGCCAAAAAGGACTGACATGATATATTCAATGTGCTAAATGGGAAAAATATGCCGCCAAAAATACTTTATCCAGCAAGGCTGTCATTCAGAATAGGAGAGATAAAGAGTTTCCACGATAAACAAAAACTAAAGGAATTTCTGAACACTAAACCAGACCGGCAAGAAATATTAAAGGGGATCCTTTAAGCAAAAAGAGAGCCCAAAAGTAACAAAGACCAGAAAGGAACAGAAACAATCTACAGAAACAGTGACTTTACAGGGGCACCTGGGTGGCTCAGTTGGTTAGGCATCTGCCTTCGGCTCAGGTCATGATCCCAGGGTCCTGGGATGGAGCCCCAAGTTGGACGCCCTGCTCGGCGGGAGCCTGCTTCTCCTCTCCCTGCCGCTCCCCCTGCTTGTATTTTCTCTCTCTCTCTCTGTCAAATAAATAAATAATTTTTAAAAAACTTTAAGAAAAAAACAGTGACTTCACAGATAATACAATGGCACTAAACTTATATCTTTCAATAATTACTCTGAATGTACTTTTTTTTAAGATTTTATTTATTTGACAGAAAGAGACACAGCAAGAGAAGGAACACAAGCAGGGGGAGTGGGAGAGTACTCTGAATGTACATTAAAAGTATTATTCACCATGATCAAATGAGATTTATTCCTGGGCTGCAGGGGTGGTTCAATATCTGCAAATCAATCAGTGTGATACATCACATTAATAAAAGAAAGGATAAGGACCTTATGATCCTGTCAATAGATGTAGAAAAGGCATTTGACAAAATAGAGCATCCTTTCTTGATAAAAACTCTCTGCAGTGTAGGGACAGAAGGAACATACCTCAATATCATAAAAGCCATATATGAAAAAACCAGAGTGAATATCCTCAACAGCAAAAAACTGAGAGCTTTTCCCCTAAGGTCAGGAACACAACAGGGATGTCCATTCTCACCACTGTTGTTCAAGATAGTACTAGAAGTCCTAGCCTCAGCAACCAGACAACAAAAAGAAATAAAAGGCATCCAAACTGGTAGAAAGAAGTCAAATTTTCATTCTTCACAGACAACATGATACCCTATGTAGAAAACCCAAAAGATTCCAGCAAAAAAATTGTTAGAACTGATACAGGAATTCAGCAAAGTCGCAAGATATTAAATCAATGCACAGAAGTCAATTGCATTTCTATACACAAACAATGAGGCAGAAGAAAGAGAAATCAAGGAATCAATCCCATTTACAATTGCACGAAAACCCATAAGATACCTAGGAATAAACCTAACCAAAAAGGTAAAGGATCTGTACTCAGAAAACTATAGAACACTTATAAAGGAAATTGAGGAAGATACCAAGAAATGGAAAAACATTCCATGCTCATGGATTGGAAGAAAAAATACTGTTAAAATGTCTGTGCTACGTAGAGCAAACTACACATTCATTGCAATCCCTATCAAAATACCAGTAACATTTTTCACAGAGCTGGAACAAATAATCCTAAAATTTGTATGGAACCAGAAAAGACCCTGAATAGCCAAAGTAATGTTGAAAAAGAAAACCAAAGCAGGAGGCATCACAATTCTGGACTTCAAGCTGTCTTACAAAGCTGCAATCATCCAGACAGTATGGTACTGGCACAAAAACAGACACATAGATCAATGGAACAGAATAGAGAACCCAGAAATGGAACCTCAGGTCTATGGTCAACTAATCTTTGACAAAGCAGGAAAGAATATCTAATGGAAAAAAGAGAGTCTCTTCAACAAATGGTGTTAAGAAAATTGGACAGCCACATGCAAAATAATGAAACTGGACCACTTTCTTACACCATACACAAAAATAACTTCAAAATGGATGAAAGACCTAAATGTGAGATAGGAACATCAAAATCCTAGAAGAGAACACAGGCAGCGACCTCTTTGACCTTGGCCATAGCAACTTCTTGCTAGACACGTCTCCAAAGGCAAAGGAAACAAAAGCAAAAATGAACTATTGGGACTTCATCAAGATAAAAAGCTTCTGCACAGCAAAGGAAACAGTCAACAAAACTAAAAGGCAACCTATGGAATGGAAGAAGATATTTGCAAATGTCTTATCAGATGAAGGGCAGGTGTCCAAAATCTATAAAGACCTTATCAAACTCAATACCCAAAAAAACAAAAAAATCCAGTCAAGAAATGGGCAGAAAGGGGTGCCTGGGTAGCTCAGTCCATTAAGCGTCTACCCTCAGCTCAGGTCATGATCTCAGGGTCTTGGGATCGAGCCCAGTGTCGGGCTCCTTGCTTAGTGGGGAGTCTGCTTCTCCCTCTCCCTCTGCTCTCCCACCACCCCTTGTGCTCTCCCTCTCTCTCTCTATCTCTCTCAAATAAATAAATAAAATCTTTAAAAAAGAAAGAAAAAGAAAGAAAGAAAGAGAAAGAGAGGAAGAAAGAGGCAGAAGACATAAACAGACATTTCTCCAAAGAAGACATACAAATGACCAAGAAACACATGAAAAAATGCTCAACATCACTCTGCATCAGGGAAATACAAAACAAAACCACAGTAAGATGCCACTTCACAGGGGTCAGAATGGCTAAAATTAACAACTCAGGAAACAACAGATGTTGGCAAGGATGGGAGAGAAAGGGGAACCCTCTTACACTGTTGGTGGGAATGCAAACTGGGGCAGCCACTCTGGAAAATAGTATGGAGGTTCCTCAAAAAGTTAAAAATAGAGCTACCCTACAACGCAGCAATTGCACTACTAGGTATTTATCCAAAGGGTACAAACATAGTGATTTGAAGGTGCACATGCACCCAAATGTTTATAGCAGCAATGTCCACAATAGCCAAACTATGGAAAGAGCCCAGATGTCCATCGACAGATGAATAGATAAAGAAGATGTAGTTATGTACATACAATGGAATATTACTCAGCCATCAAAAAGAATGAAATCTTGCCATTTGCAATGACATGGATGGAACTAGAAGGTATTATGCTAAGTGAAATAAATCAGAGAAAGAAAATGCCATATGATTTCATTCATATGTGGAATTTAAGAAAAAAACAGATGAATATAGACGAAGGGAAGGAAAAATAAAATAAGATGAAAATTGTGAGGGAGGTAAACCGAAAGAGACTCTTAACCATAGCGAAGAAAGTGAGGGTTGCTGGAGGGGAGGTTGGTGCAGGGAAGGGATAATTGGGTGATGGGCATTAAGGAGGGCACTTGATGTAATGAGCACTGGGTATTATATGCAACTGATGAATCACTAAATTCTACCTCTGAATCTAATAAAAATAAACAGATAATAAATTTTTTAAAAGGATCTAGCACAGCATTGATACAAATGTACTTTTTTTAAATGTGAAAACAATTACAAACTTAACAATGAACAAATCACACTGACCAAGAAAAAAAGAAAAGCTATAAAGAAACAGGCGAAAGTGGTGGGCATAGCATAACATATAGAGATGTCAAATAACTAGGTTCTTCACCCGAAACTAATGTAACATTGTGCATCCACCATACTCAAATTTAAAAACTAAAATTAAAGGTGCTCAGTCAGTTCAGTGTCCAACTCTTGGTTTTGGCTCAGGTCATGATCTCATGGGTCATGGGATCGAGCCCCGTGTCAGGCTCCACACTCAGCAGGAGTCTGCTTGAAGACTCTATCCCTCTGCCCCTCCATCCAACTCTCTTTCTCTCAAATAAATAAAGAAATCTGTAAAATTAAAATTAAAAGAAACAGATATAACTAAAATTTTCACCATGAGTTTAAGAAATGTCAATGAAGTAATTGCAACTCTGGAAGACACACTCCAAGCAGAAATACAAGACTTCTGGGAAGAGATGATGAGATAATCTTAGGAGATAAAATGTAAAATGAAAGAAGTACAGGGAAAAAGTAAACCCAAGAGAGATGAGGATGAAAAAGAAGGAAAACACAGGGGGAACAGACCCAGAAGAAAAATACCGTAAGAGTCCTAGAGTATAGTCCCGCATCGGGCTACCTGCTCAGCAGGGAGTCTGCTTCTCCCTCTCCCGCTCCCCCCTCTTGTACTCTCTCTCTCTCTCACTCTCTCTCTCAAATAAATAAATAAAATCTTTAAAAAAAAAAAAAGAGTCCTAGAGTATAAAAATAAGAAGAGTGAAATAAAGATTTTAAAGGAAAGAGCATTATCTAGAAAACAAGGAGTGTCAACATTTGCATTATTGAAATCCTTGAAGAAGAAAATCAAAATAATGCAATAATAAATAGTGCAAGATATTCAAGAAAACTTTCCTGAAACAAATGAGGACATGAGTGTACATATCGGAATGACTTACTAAGCACCAGAAAAAACTCATCCAAAAAGGCATATCCTAATAAAGTTATCGGACTGAAAAGATTAAATAATTTATATGGGAGAAAAAAGTCAGGATGGCCTCAGATTTCTCCATAGCAAGACTCAATTCAAGAAGACATTGGGGATTTGACTGGATCCAGGTTGTAGCTGGATTTGATAATTCACTGAGTAATCACTTAATTCAACAAACATTTAGAAACCATTCAATAAATGCTTGTCTATGTGGATAATAGATGTATCATCTGACAAGCTATAATTTTCCTGATGATTAAAACCACATAGTATTGGGGCCCCTGGTTGGCTCAGTTGGTAGAGCATGTGACTCTTGATCTTGGAGTTGTAAGTTCAAGCCCCACACTGGGTATAGAGATTACTTAAAAATAAAACCTTAAAAACAAAGAAACAAAAATAAAATCCATATGGTATTTAATTTATATGCCCTTGGGGGGGCACCTGGGTGGCTCAGATGGTTAAGCGTCTGACTTCGGCTCAGGTCATGATCCCAGGGTCCTGGGATCGAGTCCCACATCGGGCTCCTTACTCAGCGGGGAGCCTGCTTCTCCCTCTGTCTGCCACTCCCCCTGCTTGTACTCTCCCTCTCTCTTTCTCTCTCTCTGGCAAATAAATAAATAAAATCTTTAAAAACAATTTATATGTCCTTGGGAACTTCAGAAGCTCACAAACTAATGAGAAAATACACATGTAAACAAATTATCACAATACAAGAGTCAAAACTCAAGACGGAAACAGCAGGAAAGGTATGTTCAGGAATGACAAAAATTTCAGGGACAGGTGGAAGACGGACTACCTTAGGGATAGATTATTATGAAATTTGACATTTAATTATAGGTGACAGTCAATGGAGGAAAGTTAACTTTGGCAGTACCAAGAGGAAAGTGTGTTTGTGTGTGTTCTGTGCTGGGGGTATGATTTTTATTGGACCTCAAATGCATAAGGATGAGTTAATCATACTTGACAGGTCATGCATGGCCTATTATCATTTTTTTGTCTAGACAAAACTTTCTTCTTTATCTCTTTTTATCCTCATATTCTCTCTCAATCCCCTTAACTCCTACTATATGCAATCATTTAACATTTAATGATATTTTCTTTTCTTTTTTTTTTAAGATTTTTATTTTACTTTATTTATTTGAGAGAGAGAGAGAGCATGAGCAGGGGGGAGGAGCAGAGGGAGAGGGAGAACCAGACTCCCTGCTCAGCAGGGAGCCCGATGCTGGGCTCCATCCCAGGACCCTGAGATCATGACCTGAGCCAAAGGCAGACGCTTAACTGACTGAGCCACCCAGGTGCCATAACATTCAATATTTTCATCTTTGTATTTATGTTCCTGTTTGTGTGTGTTCTTACAAAATGTGCATGTCTTTTTTTATTAATTATGGTATAGTTAACATACAGTGTTATTTAGTTTCAGGTGTAAAATATAGTGAGTCAACAATTCTATACATTATTCAGTGTTCATTGTGATAAGTATGCTCTTAAGCCCCTTCACCTATTTCACCCATCCCCCTACCCACTTCCCCTCTGGTAACCATCGGTCTGTTCTCTATAGTTAAGAATCTGTGTTTTGGGGGCGCCTGGGTGGCTCAGTCGTTAAGCATCTGCCTTCGGCTCAGGTCATGATCCCAGAGTTCTGGGATCGAGCCCCGCATCGGGCTCCCTGCTCAGCAGGAAGCCTGCTTCTCCCTCTCACACTCCCCCTGCTTGTGTTCCCTCTCTCGCTGTGTCTCTCTGTGTCAAATAAATAAAATCTTAAAAAAAAAAAAAAAAGAATCTGTGTTTTGGTTTGTCTCTTTTTTCTTTATTTGTTTTGTTTCTTAAATTCCACGTGAGTGAAATCATATAGTATTTGTCTTTCTCTGACTGACTTATTTCACTTAACATTATACTTTCTAGATCTAGCCATGTTGCAAATGACAAGATTTCATTTTTTTTTTATGGCTGAGTGATATTCCATTGTATGTACATACCACATCTTCTTTATCCATTCATCTATCAATGGACACTTGGGCTGCTTCCATAATTTGACTATTATAAATAATGCTGCAATGAACATAGGGGTGCATACGTCTTTTCAAGTTAACATTTTTGTTTTCTTCGGGTAAATACCCCAATAGCAGAATTACTGAATCACATGGTATTTTTATTTTTAATTTTTTGAGGAACTTCCATACTCTTTTCCACAGTGGCTGTACCAACTGACATTCTCATCAACGGTGTATGAGGGTTCCCTTTTCTCTACATCCTTGACAACACTTGTTATTTCTTGTGTTTTTTATTTTAGCCATTCTGACAGGTGTGAGGTGCTATCTCATTGTGGTTTTGATTTGCATTTTCCTGATGAATGATGTTGAGCATCTTTTCATGTGTCTTTGGCCATCTGTATGTCTTCTTTAGAGAAATGTCTGTTCATGTCTTCTACCCACATTTTTTTAATTAGAGAGAGAGAGGAGCAGAGGGAGAGGGAGAGAGAATCTTCAGCAGGCTCCACACTCACTGCAGAACCTGACCCAGGGCTCAATCTCACAACCCTGAGATCATGACCTGAGCTGAAATCAAGAGTCGGATGCTTAACTGACTGAGCCACCCAGGCACCCCTCTTCTGCCCATTTTTTTTCAAAGATTTTATTTATTTGACAGAGAGAGAGACAGCAAGAGAGGGAACACAAACAGGGGGAGTGGGAGAGGGAGAAGCAGGCTCCCCGCTGAGCAGGGAGCTCGATGTGGGGCTCCATCCCAGGACCCCAGGATCATGACCTGAGCCGAAGGCAGATGCTTAACGACTGAGCCACCCAGGAGCCCCTCTTCTGCCCATTTTTAATTAGATTATTTGTGGGTTTATTGGCGTTGAGTTGCATAAGTTCTTTATATATTTTGGATACTAACCCTTTATCATATAGAAGTATGTCTGTATTTTTAATTAACATAAATGGTAGTGTGTCACATAACTCATTCTCTTTTACTTCTTTTTTTACTAAACATTATGATTTTAAAATGTATCCATATGGCAATGTGTATATATAATCTGTTTATTGCAATTGCTATATTATACTTATGAGTATACATCCATAACATTTTACTATCCACTCTCCCACTGATGAACACCCAGCTGACACAATTCCTCACTACCATATGACAAAAAAAAAAAAAAAACCACTTCACTAAACATCTCTATGTGTCTCATTACACATCTGTATAACAATTCCTTTGGAATATATACTCAGGAGCAGAATTACTATTCACAGGGCATGCATATACTTAATTTGGTTAAATTGTCCCAGGTTGCCGTCCTAAACAGCTGCACTACTTTATATTTTCACCACTAATGCAGGAGGGTAACTGAATTCCCTCGCCCCCACCTACACTTTCTAATATGTGCTAGTCTCATCGGTATAAACTAACATTTCATTGCTGTTTTTATCTGCATTTCTTTGATCACCAGTGAGGAGCTTCTCTTCATATGCTTATTAGTTCTTCAGGTTTCCTCCTCTAGAAACTTCTTTGGACCATATTTTTAATCTTTAGTCCATTTTTTCCCCATTGGGTTTGCTGTCTTTTGCAGAAGTATCTTTAAGTATTCTATATATTAACCCTTAGGTTGGTTTACATATTACAAATACCTTTTCTTATTATTTCATCTGTTAACATCATTTACAGAAATACTCAGTTTTGATATAATCACATTTGTCAATTTTTTTTCCTACAGTTGAGGCTTTTGCTTTATTTTAAGAAGTCCTCCCTGAGGGCGCCTGGGTGGCTCAGTTGGTTGGGCGACTGCCTTCGGCTCAGGTCATGATCCTGGAGTCCCGGGATCAAGTCCCGCATCGGGCTCCCTGCTCAACAGGGAGTCTGCTTCTCCCTCTCCCGCTCCCCCCTCTTGTGCTCTCTCTCTCTCAAATAAATAAATAATAAAAATTAAAAAAAAATCAAATGGCCACTTCTTAAAAAAAAAAAAGAAGTCCTCCCTGAACCAAAATCACAAAGATATTCTCCTACATGTGTTTAACCCATCCAGAATCCACACTCCCATGTGGTGTTAGGTGGAGATCCAGTTTTAATTGTCTCCATATAGTGAGCCAATTTTCCCCAACATATCTTTTTAACAGTATATCCTTTTCTCTCCATTGATTTGGGGGCAATTTTTTTTTTTTAACTTAACCAGCAGTTTTGCAGAGGAGAAAGCTTGGAAGTAAGGATACCAGGTAAGAGGTAGTGCTATAGTGCAGATGGAAATAAGAACTTGACAGAAGACAGTAGCTGGGGGGAGGGTGGGCAGAGAGGAGTATCAGATTTGGGAGATAATTCTGGGGTTGGGAATGTGGGATGAAAGGGAGAAAGGAGAAACACCGTCAGTTTTGAACCCCACACATTCTGTGGCAAGAGATGCCCCTACTGCGATATGGGCAGGAATGTGAACAGGTTTGAAGGGAAAAGAAGTTGCAGAGGTGTTAAGGTTGAGGTGCTTGTAGACATGCTTTGTTTGGCCCTCATATTTTTTAAAAATGTGTGCATAATTAAATAACATCATTTAATAACTGGGAACTTTCATTTAAAAGCCTATATTCAGGGGTGCCTGGGTGGTTCAGTCTGTTGGGCATCTGCCTTTGGCTCAGGTTGTGATCCCAGGATCCTGGGATCTAGCCCTTCATCAGGCTCCCTGCTCAGTGGGGAGTCTGTTTCTCCCTCTGCCCCTCCCCGCCTCATGCACTCACTCTCTCTCTCTCTCTAATGAATAAATAAAATCTTTAAAAATAAATAAGGGGTACCTGGGTGGCTCAGTCAGTTAAACATCTCCTTCGGCTCGGGTTGTGATCCCAGGGTCCTGGGATGGAGCCCCACATCGGGCTCCTTGCTCTGCAGGAAGCCTGCTTCTCCCTCTGTCCCTGCCTGCCACTCCCCCTGCTTGTGCTCTCTCTCTCTCTCTTTCTGGCAAATAAATAAATAAAATATTTTTTAAAAAATAAATAAAAATCTGTATTCAGCTACTATCTAAAGATCAGAACCACTGTAATACCAATGGCCTGGCTTCAGCTGGTAGAGCTGATCACCAGCTCCCAACACTTCATGTAGCACAAGCTTCTGAGGGCCCCCACAGTCTGCACTAGACCCTCAATTTTTCTATAGACATTTGGGATTAAGATCCTGCTACTACAGAGTGTTGAGGTGGTAAAAAAGCATAGGTGTGTGCCATCAAATAGACTTGGTTTGAATCCTGGCTCAGCATCTTAACTGATCTAAATCTGTATCTCCGGGGCACCTGGGTGGCTCAGTTGTTAAGCATCTGCCTTTGGCTCAGGTCATGATCCCAGGGTCCTGGGATGGAGCCCCGCAGCTCAGGCGGGAAGCCTGCTTCTCCCTCTCCCACTCCCCCTGCTTGTGTTCCTGCTCTTGCTATCTCTCCTTATGTCAAATAAATAAATAAAATCTTTAAAAATAACTAAATAAATCTGTATCTCCTTATTGCAAAGTGGGCAGAGTATCTGTCTTATAAGGGTTTCTTAAGACAGTTTAAAGAAAGAATGCATGACTCAACAGTAATTGTTAGCAAATGATAGCTAGAAAAAAATCAAATTAAAAATTGGAAATGCAATTCCAGAGCTTAGGAGAGAATCAGAGCTCTGAGCCATGGCTTGGTAAGGCAGGGGTACATGGTTCTGTCCTAGAACTCATGACTTTCTTGATGACATTCTCCCCTCTTCCACATCCCCATCCCCACTTCCCTAAATCCCTAAAAATTCACACATAGAAAGAGCTCAATACATGTTTGTGGAAGAAAGGGAGGAAGAATGACGGAAGGGGCTGGGGGTAAAAAACAGGCATTTTCTTTCATTTGTCAGAAGAAAAGTGCAAGTTACCAAGTTACCTATGTTTGTTCCTGTAAACCTAGCCTCACCTCCTTGCCAATAAAAAAGTTAACTAAGGCATATAGTTGCCGTGTATACTCCCAGTTCCCAAGAAGAGATTGCGAAACGAGATTTGCATTGGCTGCAAAATATATCTCTAAGCCTCCTTCAGTAAAATACTATTTGGACAGTATTTGTTACAGTGGTGCCTGGGTGGCTCAGTCCATTAAGCATCTGACTCTTGATCTCAGCTCAGGTTTTGATCTCAGGGTCATGAATTCAAGCACTGTGTTGGGCTCCATGCTGGATGTGAAGCCCACTTAAAAAAAAAAGAAAAGTATTTGGGGTGCCTGGGTGGCTCAGTCATTAAGCATCTGCCTTTGGCTCAGGTCATGATCCCAGGGTCCTGGTATTGAGCTCCACATCAGACTTCCTGCTCAGCGGGAAGCCTGCTTCGCCCTCTCCCACTCCCCCTGCTTGTGTTTTCTTTCTCTCTCTGTCAGATAAATAAATAAAATCTTAAAGTATTTGTCATATGTAATTAACAATGCCAACAAAAATCAACCAAAGAATACAAAGATATAACAGTTCTGATTTAGTGCAAAAAGCTTCAAAGAAAAGATGGTTTTGTGGGAGGTCGTTTATCTTTTTCTGTTATAAATATATATATATTTATAAATATATATATGTATATTTAACTTCTGAATTCTCCACAGCAACATTCAACTCTGTAAACACATTTTTCTCATGCTTCTGCGAAACACATTTTTTAAATAGCTACATTTACTTTAAATTCATTTCTTCAGAACCACCTGGTATTTGCTCTTTTTATGGTATGTCAAAATTGAAATTTTAAGTCTTCCCAGTGTCCTAATAACTGAGTACCAAATCGCACTTGGCTTGTCCTGTTAAGTGTGTTTCTGAAATCACTTACTCCTTATAGCTAAGGAAAATTACCACATTAAATTTGAAAATACATTAACTCTCATTTTAAAAAAAACCTAGGCTGAGTTAAATTACCAAAAATGTTTATTAATATGTTATCGTAGAATATCATAAATTTTAGAAGGGTAGGTTCTTCCATACAACTATTTGCCTAAAAATCCCAGATTATTCTTGGAAAGAAACCAACACCAGGAGAGAAAGTAAAGGATAGTTGACAGAGAAGGGAATGCCATGAAGAACGTCCTATTATCACAAGAAGGAACAGACATCTGGTCCGAAGTCACCTATTATTAAGTGTATATGTATTTAAAGTTTAATTGTTTTATGCCATCTCAATCAAAAGATCATTACAGTTCTTATTCTCAAGAAGCCAGACTCAAAGACACATAAAACTGGAAGGGGATTACTAAAATCATCCAGTTTTGTTTGCTCATTTTCCAATAAGGAAACTGAAGATCAGAAATGTGACTTTCTTCCGGTGACCAGATCATGTATTCCTTTCAAATCCCTTTGCCTCAAGTAGCAACTGCACCAAGCGTAGGTTATTCATTAAATGGGTGCTAAACTGTATTTCTGAACAAAGAATGGGAAGGGCCATTCTCATTGTGTTTACATTCTGGATGTGGTAGTTTTGCCAAAAATAAAAAGATTGCTAAAAGAAAGCAAAACAAAAATAGAATGTAGAGTGTGTTACTGAGAAAAACCTTTTTAAGAACTTATTATTGTGGAATTTTTTTTTTAATGCATGGAAAGATCATAATGAACCCCCATATATCTATCACCCACTTTACACAACTATCAGCATTCTGCCATTCTTTTTAAGTTTTTAATTTTAATTCGTTAGTTAACATACAGTATTATTTTCAGGTGTACAGTACACTGATTCAACAACTCCATACAACACCTGGTGCTCATCTCTGCAAGTGCACGCCTTAATCCCCATCACCTATTTAACCTATCCCTCCACCCACCTCCCCTCTGGTAAACATCAGTTTATTCTCTATAATTAAGAGTCTATTTCTTGGTTTGTCTTTTTTTTCCCTTTGTTCATTTGTTGTTTCTTAAATTCCACATATGAGTGAAATCATATGGTATTTGTCTTTCTCTGACTGACTTATTTCACTTAGCATTATCCTCTCTAGTTCCATCCTTGTCTTTGCAAATGGCAAGATTTCATTTTTTATGGCTGAGTAATAATCCATTATATATTCTATTTTATATAAATATATATATAAAGTTTTATATATATAACTTCTTCTTTATCCATTCATCTATAAATGGATGCTTGGGCTTCTTCCCTATCTTGCCTATTGTAAATAATGCTGCTATAAACATAGGGGTGCATGTATCTCTTTGAATATGTGGTTTTGTATTCTTTGGGTAAATACCCAGTAGTGCAATTGCTAGACTATAGGGTAGTTCTATTTTTAACTTTTTGAGGAACCTCCATACTGTTTTCCAGTGTGGCTGCACCAATTTGAATTCCCACCAACAGTGCATGAGAGTTCCTTTTTCTCCACATTGTTGTCAACACCTGTTGTTTCTTGTGTTTTTGATTTTAACCATTTTGACAGGTGTAAGGAACATTCTGCCATTCTTTTTTTTCCTTTCTTTTATTGTTTTTAATTTTTATTATGAAATTTTTTAATGATTTAAATTCAACTAATTAACATATAGTGTATCATCAGTTTCAGAGGTAGAATTCAGTGATTCATCAGTCTTATATAATACCTAGTGCTCATTACATCGTGTGCCCTCCTTAATGTCCATCACCCAGTTACCCCATCCCCCCACCCCTCTCCCCTCCAGCAACCCTTAGTTTGTTCCCTATGGTTAAGAGTCTCTTATGGTTTGTCCCCTCTCTGATTTCATCTTGTTTTATTTTTCCCTCCCTTCTCCTATGATCCCCTGTTTTGTTTTGTTTTGTTAAAGATTTTGTTTATTTATCTGACACAGAGACAGAGAGCTCAAGTAGGCAGAGGCAGAGGGAGAAGCAGGCTCCCCACTGAGCAAGGAGCCCAATGTGGGGCTCCATCCCAGGACCCAGGGATTATGACCCAAGCTGAAGGCAGATGCCCAACTGACTGAGCCACCAAGGTGTCCCTGTTTTGTTTCTTTTTTTTTTTTAAGATTTTATTTATTTGTCAGAGAGAGAGAGAAAGAGCACAAGGGGGATGGGCAGGCAGAAGGAGAAGCAGGCCCTCTGCTGAGCAAGGAGCCCTATGTGGGACTCGATCCCAGGACCCTGGGATCATGACCTGAGCCCAAGGCAGACACTCAACCAACCGAGCCACCCAGGCGTCCCCCTTGTTTTGTTTCTTAAATTCCACATATGAGGGAGATCATAATTGTCTTTCTCTGACTGACTTATTTCTATTAGCATAATACCCTCTAGTTCCATCCACGTCATTGCAAATGGCAAGATTTCACTTTTTTTGATGGCTGAGTAGTGTTCCATTGTGTATATATATATATATATATATATATACATCTTCTTTTCCCATTCATCTGTTGATGGACATCTGGGCTCTTTCCATAGTTTGACTATTGTGGACATTGCTGCTATAAACATTGGGGTGCAGTATCTGCCATTCTTATCACCTGTGTATTTCCCCATCTTCTTCTTGCTTTGTTTTGTGTGGCTGGAATATTTTTAAGGTTTTTTTTAAGTAAGCTCCACGCCCAACATGGGGCTTGTTCTAGCAACTGAGCCATCCAGGCACGCCTTGGCTGGAATATTTTTAAAGTGAAACCAAGGCGTTATATCATTTTACCTACACATATTCTATATATATCTCTAAGGGATAGGGATTTTTTTCTGAAGACTTTATTTATTTGAGAGACACAGCAAAAGCAGGCAAGCAACAGAGGGAGAAGGAGAAGCAGTCTCCCCACTGAGCAAGGAGCCCAATTTGGGACTCGATCCCAGGCCCCTGGTATCATGACCCAAGCCAAAGGCAGACACTTAACCAACTGAGCCACCCAGGCGTCCTGAGATGAGGATTTTTAAACAACATAACCATAATAACATTATCACACCCTGTAAAATTAACAATGAATTCTTACAGAGGCTAACATCTAGTCCAAGAGAAATAACTCTGAGAGTATTAACTTATTAAGATCAAATTCTCAAGTGATAGTCTTTCAATAAAGTTGATTCAAAAGAAGAGAACTTCAAAACTTAAGATTCCAATCTCATTTTTTCTTGTATTGCTCTGCAAATACAAATCTGGATACTCAGATTCCAGAAGAGGATAAAAATAGGCTATGAATCAAAACCATTAATCATATCCTGTTATTTTTAGTTATCCATTTCTTCCCGGTATTTTAATTCAACATCAATTTAATTTATTTAATCATACTTTTTTTCAGGGGGGAAAAAAGCATTTTTAGGTCAATTATGGAAAATTTTTAATTTAGAAGATAAATTTCAAGCTAAAGTAGGGTGATTGTCAGAGCCTATGTCCATGACCTTGGATGCAGTGCTTACTTAGTCACTTAGAAAGTCCTGTTAATAGTCTATCTTACGACTCAGTCATCTGCCACACAGAGGTGGTACAAAACACCCTCAAAAGACTCGCTGCTAAAAATGCAAAAATCACACCAAAAAAATAAGTAAATGGCAATTAGGTGACAGGCCACATTACACTCTTAAAAAAATAAAATTCAGCGAGTAAATTCCAAGACCAAATTGGTTTTGCTAAGCAGTTCAAACATGGGTAGCATCTCACCCAGCAACTAGTGGAGAGCTCCAAAGAGTTGTACGGAAAGAAGGTATTTATAGGAAAGAAGGTGGGGCAAAACATTATTAGCAAAACAAAAATATCCGTTCAGGCCAGTTCATCTTCCCTTAAGGGGAAGCACAGGGGTCTTATCATGCAGATCACCTCATCTTCCTTTGTTTGGGGGGTGAGGGATGGAGAGGTTACCGCGGTGGTGTTGACCATAAAAATTCCAGGTTGATTGTCTTAAATTCCACCCCTGGAGAGTTTGAAACTGCAATTAAGTCTTGGTTTGCTGTCCTGAGGGCAGGTGACTCCACCTTGGGCCTATGGTTCTCTTCTTAATACCTCCATGCTCAAAGCAGACACTAATAACAGGGATTTTGAGATAGCTTGTAAAATGTTTGGCTCTGAGTAAACTTAGAGTCAAAGCACCAATGTTTTTCTTCTGTTGGAATGTTTAGAAAGGACCTTCCATACACAACAGGTACTCAGTAATATTTGATTGGTTTTAATGTTGGAACCAAACTTTTCTAATATAACAACTATTAAATTCCCAATATGTAAAATGCAATAGATATGTATTTGGGGTGCCTGGGTGGCGTCTGCCTTCGGCTCAGGTCATGATCCCAGGGTCCAGGGATTGAGCCCCGCATTGGGCTCCCTGCTCCGCGGGAAGCCTGCTTTCCCTCTCCCACTCCCCCTGCTTGTGTTCCCTCTCTCACTGTGTCTTTCTCTGTCAAATAAATAAAATCTTAAAAAAAAAAAAATAGATAGTATTCATCCACATCCTGGAACTGAGTAGGAGAAATGCTTTTTCTTACAGGTAGGAGAAATGCTTTTTCTTTTTCCTTTGCTCTGCACTCAGCACATTTTCTGCTGTCCCAAATCTATACACTCCTATTCACGGTTCATGCTGAATTTGTCTTTGTGTGGGTGAAGACATCCAGCACCCCTACTTCACTCCCATTCCCAACTTTGAGGGGAGCCAGAGGACAGGCCACAGTATGGGTGACTATCAGTACATTTTTGGTAATGGGGGCATTTTCTAGATATTAATAGAGGGGCACTGATCAATATATCTACACATCAGTGAAGTACTGATTCTTCTGGATAGATAGCCTGCTTGGTAAGGATGTCATCCTTCTTCAGACAATTCTATTTCATTTTTTCCAGGCCTGGAATTTACTAGACCTAAGTAGAGTTTATTTTACCATGTATGCTTCTAATTACCTACCAGCGTATATTGACACATTCTATCAGCCCACATATTCTTCTACCAGCACATCTTCACTCCCAACAATGGTAACATGAATAAAACAATGTCACTTGACCCTTTCCATGAAGACTTCTGCTATATTGCAGGAGGGATGGTATGGGCAAATAAATTCATCTTACCCAGAGCCAAAATCAAACCAACAAAAAAAACTGATGTTGTTGTTAGGAGTTAGTTGGACAGTTATGTTGTCAGGCCAGGGTCCCCATTGAGAAAACATGGAATCAGGACCAGCTAAGACAAAACAGCACTAACATCCTGTTTTGCAGCTTAGACAAGACCATCAGCATGTAAACATTAACCTAACAGGTAGACAGATGCATGATCAAAGCCCTGATTGGCACACCTTAGTTGCTTAAGATAGTTCCATGTCGGGGCGCCTGGGTGGCTCAGATGGTTAAGCGTCTGCCTTCGGCTCAGGTCATGATCCCAGGGTCCTGGGATCGAGCCCCACATCGGGCTCCCTGCTCAACGGGGAGTCTGCTTCTCCCTCTCCCTCTGCCTCTCCCCCTGCTTATGCTCTCTCTCTCTCTGTATCTCTCTGTCTCAAATGAATAAATAAAAAATCTTTAAAAAAAAAAAAAAGATAGTTCCATGTCACTATCACAAGCTGAGGCAGTTAAGACATAAATCCCCAGATGTCAGCCCAAGAAGACCATCAGCATGTGAACATTAACCTAATAGGTAGACAGATATGTGATCAAAGCCCTAATTGGCATGCCTTAGCACACCCTGGCTGCTTAAGATAGTTCCGCAAAAGAGCCCCTAGACTTAGAAACTCCAATGGCAACCCTCTCAGGTCCCCTCCCTCCTTGGGAGCTTTGTACCATCACTCAATTTACTTTGCTTTGCTACCCACCACTCTGTCTGGTCTACCTCTTCATTCTTTGAAGCGGCACAACCAAGAACCGTGGGCACTAAAGGAAAAGAAATCCTGAAACATTGTCAGTGAGCTGTCTTGCTCAAGTATAGGCCCGAACAGTTAAAACCAGAAATAGACTAGACTGCTTAACTCATGCTCTAACTAAAACCCATTGTGCTTATTTCTTATCGCACTTTCTTGAGGCATTGATGAAGATGTTTTGCAAGGAAAAGAACATTCCAACCGCCAGACTAGAAAAGCCATGATAGCAAAGGAATGTCTAGTAGACCACACCCCACACATCCCCTTCCCTGACACTGACCCCCACCTATGACCACATGTTCTCTGCCCTGCTCTCTTACACATACCCCCTGGAACCTCTCTCTGTCAAACTCTAGATGTCCATCTTGCCCGCAGTTATTGAGGCTTGAGCCTTGCAACCTCCCCCTGCTGCCGGCACCTGAAATGAATTTCTCCCATTCTCTTTTCCAAACCCTCATCTCTTGAGCTGCTGGCTTCCCTTGTGATGAGTTTATCGGAGTTTGTTCAGCAACAGTGTTGGTAAACGCAGCCAGCAGCTACGCTTTCGATTTGTCCAGTCCCCTCAGGATTTTGGGGGATGGAGCAGTTGGTCCCGAAACATGCCAGGGCTCACCTGTTCATTTCTTTCTTTCTTTTTTTTTTTTTAAGATTTTGTTTATTTATTTGACAGAGAGAGACACAGCGAGAGAGGGAACACAAGCAGGGCGAGTGGGAGAGGGAGAAGCAGGCTTCCCATGGAGCAGGAAGCCCGATGTGGGGCTCGATCCCAGGACCCTGGGATCATGACCTGAGCCAAAGGCAGACGCTCAACCGACTGAGCCACCCAGGCGCCACCATTTTTTTTTTCACCTGTTCATTTCTTGAGTTAGCAGCTATGATAGATTGGTAACAATGCAACTTGATTAAGTTTTCCTTGTTAACTATGTCCCTCACCCAATCTTCTGTGGGTTTTTTGCTTGTTTGCTTGCTTGCTTTTAAGATTTTATTTATTTGAGAGAGAGCAGAGCAAGAGAGAGAGCACAAGCAGGGGTGAGGGGCAGAGGGAGAGGGACAAGCAGACTCCCCGCTGAGCAGGGAGCCCGATGTAAGGCTCAATCCCAAAATCCCAGGATCATGACCTGAGCAGAAGGAAGATGCTTAACCAATTGAGCCACCCAGCACCCCTCACCCAATCTTATTTGTGAATAGAAAGAGTGCCTTCAGTATGTTTGCTTTCCCAGAACTTTCTCATCAGTATAACGTGAAGAGTTTTTTAAAACACAAGTCCCCAGGAAAATCCCAGATTTTTTTTTTTTTAAGATTTTATTTATTTATTTGACAGAAAGAGAGAGAGCACAAGTAGGCAGAGAGGCAGGCAGAGGGAGAGGGAGAAGCAGGCTCTCCACCAAGCAGGGAGCCTGATGCAGGGCTGGATCCCAGGACCCCGGGATCATGACCTGAGCCAAAGGCAGACCCTTAACTGACTGAGCCACCCAGGTGCCCCAAAATCCCAGATCTCTATCAGAAACTCCAATAAGTGAGACACAAGAATCTGTTTGGTTTTTTCTAAGTTGGCTCCATGCCCAACATGGGGCTTGAACTCATGACTTTGAAAGCAAGAGTTGCATGTTCTACTGACTGAGCCAGCCAGGCACCCCAAGAATCTGTAATCTTAACAATCCCTCAGGAGTTTTTTCTGTGAAGCCTGCCAGAGGAAGCTGGAAAGGTGGGTGGGGGATCAGACCAAGCCTTCAGGTAAAGATTTTTGTCTTTATTCAAAGGCAATTGCCTTTCCAGCAGTTTCCACCTCCCCATGAGAACATGCCCCACAGGAAGGACCTCCTCCACCCGCCCCGGAAGGGGAAGCACCGAGGAAGCGCCTGGTGCAGAGCCCCAGCTCCTACTTCTCGGACATGACTTGGCCAGGTTGCTACAAAGTCACCACCGTCTTCAGCCAAGCACCAACGGTGGTTTTGCATGTGGGCTGCTCCACCGTACTCAGCCAGCCTACAAGAGGAAAAGCAAGGCTATTCCAATAAACAGACTTTGGATACAAAAATAAAGGAATGAATGAATGAATGAATGAATGAATAAATAAATAATAAAGGCAGTTGAAGCAATTAAAGGCATTTAAGACAAGGAAAAAAACTTGTTAGGATTCAAATTTTAAAAGATTACCCCAAGGGAGGGTAAAGAGAATTTCTGTTTCCACTTTCTTACTGCTTCTCTACGCATTTCCAACTAGCTTGCACAGCTTTTGTAATTTAAAAAATAATAAAATTAGCGGTGGATATGTTTATTATCTTGGTTGTTGGTAATAGTTTCACAGGTATACACATAGGTCAAAATTTATTTACCTGTACACATTTGTTTTTCCTCAGCCTCCAAACCCTTTATTTCCCCCGACCCCCGGTGGGGGTCTCCAGGGGGCAGAGCGGGCCCAATAGTGCGGGGCGGCAGGGTCTGGTGCGTTCGGGTCCGGCCGTCGGAGCCCTCAGGCGAAGGTGGAGCCGTGCCCGCCCACGCTGACCACGTTGGTGTCTCAGGAGTTGGTGCGGATCCTACCCAGGCTGCCCTGCCCACGACCGGCCAGGAGGCCGCACGGCAGCTGTAGGAGCCGTTCTGCGCACAGATCTTGCCCATGCGGAGCAGAGTGCGGAGCGCGCTTCTCCCTCCAGCCCTGAAGGCCAGGAGCTGGCCAGGGACCCACGAGGCCCCGGGCCGGCTTGTCAGTGGCCTGCACCAGCTGCCGAGTCACTTCGGAAAGGAGCCCGGCCGGCGCGGAGGTGCTGGGAACATTGGTGTTCATCACCAGCGCTAGCATGCTGGCGGAGGCGCGGAGGCGCAGGTGCACAGGAGCCCACCATGCGCGCGGGCTGCAGCCCCGGAACCTGAGCTAGTGACCGCCACTGGTGCCACTTCAACTTGTACACTTTAAATATATCCAGCAGAGGGGGGTCTGGGTGGCTCAGTCCCTTAAGCATCGCCTTCAGCTCAGGTCATGATCCCGAGGTCCTCGGATCAGCCCCTGCAGGGGGGTTCCTGCTCAGCCGGGAGTCTGCTTCTCCCCTCTCTCAAAAAAACCCAAAATCTTTAATATAAATCAATCAATCAATCCAGCATATTGTATTATTTTAAAAGTAAGTCACTTTGACCCAGACAAAGGTAAGGATAGGAAAACAAATTAGCAACTACTGAAATAGTTTACTTGCATAACAGATGGGGGTGAATTGAATTATGATGGTTGCAACTGGAATGGAGAGATATAAAGATTTGGTGATTGATTGGATATGGAGGGTGTTTGGAGATAAAGAAGAGAAAAGGATCTAGGGGATTTTCCAGATTTCTGGCTTGAACAAGCTGGGTAGAGCAGGTTGCGTTCCCTGGAGAATAGACAGAAATTAGTAGGCAGAATTTTAACTAGACTGCTTTGCGGATCAATACCAATCGAACAGAGAGAAGGAAGTAGAATTAGACAGACTGAGAAGTTGATCTACATACAGTCCCAAGGAAGTCTCAACATACCCTATGTGGAGTTCTGGAACTGAGATGTCCCTTCAGAATTGTTCCTCCGATAAGATGAAAATGAAAGAGCCAGACGTCTACACCCTCACACCAATCAGACATCAGAAGATGGATGCCTCTGGAAGGAGGAGGAACCTTGGGCAAGGCAGCTTTCTTTAGAAGAGGCAATCCCCAAAGAGGGCTCATATCTGAGGGCAGCCAGCACTCCCAGGAGCTGGTAAAATAAGTCATTCTTTTCCGAAGGGAGGTCTGGGCAGCATAGCTCAGGGTCCTCCACAGCTGATAGCCCTCTCCCTGGGACACAGGACACTTATTTCTCAGATTGCTAACACCTTTACAGATTATGAAGGCACCAGCTGCAAATACTATACTAGACTTAATAAAATTCTGAATTTGATGCATACAAAGGGGTTTTAGAGGGCTTGCCTTCTAAAATCACACCGTTGGGAGAATAATTCCCCAATTTCTTAAGATGATAATGATGAGGTTTCTATGGAAATAAAAACAACCTGAGGAAATCGCCTCTGCCTTACCTTCCCTCCTCCATACTGCTGGATTCAAACCCTTCTATGAGTAGTCCTTGGATTACCATTACAGCCTTCTAAAACAGATGCTCCTGGGCCCAGGTAAATCATTCTCTACATTTTGGCTAAATAAATGTTTCAACCATTAGCCTTTTGGATCCCCAGCAACTAGCACGGTACCTGCTACACCCTACATGCTGAATTAATCATTGTTGGGGGTGGGGCGCGCCTGGGTGGCTCAATCAGTTAAACAACCAACTCTTGATTTCAGCACAGGTCATGATCTCAGGGTCATGGAGGGTCATAGGATCCAGCCCTGTGTCGGGCTCTGCACTTAGCAAGGAGTCTGCTTGAGATTTTCTCCTTCTCTCTCTGCTCCCCAACCCACTCACACTGTCTCTGTCTCTCTCTCTCTCTCTCTAAAATAAATAAAATCTTTAACAAAAATAATTATTGGGGGGGGAATGACTAAGGAATAATATACATTAAGCTGTATTTCATGTGTGATGTCAATAAAGACCACAGATTTTACCTACATTACATAACATCCCAGTTTAAACCCATTCAAAGGCTCCTCTTGCCTCTGGGATAAAATCCAAACTCATTACTCTTTGCATACTGGTTTCGGCTTACCTCTGCAAGTTTGCTTTTTTGCTCCTACTTCTTTTACTTTCTAAACAGAGCTGCTGAGATACTTTAAAATCCTCAAACATGCCATGTTCCCTTTGGCTTTGGGGGGTCTTTCCATTTGATATTCCCTCTGCCTGGAACATTCTTCACCCTTCCCTATATGTAAGCCAACTGCCCCTCTCGCCCCAAACATTGTCCTACCACATGCTACCATACTTTTCCCCCCACAGACACACACTAACTCACTCATAACACACACATACACAAGCATGTAGCTAATTCCTGTAATATGTTTGGGTTCATCTTCCCTGATCACCCTTCTCTGCAAATCTGGGTTGGTTGCTTTTCCTTTGGACTCACCTGGTACATTTTAATTGCCTTGTCAGAGCATTTACCACCTTTAGTCATAATTGCTTATAATTTTTTTTTTTTTTACCTTATTCCTCCCATCTCACTTGACTATAAGTTCCCTGAGAACAGGAGTTTAGAATGTCTTGCTCATTTTTATGTCCTCCGTGACTGGCACAATAGCTGATATAAGTTCTTAATGAGTATTTGTTGAAGGAAAAAAGTAAATCAAGCATAGCATACATTAAGTTAAATGTTCCATATTAAAAATAAAAGCAAATAATACAGATTTATAATATATGACATGATGCTTACAAATAGCAAATATGCAATTTGAGTAATACATTAAGAATTCCCATTCATTTTCTGTGATCCACTTGAAAAAGGTGACTCCTCCCTGTCATTAGGTCACTTCTGTGACCTAATGAATTTCTATGCAGAGGCACCTGGCTGGCTCAGTGCGTAGAGCATGTGAGTCTGGATCTCGGGGTTATGAGTTGGTGTAGAGATTACTTAAAAATAAAATCTTAAAATTTCTATGCAATGCTTACTTCTAAGATTTATGCCAATTCTTTAAAGCCAAATTGCTTCTTAGGTGATTTGAGAAAACTTTTTTTTTCTTTTTTTTTTAATATTTTATTTATTTATTTGACAGAGAGAGAGAGAGCAAGCACAAGCAAGGGGAACGGCAGGCAGAGGGAGAGAGAGAAGCAGGCTCCTTGCAGAGCAGGGAGCCTGGTGCGGGACTTGACCCCAGGACCCTGGGATCATGACCTGAGCTGAAGGCAGATGCTTACCTGACTGAGCCACCCAGGTGCCCCAGAAAAATTTTTTCTAATACAAGATGATAATAGTTATGATTTGTTAACAGTGCTCTTCTTCCTACTAAAGCCATGAAACCCTCAGCTAGTACCATGATCGGCTTAAAAGTCACACTGCTAGAGAAGATGCAACAGCTGTTTTTCATTAAAGACATTTTTCTCCACTGTTCCTGGAAAAAGCTTACCTTTTGCAAGTTTGGGTGCTGAATAAATAATAATAATAGTCTTGAGACCAAAATTTTCTCTTATCCTTTGGCTTTAGGTAAAGCTCAAAATGCCACAGTAATAATTAGAATTTATATTTGCACGGTTCTATGTAAGCTTAAATGCTTTCCCATTATCTCATTTCATAACACTCATTAAAATTGGATAAATAATTAATGCATTGCTGAATTGTCAATTCAACTGGAATTTTAAGAACAGTGACTAAGGAATTAGCTCACTCTCTAAATCAGTAATCTAGTGTTTTAAATTGTATCAGATAGACCAAATTACTAATGATCTATTACTTAATGATTTCAAGCAACAGGATTTCTTGCTTTTGTTATTGCTCTTTTACCAATGGATAGTATTTGTTCATGCTTATTCTTTTTGTTGTTCTTAAAGAATCACTTGAAATCACCTTCTGTCACTGAAAAGAGGGAGATTCCACCAGCACAGGTCATGGGGTACAATGCTCTGTGGACAGAGAAAGAGCCTGGCTCATCAACAGCATCAGTCACCATACCTCCAGGTCATAGAGCAAGTGATGAAGAGATACAGACCTTGAACGAAAGGTCAGAGAGAGTGTACAGGTAAGTTTTCCAGGCAACCTGGAGACTGCAGAGTGGATGAAGGCATCAAATTTGTTTGAAGTTATACTGCAGTCCAAACAGCAACAAGCTCTATACCGATTGGCATTGTGAGTTCTCGAAGCAAGCCATTTAACATCTTGGAACCTCAGTTTTATAATCCGTATTGCAGTTTGCCATGTAAAATGATGTATGTGAAGGACTTAGCACCCTGCTGGCCCCCAGTAAGCATTTGATAATTGGCAGCTGGAACAGGATAGAAGGAGTTAATGCAGCAATGACAACCAGGTGAGCACCACAACAATGATGTGTCCAATTGATGCCAGGGGGCTCTTCGGGACTAACTTCTTAGTTGTCTGCAGCTTGGCTAACCCCCAGGATTAAAAGAATCTTCTGTGGCATCAGACAAGGCTCCTTTCCTGTTAGTGGTCTCCGGCAAAGATATCTTCTCAGGCAGATAATAGGGACCCAAAGCAGAGTTGAATGTGGAAGTAGCTTGGAACCAAGATCCATGCCTCCACTTCCTTGTAGTCAGCAGAGGGCGACCAACTGTCCTATTTTGCCCCAGACTGAGAGGTTTCCGGGGCCATGGGATCTTCAGTACTAAAACCATGACAGTCTCATGCAAACTGGGATGACTGATCACCCACCCTACCAGCATCTTCTCAAAGTTGGACAAGTGGCCTGGTTACACATAGCCTAAAAGGTAGCACAATTTTATTAATCATTGCAATGATTAAGACTTTCCAATTAAAAATTTCATATAGGTAATATTGAATATTGAAATGAAGAGAGGTTTATTTCACTGCAATTTACCCAGGCTGTTAAATACTTTGAGAAGCTTTTTCTCAATTCGTTCCATCACTATCCCTTTTCTCTTTTCTTCCTATTAAGACTGTGCCCTATAAGGTTAACAATGGCCCAATCCCTGGAGTATTGTACTATGAATTCCCATGTGAAGCAATCCTCTGAGACACTCAGCAAATCAAAGAAATTCTGAAATAACTGTTTAATTAAACCCAGCAGAAAGAAGAATGGATAATGCAAAGAAACAAAACCTGAACTAGGCATGGGCTGCTGATACTTTGTAACACATGAAATTCTCTTTTCTATAGGAAGTCTAAAATTACAGAATTACTTACAATAGCCAAGATATGGAAGCAATCTAAGTGTTCACAGATAGATGAATGGATAAAGATGATGGGGGGGGTGTATGTGTGTGCATGTGTATACACACATATATAAATAATGGAATACTACTTGGCCATAAGAAAGAACAAAACCTTGCCATTCCTGATGACATGGATGGACCTAGAGGGCACTATGCTAAATGAAAATAAGGCAGACACAGAAAGACAAATACCACATGTTTCACTTATATGTGGAATCAACAAAACAGACAACCAGAAACAGACTCATAAATAGAAAAAAACTGATGGTAGGGGGATGGGTAAAATACATGAAGGGGATTAAGAGGTATAAACTTCCAGTTATAAAATAAGTAAATCACAGGGATGAAAAGGACAGTATATGGAATATAGAAAATAATATTGTATTAACTTTATATGGTAACAGGGAGTAACTACACTTATCAAGGTGAGCATTTTGTAATGGATATAAATGCCGAATCACTTTGTTGTACACCTGAAACTAATATAATATTGTATGTGAACTATACTTCAGTTAAAAATAAAACAAATACCTAGTCCCAGTGCTAACAAAGAAATGTACTATCAACCTTACTTATCTTAATTACTATGGAGCAATAAAAGATGAAATAAAAAATGAAACTGGGGTGGTTCCATTTATACATTGTATATACAATTGGTCAGGGAGGGGGAAAAAAGTGCCTTATACTTTGAGAAATGCTACAGGCAACACCCAGTGTTACAATTTTAGAGGTAATTATTGAGCACTGTATATCCATCAGGAATATGTCAGGTTTCTATTTTCTGGGCTAACAAGTTAAGACATCCCCTATTCAGTACCTTCAATTACCCCCTGGCTAGTTTCCTTTTTAACCTTTTCTGCTCTGCATTCCCTAGACCCACCCTCTTTCCCTTTGGTCTCTAGATTCTTGCCCTTTATCATTACTCACTTCCTGACTCTGGTGAAATTCCAGCCTAAGGCAAAGCCGTGAGCCTGGCAAATCTGTGTTCTACTGTTTTCTCCTATCTCCTATCTCTTCCCTCCCTGCTTCCCCATGCTCCCAAATATCGTTCTCTGTTCATCAACAATACTATACCCTCTTGACTTAGGTCCATTGCTCCAAGAATTTAGTTACTTCGCTTAGCTAAGAAAAATCTGGAGAAATTTTGGGTGGACAGCAAATCCCAGTTAATTCAGATTACACTAACATAGGACTTGTGATAAACGAGTAACACTTTTAACCAGATTGTACTTTTTATTCCATTATAAGAAAGATTTGCTGAGCCAGTTCATAATAGACTGATAAGAACAAAGATATTTATTCCACTTTATATAATGTAATATTTTATATGTGGCATATAAATGTATGCATGTAACCTCTTACATGTATGTAGTATGTAACCTCTTACAACTTGACAAAAGGTTAATTTTTTTGAGGCACTGGCAATATTTTTCTTTATTAGCAAAGTTCAATATCTGTTGAAGTTAAGAAAATTAGATTACATTTTCATACAGTATTTGGGTATTATGATTTTCATTACATCAGGCTTATAATGTTTCACAGTTTTACTAAATATGATTTGCTGGACTATTGGTGAAAAGAGACCAAAATTGTCCTGTGCACATAAACCTTTAAGAAACACTACTACTGGTGCACCTGGGTGG
Source organism: Phoca vitulina (assembly GCF_004348235.1). Lineage (NCBI taxonomy): Eukaryota > Metazoa > Chordata > Mammalia > Carnivora > Phocidae > Phoca > Phoca vitulina. Next base: position 10,966,588 of record NW_022589757.1, read on the forward strand.
CTCAGTTGTTAAGCGTCTGCCTTCAGTTCAGGTCATGATCCCAGGGTCCTGGGATCCAGCCCCACATCGGGCTCCCTGCTCCATGGGAGGCTTGCTTCTCCCCCTCCCACTCCCCCCCGCCTTGTGTTCCCTCTCTCGCTGTGTCTCTCTCTGTCAAATAAATAAAATCTTAAAAAAAAAAAAAAAAGAAACCACTACTACTTGATGGACATTGGGGAGGGTAGGTACTAAGGTGAGCGCTGTGAATTGTGTAAGACTGATGAATCACAGACCTGTACCCCTGAAACAAATAATACATTATATGTTAATAAAAAAAATTTTTTTAAAAAGATACACTACTACTAATAAAGCATGATATGGCCATTGATTCTTTTATCTTTCACCTAATATCTCATAAATCTTCAGTGCCCCTAGATTTATAGAATCAGTCCTAATGAGAAGGGTAGAAACTTAAAGCCAAACAAGGGGCGCCTGGGTGGCTCAGTCAGTTAAGCATCCGACTCTTGATTTTGGATCAGGTCATGGTCTCAGGGTTGTGAAACATGTCAGGCTTTGCGCTCAGTGTGGAGCAAGCTTAAGATTCTCTCTCTCCCTCTCCCTTTGCCCCACCCCCACCTCCTCCACTCATGCGCATGTGCACTCTCTCTCTCTCAAAACAAAACAAAACAAAAAATCATTAGCAAATAAGACTAGGCAATCACAAAGAAAATAGGTCATATTCTTTGGAGTATCAATTTGTTTTCAGTAAGAAACAGTTTGCCTGATTGTATATCACCAATTGGCAATTTGATAATGTAACCCTAAAATTAATTTTCAGAAAAAGCAGAACTGGAAATTGAATGACAAGCTTTCATTCACTATGTCATGAGAACATTTCCATTATGACAAATTTGCCTATGCTGAAGGGGTGTTAGGAGAGGTGCGAATAATACAAAACAAAGTAAATTTTAAAAGAATATTATTTGGCTCTGGACATTGGACCAATACCTAGAGATTTCAGTCCGATTTTCCCCAAGATACTGGAAATAAGGGAAATAAGACTGCTGAGAGCTAAACTTTAAGATTACACACAATGGATAAGACCAAAGTAAGCAGAGTCACCTTTAAAACACAAACTGGCCTGACCTGACTGTAACTTGATTTTTATTGAAACAAGTTTGCTAAGAGGTTTGGGTAGCCATGGAAATGGAGAAAGGAGCATACAGGAGCACTTCAGTGCCCATCCGAGTGCCGTCAAGGAGAAAGCAGCTCAAATCAATAGCATGGCAGGATGTCCCTACTGTATTGGAGATCAATGTAGAAAGTTGCAACCATTGGAAATTGAGTATTTCTATCTTTGGGACAACATCATCCTGTCATGGAAATAGATGAATCAAGAACAACCTATACACATAACCCTACTCATTCTGAATCTGTGCTCAACAAGCAGCCTTCAGTACGTTTGTCTATGTAGTAAATACACTGGCTTTGCAGTCTTGAGTCTTCAGGTATATAAATTGAAAATTAATAAATTAATATTCTGGTTATATATATCATTCTCATGACCTTGGCTAATATAAATTCATCTGATTGCTGGAGCTGTTTTATGTTGCCAAAGAAAGGTACTTCTGAGGCTAAAACATTCTAGGCCAGATCCTAGAGGGTTGGGAAAAATTCACCAAGGTAAGGCTTCCCTGTCCTCTTGGGGACAGTCAGTAGGCTTTCCCCTGGCAATGACCCTATATCAGCCAAGCTTTTCCATTTCAAAAGACCATTGATACCAATGGGGGGGGGGGGGGGGAGGTTGGTGTGTGCTTGTGAACTTACCTCTGTTTATTATTTTATTATTCTAACATTGCTGCAGTGACAATCCTTGACCAGATTGGTGGGAAATACAGCTCAGACCAGGAGAGATGGCAGGGAATCCTTGAATTTAAAATATACCATATGTAATTCATTAAGTGGACACAAGTTTCCATTTACCACACATCTACCATATGCTCAAACTCAATATTATCATCATTACAGTCCCTTACTTATAGATATCCTCACTTCCCTACATTATACTTGCCTGGTAAGTCCCAGCATGGATGAATGTATCTATCTTCTCCATAGCTGTACCAAAATGCTGTACACTGCTGGAGAAATCATATAAATAAACTGAATGACATATTTTCATCCAACATCACAAACATCAAAAGTGCTCTCAGCAGAGCATGCCAATCCTACTCTCTTCCTCACACTAGGCTTAATTTTTCACTCTCTTACTTTTGAATCTTCCCCTCAAACTCCCACAAGCCAAGCCCTCTCAGCAGATTTCCTTGCTCCCTACTTCACTGAGAAAACAGAAGCCATCAATGGGACTTCCCTTTTGTTTCCAACATCGAATCATCAATATTCCCTACAGCTGCACCCACTTTCCCTTTCAAAGGTAAATCCTCCATCGGTGCCCTGAATCCACACCTTTACACCTTCTCAGGGACCTCCCTTCCTTAGGGTTCCCTCTCTCTTCTACATAATTGTTCCTCACCTCCTTCTGGATTATTCCCATCATCATACAAACATCATCTACTGTCTCCAATATTTAAAAATGTCTCTCTTTACTCCACATTCCTTCCAGCTACCTTGTTTTTCTGTCTTGGCAAAATTCAAGTTCTGGAAATAACTGACTATCCATAATCTCCACTTTCTCAACATCTATTTCCTTTTCAACTCACCATCATATGACTTTCTGACCTCGTTACTCCACCAAACTTCTTGTAAAAGATACTAGTAACCTCCGTGTTGCCAAACACAATGGACACTTTTGGCTCCTTCTTCATATGACTTGACCTCTCAGCAGCATTTAACATATCTGAGTGCTTATGCCATCTTGTAATTCTCTCCTCTCTTGCCTTCTGTGACATCATCGTCTTCAGGCTTCCCAGTTCTCTGGCTTCTTTGTTCTTTGCTATGTTCTCCACTCCCACCTAACCTTTACATATTGCTGTTGTTAGGACTGGCCATTTTTTTTCTTCTTTTCCTCTCCCTAAATGATCTTATCTGCTTCCACCACTTTAAACACATGTCTAAGGAATGTGTGTGTATAAGTCTGAAACCCATATCTATGAGACTCAAATCTCTCTCTCCAACTCTGACTTCTCCTCTGAGCTCTAGACATGCATGTCAACTGCATACTTGATCTAAAGTTAGACATTACATGAACATCTCAAATTTAACATGTCCAAAATTTAATTTTCCCCAATTTTTCTTTTTAATATTGCTCCACCAACCAAATGATTTGCCTTCCCTCTTCCAACACCATAATCTCTATAAACATTGCTGTCATTCACCCTGTTGCTCAAGCCATAAATCCGTTGTCATTGATTTTCTTCTTCCCCCACATTTAGAAGCCATCATGTCCCATAAGCAAGTGTATTTTAGCTCCAAAATATATGCCAAACCTGTCTACTTCTCTCCATCTCCATGCCTCCATTTTAGTCCAGGCCACTATCATTCTTCACCACTGTAATTACTTCATCACTGCCTAGCAGGGCTGCTGGTTTCCTTTCTTGCCTCCCCACAATCTATTTTTCACACTCTTCACTCCCAATAATCTTTTTTTTTTTTTTTAAGATTTTATTTATTTATTTGACAGAGAGAGATAGTGAGAGGAGGATCATAAGCAGGGGGAGTGGGAGAGGGAGAAGCAGGCTTCCCGCCAAGCAGGGAGCCCGATGTGGGGCTCGATCCCAGGACCCTGGGACCATGACCTGAGCCGAAGGCAGACGCCTAACGACTGAGCCACCTAGGCGCCCCACTCCCAGTAATGTTAAAATGTAAAACATCAGATCATGTGGTTCCTCATCTTAAAATCTTCCAAAAACTTTTCACTGCACCTAGATGACATTCTGAACTCCCTAATCTGGCTTCTAAGGCCCCTCTGAATCCAGCCCTCATCTTTCCTTCTAGCATCATGTTGTGTCACTCTCTCTTTTAACTAAGTTCCAGGCATACCCCTCCCCTAGTTCCTACAACATTCCAATCTCTTTCCCAGATCAGGGCATTTGCAACTGCAGTTCACTTGGTCCAGAGCACTTTCCAGCTCTCTTCGCATTACTGCTTATTGTTATCATTTAGGTCCCAGTTTAAACGGCCCCTTCTCAGAAAGGTACTCAGTGACCACATTTTCTAAAGTAAATTCCTCCTGCTCTTCTCCCTGGTTATTTTTTATCTTGATATCCTGTTTGTTTCCTTCATTGCACATATCCAAACCTATTATTGGATCTGTATCACTAGACCAAGGTCTTAATTGTTCAGCACCTTTATATTCCCATTACCTAGCACAGACAGAAGGTGCTCAGTACATATTTGGCAAGTAAATAACACAAATTTGAGTAGATATTATTTTTTTATGGAAGAATAATTTTTGTAATTTTTAAAATATTTTAGAGGCACCTGGGTGGCTCAGTCGGTTAAGCATCTGCCTTTGGCTCAGGTCATGATCCCACGGTCCTGGGATAGAGCCCCCAGTGGAGGCCCCCTGCCAGGGGAGCCTCCCCCCAGTGGAGCTGCAGGGAGTGGAACCCCAGGGTGTGGAGCCGCGAGTAGAACCTGCTTCTCCCTCTCCCTCTGCCTGCTTCCCCCACTCCCCCTGCTTGTGGTCTCTCTCTCCCTCTCTCTGTCAAGTATATAAATAAATAAAATCTTTAAAAATAAATAAATAAAACCTAAAGAATATGTAATTCTTTATGAAACCTAAACAAATACCACATATAGTTACACACATACAGTATATACACTATATGTATGCACACATTTATCATTTGTGTGTCATAACAATTTTATGACTCACAAACTTCATTACACCTTAAAAGTGATTTCTGATTATAAAATCAGGAAATTATAGAAGGCATGCATAAAATATTTTTAAAATCTGATTGTCCTAAGAAAACTACTGTTTGTTTGCTTTTTAAGATTTTATTTACTCATTTGACAGAGAGACACAGCGAGAGAGGGAACCCAAGCAGGGGGAGTGGGAGAGGGAGAAGCAGGCCTCCCGCAGAGCAGGGGGCCCCATGCGCCCTATGCGGGGCTGCAGCCCGATGTGAGGGCGGGATCCCAGGACCCTGGGATCATGACCTGAGCCGAAGGCAGACGCTTAACGACTGAGCCATCCAGGCGCCCCTAAGAAAACTATTGTTAACATTACCATTATTAACATGCAGAGTACATTTTTTTTAGTCTTTTCTATGAATATGCACATATGTGGGTGTTTTTATAGCATAGTTATGGCATAAGCACATTATGGCATAAGCATTTCCCTGATCATTAAGTATTAATCTGAATTTAATGGGTTCAGAATAGTCCATTATGTGGATGTATCGTAATGCATTTATCTACCTTAACCAACGGACAGGTTTTGGTATTATGAATATTGTATTCACATTTCTGGAAAAGATCAAGATACCGTCAAATAACAAGGTTAAAGATTATGCATAGTGTAATGTTGCTACATAGTGCCAAACTGTTGGTTGAACTAATTCACACACCCATCCACCACATGCAAGAGCGCTCACTCTCCTGAGGCATATCAACCTACAGTCGCCGTCTCCCCAAAGTTCCTAGAGAGAACTCAGGCAAAATCTTTACCGGGCAGCGGGAATTTCGACTGCAGGAACTCCCTCCTTCCAGCAGGAGGCACCGTCGCCTGCCGCCGGGGTTGGGCCGCCACGGAGGCTACACGTGATCTGGCCGTCTCTGCGCCGGAGGGCGGTCTTGCGGAGATTTGCCATACGTACGCCGCGGCATGACGTAGTACGTAGGGGCTGGCTAGCCGCCATCTTGCTTCTTTTTCTCGCTCGCTCTCTTCCTCTCGGGAAGCGGCGAAAGTGCTTTGGCGGTTTGTCTATCCGCAGCTTCGGCTTTCCCAGTCCGGTGGCTCTTCCAGCCACCCGCTACCCCCAAACTCCCCTTCCCCTTCCCTCGATCAGAGCCCGGCGGAGACTCTCGAAGTGCGCAGACACACTCCGCTTGACACTCGCCCTGGCCGGTAAGGAAAGCGAGGGCGTAGGGGCTGTGATCAAAGCGGGCCCCATCGGGGAGGGCTGGCGTGGGGCGGCCTGGGGCGTGGAAGCGCACCCCGACCCTGGCTGGCAGATACTGGGAAGCCGCTTGGAGGCGGCCTTGGGTCTAGCCACCCCCCTCTTTTTTTTTTGGTTCCCATGATGTCTGTGTCTGGGGGAAGTCTCGGCCTCCTGGTCGGGGAGCGGGAAACCGGAGTCATACCCGCCCCATGTGGTCTCCAGCGGGAGTTCCGGACCCGTCGGTCTCTTTCTCCCACCCAGTCCCAAGCTCAGGCCCTGCGGGGGGGATTACTCGCCTTGCCGGCTAAAGAAGGGAGTTTCCATCCTTGGGATAGGCGGGCGCGCGGTCTTTTTTTCTAATGTGTGGGATGCGTCCCCCAGACAACTCAAGGGCTCATCTAGGGCCTTGGCTGCCTACTTCTTTTCGTATGTAGTGAGGGTGGAATTTGCAGTGAGCAGTGTCTGAGAGAGACCGGGTTAAAGACCTGGCTCCGTGGGAGGCTCTTGGGGGGAATCTGGACCAACCCTACTTCCGCTAGGGACGTGCTGCCCCAACTCCAGAGGAGGGTTTGGTAGTCATTTCATACCCTAGGCCTCGCCATCCCTTAACCTGCGTAGTGAATCCCACTCTGCAGCTCTCTGTCTTTGAGATAGCGTTAGTATTATTGGTGTTACGGTAAAGGCCCCGCTTTAGAACTTGAAGAAAAGGGCATGGGGACCAATGGGAACACTGATAAATTGTTCTTTTGCCCGAGAGGAATGCGTCTGGTTCCTTTAAAGGGATGCATATTTGTTTTGACTTGGTTTGAGGTTTGGTGTGGTTTTTTTTGTTTGTTTGTTTTTGAGGTTTCCAACATGCCTGATGTTTGCTACCCGCACTTCTGCATTGGCCGATCTTCAGCCTAGGTTCATAGATTTATGCCTTGCTAGGGTACTTGGAATTAATTGTACGGTAGGCGGCTGTGCTGTAAGATTTTCATTTGGAATGCACCAGAAGAATCACGATTCTTGATTAAGTGCCTGATAACTTACTCCTTCCTGCAAATAAAAAAGATAGAATGATACTTAAGCGCCCACCAAGTCTAACTCCAGCATTTGTTAAAAGTAGATTTAACCTCCTCTGTTGGTGATTAAGATGCTGCTCTGACTGGAGCCATTTTTAGGTGTGTGTCACAGATGCACTGCAGCATCGTTTCTGGCCCACCTCAAATGCATTGATCCCCTAAAAAATTAGGAATAGGTTGAATTTGGATTTTATCTTGAGCATGTAGTCAAATAGTAATTTTCTTCTTTTCCATAATGGACTTGTGAGAATCTAGGCTTTTTACTTTTATATTTTGGTTTGGTGAGCATATATATGTGGCTGTTTTCCCTCCACCATTAGTTGATGTTTTACTTGTACTGAGCATAGTAATAAGCCCTTTACATATATGATCTTTCCTTGAGGGAGGTGTTGTTGTTATCATCATCCCATTTTACAGATGAGGAAATGAAATCTACGATACTAATTTGACCAGGTCACTGCTGTAGAGATTCAAGCCCAAGCCCAAACTGTCTAAATCCAAAGGATGCTCTGGGCCATCAAACTGCCTTCCTGTTCCTTGTAATTTTAGGAACTGTAGTAACTAAAGATGCAGCATTGTTAACCTAGTTTTTTCTTTCATTTGATTTCAGTATAGAAACATTGTTGCTTACAATGGTGAAAGTGTTGCAAGGTGTAAAAAAATAGTTATAACTACTTTGGGGATAGGATAGAAGCTAGTTTTTCTGTCTTTTTCTATTTAAAGGCCAGTTGGTTAAAACTCTTAAATGTATAGTACGGCATACAATTTTTAAATTTTGAGATCTGGCCTCTATTATTGATAAAATATTTCCTCATCTGTAAAATGGAGGTGATGATAATAATAGTACTTCCCTCCAAGGTTTGCTGTAGTATTAATAAAGATAATGTGTGTAAAGGGCTTATTACTGTGCTTAGTACATAGTAAAAGGCCAACTAACAGTGAATTGGCAGAATATTGGTAGAAGAAAGTACTCTCCCAAGCAGTGAGTAATCTGTTTATTCTTAGAGAGGAGTATATATTCTTTGGGAGTTTAGATAGTTTTTCTTTCTTTCTTTTTACACCACACACTAGATTTTGTTTCTTAAAGATTTGTTCATGCTCTACAGTCAGTAACCCTGGGCTCAGTATGTTGAGCACAGCTGAAAATACAGAAGTTCTGACTCATTCCAGCCCATCTCCCCACTACCCTTACGCCACCCCACCACCTTTATTGGTAAAATGTCTTTGAAGATTATATTATTTTCCCCTCCCTGCAAGTGGTTTCCTCTTGCCCTCCATCCAAACACTGCTTCAGCTTGTAAGCCAGTTGAGTAACTTCTGTTTCAGATGCTGTTTATGCCATATTTGTGTAAGACAAGGATTGATTACTGATAAAATGATATTGATAAAATTGATAAAAGCAAATTGGTACAGAACCCTATTCTTACAGTGAAGGAGATCCAAGAGTTGTGTCTCACTGAGTTATGACTAATACACTTTCAGTAAAGTGAGATTTATCAACTTATGAAAAGGTAACACAGTGATAGCTTATCTTCATCATTGTTAGCGTTAACTGTTGCTTAGAAGCTTGAGAATTAATGTTAGTTTTCTGAGTCATAACATTTTAAATTTCTCAATAATAAAGCCTTTGATGCATCAATGAGGACATTTTGTGGTAAAAGAATTCTCTAGAGAGGGTAACTTCAGTACGTTTCCTATTATATATTTTTCCCAATCCCCAGAAAGGCTAAATATAAACTGATGTTTTTGCCAGTTATATTTGTAGTCATTTTGCTGTAGATTAACAGAAGGCCAGTCATGTTTTAGGGCCTGTGTGTGTGCATGTTTGCTGGCAAATCACATGAAACAAGGCCTATTAGTGAATTTCAACAGTGGTCTGGTTGGTAGACAAAAACTTTTATATGGTTAGCATAGACCTGAAAACAAGGTAGCAGTTAAGTTATTACTGTTAATGTGATGTAATGTTGTCAGCCCTGTGTGGTACTGCTAGGTGCTCTACGTTAGAGGAGGATGGGGTGTAGTCAGCATTTGTGGAGCACACAGAGTATAAAAAACACTTGGATATTACGTACATAGCATATTATCTAGTAATTTTCTTCTTACCTATGTTCCAATACCAGTCTGTTTTCTTTTACTAAATTGTTTCCAGGTCTTCACCACCTTATACAGTGGTTGGCATATACCTAGATTTTATTATTGAATGTATGAGAGTGGGAAACAGAAGAAGAGACCCACAACTAAGATTAAACTGACAGATATCTTAGTGGACCAAAGGCATACCTTGTCATCCCCCCACCCCCCTTATTTACACATTAGAATAGTATCAGATGCTTTCAAACAGTTTGTCTTTATGTGCTATCCATTGTGAGATTTATTTGCAGCAGATTTTCCTTTCTGATTTTTAGATTTATTCAACAAACATTAAAGATTCTTTTAATTTCATAAGGCCTAGTGAATCAGAGGAATATGGCTTTTGGTTCCCACTGCCAAGATGCTTACAGTTTTAAAGATTAATGTTAAAAGTTATCATGTGATCTTTGGATTTATACCAGAAGATAAAAATAAAGACATAAAAGCAGATAAGGGAAGTTTGGGGCAGAAAATCCATAAATGAAAATTGTCCGTAGTATAGATCACGTGTCTAGTTGATTACAAGTGAAGGCATGATGGCCAAGAGAGGTCATGAATAATTGCAATTATTAATATTTGTTGAGCACTTTCCATGCTAGGTAGTGAGCTAAGAAAGTTTTGTGGATTATCTTTTTCAATCTATACAATACGCCTAGGTGGTGGATTATTTTATCCCTGTTACACAGCTAGAAAACTGGAATTTAAAGAGGTTTAAGTAATTCTTCTAGACTTACTTAGCTAGTATATGGGATTCGAATCATTGACCCAGAGCCTAACTGTAGTGCTTAAGTTCCACCCTACATGGACTTCCCAGTGGCCAGTATTGCCCAAACTTAGGACAAGTCATGACTTTACATCTTCAAATCATCTGTCTTAATATTTTTCTTTAATAACTTACCGTCTTTTAATTAAGTGAATTTCAAAGAAAACATACAGAATTATTTGGTGTTATGTTTTTTTTTCCTTCAGTGTGTTTCAGAATAAACATAATTTTAAATATGCTTCTATGGACCACTTAAAATCATCTAATATGTCATCAGTAGTCTTTTGTATTTCACGCTTTAGGACATAAATGCTATTAAGAAATGAATGCTGGATAGGATCAGGCAACAGTTGGAATTGATGAAGGCCAGAAGTGATGGAAGCCTAGAATGGAATAGATTCATCACAGGCAATGGCAGCATTACAGGAGATGAGCTATAATTTAGAGCCTTAACTACATACTCGGGGCAACCATTTCCATGATAAACTGCAAAGTGAAGGTATTTGTTTAGACAGAAATTTAGCAGGATATCTTAGACAATCTATGGCAAGAGAAGGAGAGCAACAATGAATAAGTGAAGAAGGAAGTCACTACAGAAATCAGGATGGAAGAGAATAATCTAAAAAATAGGATTATTACAGCTGAATGTAGCGGAGTTCAGAAAGATCTAAGAGAAGTGGCCTTTGGATTTGGCTGAGAGATCCTTGGTGACCCTAAAAGAATTTAGGTAATAAGGGTGGAAGGTTAAGCAGGGAGGAATAAGTAGTGAGACTTCTTGATTTTTAGGTGACTTGAATACTCAGTATGAGCTCTGGACTATGAGTGTAAAAACCTAGGTTTAAACCCTTTATCACCTAAGTTTTGTCCTTTGTGCCTGCTGTTAACTTTGGGGGCAAGTGACATGACTTCTTCAAATTTTAGATGCTTTTTGAAGGTTCTCACTACCCCACTTTGCTTTTATGAAAGGCATACATTATTACTTGCTTTTTCTAACTGAAAATTCTGAAGACGATTTTTGTTTTTACGGAAAAAGGCAAAAAGCAGAAATAGCAGTCAGCCATAATAGAGGCAGGGCGCACCCTGAGCAGCAAGAGTGGTGCCACCAAGCTCCTTCCCCTGGAACTACACTCAGCATCTAGTTTGTGTCTGTGCTTTATCATCATCTATTTTGTGAATTTGTTAGCAAGACGTGTCCTAAGGTGTCAGAAAAGCCTAAGAGGTTATTTCTCGGGTCTGGGAACAACACAAAAAGTTTTCCATATAAATTAATGGTAATTGTTTCTTTGCTGTAGCCATTTCAGCTTACAAAAGGTTTCAGAGGAATACTTTGCTTTCTGATAGCAGGGGAAACCTGTTTATTCATCTGTGAAATAAGGAAAATACCCATTTCCCCTATCTCAGAGGATTGTTGCAAAGATCACATTAAATGTTTCCATGTATGTTTAGAATTTTATATTCTTTGGTATTACATGAGCCTTGACCATATTTAAAACAGAAAAGAGAACTATGAAAAGTAGAAAGTTAAAGGTAAGTGAGGGTGGTTCTCTATGATGTTTGAAGATCCCCTCCAAATATATCTTGAGTTTACAAGATAAGAGATGGATGCACGTGTGGTTGGAGTATGGGTGGCTAGAGAAGTTAATACTTGATCATCCTTTCCTCTTTACTAATGAATAATCTGAAAGTGTAGGGCTGCTGTGTATAATTGTACAGTTTGTGTATTGCACAAATGTGTGCGGGTGAAGGAGGCAACAAGGACTGAAACCTACTCCATGCTCTGCTTGCAGAGAGTCCTATGCTCTGGCTAGGCCTCCCAGGGGTAATTGTGCCTTCATTTCCCCCCTTTTTCCCAATGCATCAGCACCTCACCCAGAGGATTACGTGTATCTTCCTGGAAGGGTATGTTTTTTCTATTTGCACAAAGGCCCTGTGGAGGCCAGTGGATGCTCTCAAAGACTCCTAAGGAGATTATTAAGGATAATTTAGAACAAAACCAAAAACAGTTGGGAGACTGGAGAAATGGTCACCAAGGAACAAAGCTTAGTACTTTTTACTAAAATGGTTTAAGTAGTTGGGCAAGTACACATTGACTTTATCCAGTGTATTTTATTTTAAAGATTTGTTTATTTCAGAGAGGTAGAGAGAGTGAGCGAGCATGCACGCACGAGCAGAAGGGGCAGAGCGAGAGAGAATCTCAGGTAGACTCTGGGCTGAGTGCGGAGCGCAACACAGGGCTCCATCTCAACCACCCTAGAGATTACAACCTAAGCTGAAACCAAGAATCAGAGGCTTAACCAACTGCGCCACCCAGGCGTCCCTATCCAATATATTTTAAAGATGAATATTGTAGCTTATTCAGTATTTCTGGTAACTAGGAAGCAGACCATATATGTAGATCTTAACTAAAGAAGCATAAGAGGTATAAAATTAACTTCTGGAGGTCAGGAAAATGGAACAGATAGAGAAAAACTATAAGTTGTCAAAAAGAATAATGTGGCATTCACCTCATCTAGTAAATGGTAGACACACAGATTTGTTACTTTGCTAGAACAGTAATTTATGGTACAGAAGGTTTGATAACTACATATCTTTTCTGATTGTTAAGGCATTCTGCCCCAGAAACTTAATTCACATGTTTCAGTTTCTAAGAACAGCCTGAGCCCTTCTTCCATTCTGATTAGAATTCCAACAGATTTATTTATATTACACTTTGTTTTTAAAAATGACAATTTTTAATGCTTTTGCTGTAGTGCTATTTGAAGTAGAGGCACTCAACATATGGTGGTATTCTTAGCTTTTCTATTACAGCAGCAAATGTGATCTTAAAAAATATTTGATGTCACTCTAACTTTAGAATTACTGATTATAACAATTGGAGATCGAAGTGAACTTAGAAGTTGACCAGTTCAGTCTCTTACCCAAAGCAAGACCTTTTCATTTTAAATGGAAAATTTAGTTTCAAAAATTTGATAGACTAAATGTTTTCTGAAGTTAATTCATCAGTCTCCCCATCCTTACCAACTCCAGCTGCCATGAGAAAATACCATAGGGGCACCTGGGTGGCTCAGTTGGTTGAGTGTCTGACTTCAGCTCATGTCATGGGGCTCAGGTCATGAGTGGGCTCCCTGCTCAGCAGGGAGTCTGCTTTTCCCTCTGCCCCTCACCCTGGCTCATTCTCTCTCTCTCTCTCTCAAATAAATCAATAAAATCTTAAGAAAAAAAAAATACCATAGACTAGGTGGCTTAACATGAATTTATCACAGCTCTGGAGGCTGGAAAACCAAGATCAGGGTGCCCACATAATCAGGTTCTGGTGAGGTCTTCCTGGCTTGCACATGGCTGCTTTCTAGCTGTGTGTCTTCATGTGGTTGGGAGAGAGCTGTGGTGTCTTCTCTTTAAAAGAGCACTAATCC
>NW_022589757.1:10980011-11227337 GCF_004348235.1 Phoca vitulina
GGTTGGGAGAGAGCTGTGGTGTCTTCTCTTTAAAAGAGCACTAATCCCATTATGAGGCCCCACGCTCATTACCTCAGCTAAACCTAATTATCTCCCAAAGGACCTATCTCCAAATACCATCTGTCAAGCTGGGAGTTAGGACTTCAACATATGAATTTTGAGAGGGGAAACAATTCTTACATAGCTACCCCCCCCTTTTTTTTTTAGTCTTTAGTGCATTGAGTCTTAGACTTTTTACATTATCATATTTCTACAACAGATGGAATACATTTTTACTGTATTTTGTTACTATAACTTTTTATTCTTGATATTTTATTCTGTATTATAATACAATAAGTTTTGAAAATAAAAACTTGAATCTTAGAATCTCTTAGCCTAAAATCACGTATTATTACATTTTAAAGATTTCATGTTTACCTCTTTTATAATGAAAATTAAATTCTGACTTTCCTATGGTGAGGTTATCTGGGCACTGGCTTTGCCATCAAGTCTGGATTTAATCTTGGCCCTATCTCTTCATGGCTATATGAGTTTGGGGCAAGCTACTTTTACTTGTCTAAAGTTGTTTCTTCATTGGTAAATTTTGGTGACTTGGGCTTTGAGCTCTTATTCCTAACCTGATATTTTTACATTATAGAGTTCAGATTTTTTTTAAATGGCTTCAAGAGACATCGCTACACTAGAGCGTATAGAACTTACATCTCTCTTCATGTTAGAAGTGGGAGACATAAATATGGAAGATCATTCAAGGTTTTAAATCTAGAGGTCAGAGAGGGGTGCCTGGCTGGCTCCAGTCGGAAGAGCATGCAACTCTTGATCTTAGGGGTCATGAGTTCGAGCCCCACGTTGGCTGTAGAGATTACTTAAATAAATAAATTTTTTAAAAATCTAGAGGTCAGGAAAGGTGGTTATGTTGAAGTTGGGGAGAAGAACGTGTTTGGGAAAGCAGGTGAGCTTTTTGTTTTTAACTTTTTTTTATTTTTATTTTAAGTAGGCTCCACGCCCAGTGCAGGCCTCAAACTCATGACCCCAAGACCAAGAGTCACGTGCACCAGCTAGGCACCCATTTTAAACTTTTTCTTTTGGAATAATCTTAATCTCACAGAAAAATTATAAGAATAGTATGAAAAATTCTTGTATTCCTTCATCCCTATTCCCTGATTGTTAGCAGTTTACCATATTTATCACTCTCTGTGGGTATGTGTACATATGCACACTCAATCACATATACAATGTGTGCTTGACTTTTAATGTCTGATGTTCTAAACCCCTCTCATCACCTGAAACCTTAAGTTCAAATCACAAGCTCCTGTGCCTCCAATTTTCTTACTCAGTACATTTTCTCCTGTTTTTATTTTATTTTTTATTTTTTTAAAGATTTTTTTTATTTATTTATTTGAGAGAGAGCGAGAGTGAGAGAACACAAGCAGGGAGAGAAACAGCGACATCACGAGTGGGGAGGAGAGGGAGAAGCAGACTCCCTGCTGAGCAGGGAGCTCAATGCAATGTGGGGCTGGATCCCAGGACCCTGAGATCATGACCTGAGCCACCAGGGTGCCCCTCTGTTGTTTTTATTAAATGAACAAAGCAATCCATAGTAAGCTTGACTCAATAAGCATTTAATAATTACTATTGGTGGAGCTTTTATACAATCATATTAAAATTGGCAGTTCCTTCTGCTGTCTTCCTTATTCTCTTCCACCTTCTCCTGCTTTAACTCTGTGGCTTAGACTTCCATGAAATGTTATTCTAACCATTTTCCTGGCAGTATCTTCTTCTGCCTTGCTTTTCTTTACACACATATGGCACAGCTCTAATTCCTTATCATTCCATCCGCTGTGTGCTTCCCACCACTCCCCACTCCTGAATGTGCTGCTGGACACTAATGAGAGTCTTCAAACTGGCCAGCCTTGGGAATACTTTATATCACTGGTTTCCAGCTTCTACTGGGGTGTCAGCACTGATTGTCAATGCCTCGTTTACCTAGTCGTCTGTCTTTCCTGCCAGTTCTTTGCGAACCTTTTCCAACCTTCTCACATTTCCTATTACCTCCACTCAGTTGATGAGGACAACATGTCTTTTTCATTTGTTCCTAGGAGTGCCTGATAATGTGGTAGGCGCTGGATAATCATTTGTATGAATGAATAGGGGAATCAAAACATTTTGAGTTTGTAGTTCTGTCTAGAAATTTAAGTGGAAACATTTTGTACTATAGACAATTAAAAATGTATGTCTAAAGATTGTAGTTTGAAGGAAAGTTTTGGGAATTATCCTTAGTGAAGCAGTGAACAATAGATGAGATGGCCAAGGAAGAAAGCACATAGAGGGAGCTGGTAAAGAGAGATGGCAAAAGCATGTTAACATTTATGTAGAGGGATAGAAAAAAAGAGCTGTCAGAGAGTCACAGAAACCAGAGAATATGGTTTACACAGAATCCGTTTGCTTTTTATATTCGTATTGATATTTGACTATTACTTATTACTTACTAGAGATTTTTTATTTGTTCAGTAAAACATTTGTTGAGTGCATATAGTATGCTTATCTGGTTGCAGGTTCTTTTTAATGTTAACTATTTAAATCAGTGGGACATTGTATTTCATTTTCCAGAGGAACTAAATTCTCACATAAGATTAATGAGGAAAGAAAGGTAAACAGAGCCTGGATACTTAGAAGCCCATGGTGGCCAGAAAGATAATTGTCATTTAATTGAATTGAGCAGATTGGCAATTTGTGAAAGTGTGTTCTTTTTTTTCAGAAATGCTAGATTTTAAATATCACTAAAAATAATGTTTTTCATATTGAGTATTTTTAAATACTTTCGTAATGGTGAGAAACCATAGAATCTTATAATTTTTGAGACTGAAGGAATTTTAGAGATCGTAGTTTATCTTGTCTTGATGTGGAAACCCTTTACAGATTTTTAAAAAATTTTTAACCTATGATAGCTGTCCTTCATGAAAACCATCCTTTTGTAACCACTGTTGAGTGTCATCCTTTCATTTTGAAAGGTTGACATTTATATTATGACAAACCGCTGTCTTCCAAATTTCCCTTAGACCTTTTGGAAATTGTTTGTTTTTAAAATACTGGCTTTTTTCCTTCTTGATTTCTTCTTTCATCTTAACACTCCCCCCCCCCCCAAAAAAAAAATTGTTACAAGGTAATATATATTCATTGTTCAAATCTGGAAAACGCAGATGCTCATGTTTTGGTATATCAAATTTCAATGAAAAATACTAGTTTCTTACTGTCATTGCTCAGGGTCACAGAAATATGATTACTTTCTCTTCCCTTAAAGGGGGTGTATTTATTATTCAATAGGCTCTTTTTGTAGACTGACCCTCAAACCCTAATGATTCAGATTTTTAGGTACATAGTAAGTAGGACAGTAATGTAAAAAAATACATATTCTTAATAGCATGCAAATAACAAAAAGCTTTTAAAAAAAAAAAAAAAGAAAGATTTTATTTATTTATTTGACAGAGAAAGAGAGCACCAGCAGGCAGAGGGAGAAGCAGGCTTCCTGCTGAGCAGAGAGCCCAATGTGGGACTCGATCCCAGGACCCTGGGATCATGACCTGAGCTGAAGGCAGATGCTTAACCGACTGAACCACCCAGGCGCTCCAAGCTTTTTTTTTTTTTTTTTTTTTAAATATTTTATTTATTTCACAGAGAGGGAGAGAGCACAGCAGGGGGAGCGGGAGAGGGAGAAGCAGACTCCCTGGATCCCAGCACCCTGGGATCATGACCTGAGCAGAAGGCAGATGCTTAACTGACTGAGCAACCCATGCACCCCCAAAAAGCTTTTTAAAATTAAAAATGATACAAATAGAGGATAGAGATCCTTTGTTCTTCTGTGACTGTGCCAGTACATTTTTTGAAATCAGAATCTGACAAGTTGAAAAGAAATGCTCCTGTTGAGCTTACTGTTTCAAGGATTTTTAAATTACTAATTGTGTAAATTGTACCATTTTGTTACTTAAGATGTGGATCTGCAGAATGCAGCCATACCTTTATTCAGCAACTGAGATTTTTTTTGATTAATTTTCTTCAGTAAATAAACTGGGCATTACTCCTTAGCCTAGCCTACTAGACTTCTGCCTACTCTGACTTCCTCTCTTTCCTCTCCCCCATGACCTTTACACCTGAACCCTTTTATCCCAGATCAAAATTGGGTTTTTCCCCCCCAGTGCTTCTCAACTGTGGTTATAGTTGCATACCTTGGGGATATTGAGGGTTCAGTTCCAAACCAGTGTAATAAAGCAAATATTTCAATAAAGGGAATGAAATGAAATTTTTTTGGTTTCCCAGTGCATATGAAAAGTATGTTTGTGCTATATTGTAGTGTATTAATTGTGCAATAGCATTATGTTTTTTAATATCTTTTGTATATATCTGTTTTTTTTTAAGATTTTACTTAATTATTTTAAAGAGCGAGAGAGACAGCATGAGCAGGAGTGGCAGACAGGGAGGGAGAGAGAGAATCTCAAGCAGAGTCCACCCTGAGCTTGGAGCCCAGCATGGGGCTTGATCCCAGGACCCTGAGATCATGACCTGAGCTGAAACCAAGAGTCAGATGCTTAACTGCCTGAGCCACCCAGGTGCCCCAGCAATGTATATGCCTTAATTAAAATTTACTTTATTGCTAAAAATGCTAGCCATCATCTTAGCTTTCAGAGTTGTAGTCTTTTTGCAGTGTAAGATTCTGCCTCCATGTTGATGGTTACTGACTGGATTATTTGTTGCAGCTTCTACATCAGCACTTGCTTTAGCTTGCACTTGTATGTTATAAAGTTGGCTTCTCTCCTTTAACCTCATTAACCAACCTCTTCCAGTTTCAAGTTTCTCTTGAGTTTCCTCACCTCTCTCAGCCTTCATAGAATTGAATAGAGTTAGGGCCTCACTCAGGATTGGGTTTTGGCCTAAGGGAATGTGGCTGTTTGATCTTCTGTTTGATTGGGATCACTGAAACTTTCTCCATATTGGTGGTAAAGGTGTTGCACTTTCATTTCTGTGTCCACTGGAGTAGCACTTTTGATTTTCTTTAAGAACTTTTCTTTCGGGGCGTCTGGGTGGCTCAGTTGTTAAGTGTCTGCCTTTGGCTCAGGTCGTGATCCCAGGGTTCTGGGATCAAGCCCCGCATTAGGCTCCCTGCTCAGCGGGAGGCCTGCTTCTCCCTCTCCCACTCCCTCTGCTTGTGTTCCCTCTTTCACTGTGTCTCTCTCTGTCAAATAAATAAATAAAATCTTAAAAAAAAAAAAAAAAGAACTTTCGAATTTACAACTTGGCTAACTTTGGTGCCAGGGGCCTAGCTTTTGGCCTATCCCTTTCTCACTGAACTTAATCATTTCTAGCTTTTAATTTAAAGTGAGACACATGAGAATTTTCCTTTCACTTTAACACTTACAGACCATTGTAGGGTTATTAATTGGCCTAATTTCAATATTGTGTTTCGGGGAACAGCTGGTTGGTGGGTGGTCAGAGCACACCCAACATTTATCAGTTAAGTTCATTGTCTTAGTTTGTGGTGCCCCAAAACAAGGATAATAGTAACCTCAGAGATCACTGATCACAGATCACCATAACAAATATAATAATAATGAAAAAGTTCAAAATTGAGAATTACCAAAATGTGATACAGACATGAAGTAAGCAAATGCTATGGGAAAAATAGTGCTGACAGACTCGCTCATTTGAGGCAGGGTTGCCCCAGACCTTCCATTTGTAAAAAACACCGTATCTGCAAAGCACAATAAAATGAGGTAATGCCTATACTTAAGAGACACCCGAGGAGCCAGACCCAGTCTGAGAAATTCTGATTTAATTGGTCTGGCACAGGGACTGTAGTATCTTTAAAAACCTTCCGGGATAAGTCTGCAGCCTGTTGTTGAGAACTACTGATTGATTTTTCTTCCCTCGTGTCATCTTTTCAGAGAGATCTTTCAGACCTTTACCATTGTATCCAGTCTCTTTCCCCTCTTTGCTATCCCTTTACCCAGCTGAGTTTTTTTTATTCTTGTATTTTTATTTACTTACTGTTAAAACTTCCATGAAGGCAGGGGCCCCATCTATCTTTCCATGATAGATCTTAACATCTAAGACAGGGTTTGGCAGCTTATTCTCAACATGTTTGTTGTATCTTGTTGAATGAATATTTGTCATTGTAGCAGTGAGGAGGCAATATCAGGCTTATTGTTTCTGTGTAACCTATAGAGGATTGCTTTGTGAAATTGTATTTCAGAGAATTTACTAAATGCTCCAGCAGGCTTTAAGAGGACATTGGTTTCATTATTTAAGGTTTTAGTATCCAAGGACAAACACACACAAGGTATGTTATCCCTTGGAATCTTATGGATGTGAGTTAGGTTCTTATGCCATTGCTCAAAAGGAAGAGATGTTACCATACTTGCAAGTACCTTTGATGGTGTAAGGAGCATTAATGACAGTTGTGTTATGCTCAGTGAATATTCACTTAACACGCAGTAGTTATATGCATCTTTTTGTTACTTTCTCCCATTTTTATTTGCATAAACCACAAGAAGTCCGATGAACGCACACTCATCAACTACTTTTTGTTTACCTATAGTCTTTGTTATTATTCTTGCATATTTTAGATATGTGTTACGCCATTGAGGATAGATTTTTAAATTCTTTTTACTTAATCATATGCATTTTTTCATCTTCTGGTCTTGAAACTAATTTTTTTTCATTTCAAGTCATTGCTCTTAAAAACATTTGCAGTTTTTCTTGTTTTCTGTTACAAAAGCAAAGTGCATTTACTGTTTAGATATTGCAGTATGTATAACAAAGAGAGTCAAAGTTCCTTACAATCAGGTGTATAGCTGCTGCTGATAATTTGTGATATGGTTTTGTAGACTTTCATACTTGGCATATATATTTTATTTCTTAATACTTAACATATTGTTTAAAAATCATATATACTTTTTAACTTTATCTTGAGCATCTTTCTGTACAAATCTCTGCTTGTTTTTATAAAGATCTCAAACTAAACATGTTTAAGACAGAACTCTTGCCTCACCTTCTGCCCCATCTTCCCTAAATCTAGTCTTCCCCACCTTACTTCATGTCTTGCTTTTCCAGCTCAAGACCAAAATTGTCCTTCTTTCCTCTCTCCTGGCCTCCTCTACCTAGTCTCCATTTTTCAGCCACAGCTACATCATGTTGTGCCTAGGCTTTTGTAGTCTATGATGTTTCCATGTTCCACCTTTGGCCCCCTACAATCCATTCTCTACATTGTAGCCAGGTTGTTTTTAAAAACCAAAGTCATGTCTCTGCTCAAAATGAATGCTCAGAATCGCATTGCTTTAAAGATAAAATTTAAAATTCTAATAGTCCTTCTCATCCAACCTTTTCTTTCCCTTTCAACTCTCCCTCTCTTACTAACTTCGATTTCACTAGCTTTTATGTTTTTGAACATGATAAGCATGTCAGGACTTTAGGGCCTTTTTTTTTTCTTTTTAAAGATTTTATTTATTTATATGACAGAGAGAGACACAGCGAGAGAGGGAACACAAGCAGGGGGAGCAGGAGAGGGAGAAGCAGGTTTCCCGCCGAGCAGGGAGTCCGATGCGGGGCTCTATCCCAGGACCCTGGGATCATGACCTGAGCCGAAGGCAGACGCTTAACGACTGAGCCACCCAGACGCCCCGACTTTAGGGCCTTTGCATTTGCTTTTTCTTCAGCCTTGAAGCTGACTCCTTCCCCTTTAGATCCAAATCAGAAGCCTTTCCCTCAGAGAGGCCTTTAGTGATCAACTAATCTAAAATAATTACACTTTATTACTTTCTCATATTGTCCTGTTTATTCATTCGTAGCATATGTCACCATCTGAAATAATCCTATTTACCTATATTTTGAATCTCCACATTAGAAAGTAAGACCCCTGAGAGCAGATTCTAGTGTTCTGTCAAAGAATTCTTTATTTAACCCAAGGTTGCAAAGATTTTCTCCTTTGTTTTCTTTAGAAGTTTTATAATTTGGGTTTTTACATTTTGTCTGTGCTCCTTTTTAAAACAAAATTGAGATATGACTAATGTATAGCATTGTGTAAGTTTGAGGTGTACATGTTGACTTCATGCACTTACATATTGCAGAATGATTACTGCTGTAACATTAGCCGATACTCCCATCACATCAGTTATTTTTTGTGTGTAGTGAGAACACTTAAGATCTTGTCTCTTATCAATTTTGATGTATATAATACAGTATTTTGACTGTAATCATAATGCTGTGCATTAGATCTCCAGAACATACACGTCTTCTAATTTCAAGTTTGTACCCTTTGCTATGGTCCATTTTGAGATGTTTTGTATATGGTAGAAGTTAGGAATCAGAATTCATTTTTTTATGTTATATATGCCTAATTGCTTCAGCACCATTTGTTAAGAAAACTGTCCCTTTTTCACTGAATTTTCTTTGCATTTGTAAAAATCAGATGCCTGTATATATTTGTATTTCTATACTCTATTCTGTTTCATTGATCAGTCTTTTTTTAGGCCAGTACCACACGGTGTTCATGGCTGCCTAACAGATCATGAAATCAGGTGACATTGGTCCTCCATCTTTATTCTTTTTAATTTAATTTTTTTTTTTAATTTTATTTATTTATTTGACAGAGAGAGACATAGCGAGAGAGGGAACACAAGCAGGGGGAGTGGGAGAGGGAGAAGCAGGCTTCCCGCCGAGCAGGGAGCCCGATGTGGGGCTCGATCCCAGGACCCTGCGATCATGACCTGAGCCAAAGGCAGACGCTTAACGACTGAGCCGCCCAGGCGCCCCTTAATTTAATTTTTTTAAGATTTTATTTGACAGAGGAAGAGACAGCAACAGAAATAGTGAGAGAGAGCAGGGGGCGGGGAGGAGAGAGAATCAGCCTCCCTCCTGAGCAGGGAGTCTGACTCCGCGCTCGATCCCCGATCCCAAGACCCTGGGATCATGACCTGAGCCAAAGGCAGACAGTTAACCAGCTGAGCCACCCAGGCATCCCGAACTTTATTCTTTTTAAAGTTCTTTTGGTTATTCTAGGTCCTGTCTATTTTTAAATAAATTTTAGAACCAGCTTGAAAATTCTACCACCCTCTCCCCCAGAAATTCCTTCTGTGATTTTGTTTGGAATTGATTTGAATCTATAGATCAATTTGGCAAGGAATCACAATCTTACATATTGGGTCTTTTGACCCATGCACAGGGCATAGCATCATGTATCTAGGTCTTCTTTACTGTTCTGTGGTTTTTAATATACTAATCTTGCACATTTTTTGTCAGATGTATTCCTAAGGATTTCATATTTTTAATTGCTAGTTTAAGTTGTACTTTAAACTAAAAGTGCTCACACTAACTGGCAAAACCATTATAGTGGAATTGGCCTTTCTGATTTCTATAGTCTTATTGTTTATGGCTACAAATTCTCTGTTTTTAAGAATGCATATTCTTTTATAGCAATTCGGTTAGGTATGTTAAGGGATAGTTTGTCCTTGTCTTTTTTTTTTTTAAGATTTTATTTATTCGTTTGACAGAGAGAGAGAGAGCACAAGTAGGCAGAGAGGCAGGCAGAGGGAGAGGGAGAAGCAGGCTCTCCACTGAGCAGGGAGCCTGACGTGGGGCTCGATCCCAGGACCCTGGGATCATGACCCGAGCCGAAGGCAGCCGCTCAACTGACTGAGCCACCCAGGCGCCCCTGTCCTTGTCTTTTGATGGAATTATCATTTGACTCATTTATATTACAATTATGTGTATTTGATTTATATTTTTTCCTGGTGTAGTAGGTACTGTAAAACATAAAAACAAGAGTGGCTTATAAGCATGTGAAAGCATATACTGCCTGAAAACAGAAGCATATAATTAATGGAGGAATGATGTTAATCATCCTATCATATTTGCATTCCATATGCAGAAACTGATTGATGCCTGTCATCTCAAGCCTGTTAAATTGAATAGTATTTGTTAAATAGACAGCCTCCATAGATTTACTGTATTTGACCCATTCATTTCAGTATGGGTTAAAATTCCTTTTTTTTTTTTTAAAGTAGACTCCACAGGCAATGTGGGGCTTGAACACAATTTTGAGCAGATCAAGAGTAGCATGCTGTACTGACTGAGCCGGCCAGGCGCCTCTGGATTAAAATTCTTATTCTCTACGATACAGTTAAGCAGTTACAAACCATAAGTAACTAATATGTTCACTGAATGCAGGGCAGTTTAGTTTGATTCATTTTGTTGTGTGTTGGTTCTTCAAATTTGACAGTATTAAACAAGTATGACATTATTATCTATATGAGTTATTGAAGATGGATTTCATTCCTCACTGTTTTTATTTTTCAGAATTTTGGGGGACATTTGAATTTACTGAGAGTTTGTTTTTTGTTTTTTGTTTTAAGATTTTATTTATTTGAGAGAGAGAGCACGAGCAGGGGGGACGGGTAAAGGGAGAGGCAGACTCTCTACTGAGCAGGGATCCTGACGTGGAACTCAGTCCCAGGACGCTGGGATCATGACCTGAGCCAAAGGCAGACACTTAACCAAAAGAGTCACGCAGGCACCCCTACTGAGAGTTTCTTTAAAGTAAGCTAAAATTTTCCTCATTTTTCTTTCTTATGTGTGTCTTAAAGGTTTGAAGGGGTGTGACAGGAGGTTTTGGACTCGATGAGTTTCCACCGAAATGTCGGAGAAGTCAGGCCAGAGCACAAAAGCAAAGGATGGGAAAAAGTATGCAACACTCAGTTTATTTAATACCTACAAGGGTAAATCTTTAGAAACTCAGAAAACCACAGGTGAGTAAAATCAAGTGGCATATTTTTATGATTTTCATGGTTTTGTTTTATTGCTATGATTGGTACTCTGGAGCTATTGCTGTTAGGAGCTAGGATAAACCCATTATTTATGCAACCCTATGTACATTGGGCTTTTTATGTGTGTACTCATTTTTCGGGGGATGAATTAAGTGTCTTACAGTAGAAAGTTTATAATTTTTTTAAAAGGATTTTATTTATTTGAGAGAGAGAGAGCTAGCAGGAGCATGAGCAGGGAGGGGCAGAGGAGAGGGAGAAGCAGGCTCCCTGCTGAGCGCAGAGCCCGTGGGGCTCCATCTGGGGACTCCAGGATCGTGACCTGAGATGAAGGCATGGAGGCAGATGCTTAATCAACTGAACCACCCAGGAGCCCTAAAAATTTATAAATGTTTTAAAATATGTCTCTTTTTTCCTGTTTGTTGTCAGCAGAAAGTAGAACTATGTGGCTCCAAAGGGAGACTTGGTCAATGAGATTGGTAGGCATAGGAATATACAGTAGTGGATACTTACTACTGCTTCTAGTTATGGAAGAGAGTCCTGGGATGTTTTGTTTTGTTTTTTGATACCTTGGGCCCAGTATTTATAGTGAAAGGTGAAACCTGGACCATGTATGGTATATTAGCAAGTGTTCATTATGAATGTAAAGTTAGCGCATTTATTCTCTAATATCCTAAATTTTGAGTTTAAAATGGATTTCTTGAAAAGATTACAAAACCACTTATCGCCTGTGTTTTCCTTTCATAGTATATAGGGTATATAGTATATAGGGTTGTTAGAATATATATATAGTATATAGTATATATATATATATAGTATATAGGGTATATAGTATATAGGGTTGTTAGAATGTTTAAATCATCTTTTCAATGGCATGATAGTTTAATATAATTTCTATATTGGATTATTGTTGCAGGTGTGTGGCTTAGTTTAAAAATTCTTATTTTAAGATAAAAGGAAATAATAGTTCAAGATTCCATTAACACCTGTTGTCTTTCTATATTGTTTTAAGAATAAATTGAGCAATAAAATAGATGTTCAAAGAAAGTTGATGTTATTGATCTTTAGTTGCAGCTCGACATGGATTACAGAGTCTTGGAAAAGTTGGTATTTCACGGCGTATGCCTCCACCTGCTAACCTCCCAAGTCTCAAAGCAGAAAACAAAGGCAATGACCCTAATGTGAACATTGTACCTAAAGATGGCACAGGATGGGCATCCAAACAAGAGCAGCATGAAGAAGAAAAGTGAGTCAAAGTCAACTAAAAAATGAAACTATTTCTTTGTAGGGAACTTCTTTTTTTTTAAGATTTTATTTTTAAGTAATCTCCACACGCAGCGTGGGGCTCAAACCCACAACCTCGAGATCAAGAGTTGCATGCTGCAGTGACTGAGCCAGCCAGGCGCCTTGTAGGGAACTTCTGTTTGAGTTTGTTCTGTGTGCTAGACGTTGAACTCTGTATGTTAGGTATCTCAAGCCATTTGAAGTCATTTACATAGTCACCTTTTGATGAATTTTTTGTGTGTGTGAGTAGGTTTAGTGGCAGTATTTCCATGTGTCAAGGTAGAACAGATGACAGAATTGCTAATCACAGCTTTTCGTATGTACTGTGTAAGACTCCCTCGAACCCCCACCATATCAGGCATTCACTTTCTAATATAATTAAGAGTTGATTCTATTAAATAATTTCCATGATGCTAAGAATTTCTGTCTGCCTGGTTCACTGAAACTATACCTGATGCACATTTTAAGTGCTCAAGTACTACTATTTAAATGAATATAAAGAATTAGCAAGCAGGCTACAATAGAATTAATAATGTCCCTTTTAATCATTCAGCATATATTTAGCATTCTGTATTTTAGGGATTATGCAAAGCTCTTAATTTCTTGAATGACCAAGTGAAGTAGTGGTAATTTAGAAAAATAATACAAGTAATTGGATACTTGATGCTTTTTGCCTGTATCTATTATCAGATTTCTGTACTCCTATTTGGGGAGCTTTATATAGTAAATTTGACTTTACTTGGATAAAACTTGTCAAAGACATTGTTTTCTGTTTCTCAGTTGTTGTAGAATTACTACAAAAGTAGCAAGCCAGTTACAAGGTCTGAGTGTACCAGAAATATATTGCCTCTCTTAAGTCTCTTAACTACTACCTTTTTCATTTTCAAGCATTAACTCATTACAAAGATTGACTAAAACTGTAGATTCTTTTAAAACACCTTTTACTCGGGCACCTGGGTGGCTCAGTCATTTAAGTGTCCAACTCTTGACTTTGGCTCAAATCATGATCTCAGGGTTGTGAGATCAAGCCCTGCATTGGGCTCTGCACTGGGCGTGGAGCCTGCTTAGGATTCTCTCTCTGCCCCTCCCCCCAACCCCACCCCTCCAAAAAAACAAAACACCTTTTACTCATGGGGAGGTATCAGGCAAGTTGCTGTTACCTCTTTGAGTAACAGTAATAAGTACAGTGGTGAACCTGTTGACTGCCAGATGGAGAGTTTGCTTAGCCTTAGCCCTGGCTAAGTCCACCAGTCCAGACAGTATGTATGCCTATAATGTTATTTCTAATTATATATAAATGTTTACTTCTTTAAAATAGATTTTGGTAGCTATACTCAATAATGAGTGTTTCTTTTTTTCTTTTTTACAAAATGAAAAACGAGTAAAGCTATCTTCTCCTTGGGTTATTAAAAGGAAGAAATGAAAGGGGATAAAAATAGCTATACTTTATTTAAAGGAATGTTGCAGAGGAAAAGCATTTGTGGGAGATGCATCTATGAGTAAATATGTAGCCAAAACAGTTATACACAAATTTACCTTAACTACAATATTCATTTTTATTTTTTTGAACATACAATATCTGAAATAATGGATTCATATTTTTTTTAAGAACACCAGAAGTTCCACCAGCACAGCCAAAACCTGGGGTTGCAGCTCCCCCAGAAGTAGCACCTGCTCCCAAATCTTGGGCCAGTAACAAGCAAGGTGGGCAAGGAGATGGTAAGTGGACATAGGCTGGGGAAACTGGCTAGGTTTGATAGTTACTGAACAGCCATGCAGGAGATAAGGGGTGGATTTTGACAGGGGCAGAGAACGTTGTCAAGGATATACTCAGGTCCTAAAAAAGGGTCTTTCTTTCAACTGTTGGGGTAGTTAAGTTTCAGTGCCAAGACCCATGTATGAGCCAATGATAGGGATTTAAAAAGGAGTCTTTAAGATACTCTCCCACATTGTTTTTATCTTCACCCTACATGACCAGAAAAAACTTTGTACCTTCTGCTTTTTGGGGCATAAAAGTACCCAGATACTGTGTAAATAGCTAGAAGCTATATTCATCACCATCTGTGTTCCCTAACCTCTTCTATTTCAAACATGTGCTACTCAGGATTTCCATAGTAGAGAAGAGCTAGACAGTAGCCGTAAAGCATGGTAGCTGTAATACTCCCCCCCCCCCCCAAGGAATGATGGACTCCCCAGCAAAATTTAAATTTTCCACTTGCAAAACAGGAAAGATCTATAAAACATTGTATAGAAAATCTAGGCCCTATCTACACCCTCAAGTTAATAAAATCAGATCTTTTAATTTATAGAAGTATATAAATAAATAGGCAAGTAGGTAGGTAGATGGGTGAATGGGTGACTAGTGACGTGCAATCAGTATCTCAGTGATAAATTTAGTGAAGGCATTTTAGCGTCATTGTGATACTTGCAGTGTTGATTCATGTATTGTTTCAATATTATTTGATTCTTAGAGTTATTAGCAAAGAAGTTTGACTTTTTGAAAAATGTAAGGAGTTATTGTAAAAGAAAAACAGGAGTGAAATTCTCCTCATTTTCCTTATCATCTTTAATGAGTCCTGAACAGTGTCTGGCAGATTCCTTTCTTAGATTTTTATCTCCTCATGGCTGTTCATTAACTTTCCAAGGGATTCTAATTCTAAATAAATGTTAAAGTTTTATGGATACGAACAGTGGAATAAATATATATATATAAACTATATAGTATATATAATTATATATATATATGGAATAATTTATCAGAGAAAAGCAGAGTACTCTATCGTGGGAGGGTTTTTTCATTATCTTCAGTATAAAAATTACATTTAATGTTTTAAAAAAATCTGTAGGAATCCAGGTGAATAGTCATTTTCAG
This sequence comes from Phoca vitulina, assembly GCF_004348235.1. Lineage (NCBI taxonomy): Eukaryota > Metazoa > Chordata > Mammalia > Carnivora > Phocidae > Phoca > Phoca vitulina. Next base: position 10,994,973 of record NW_022589757.1, read on the forward strand.
CAAGAATTTCCCAGCCTGCAGGCAGCTGGGGATCAGGAAAAAAAAGAAAAAGAAACAAGTGATGACAGTTATGGACCTGGACCCAGTTTACGCCCACCAAGTAAGAATACCTTTTATTTCATAGAAATAGTGAATGAGATTATATTTGTATTTTATTTTGTAACATAACCTGCCCAATATTATTGTATGTGTGACTTACCTCCTTTGAAAAGACAGTAACTGCTGTCATTCCGGTGTGGTTTTCACATGCACAGCATTGGTATAACTTAAGAACATGTTGGAAATGTACATCTTGGGCCTCACACCCAACCCACTAAATTAGAAATCTGCATTTTAACAAGATGTCTGGGTGAGTTCTTTGCACATTAATATTGGTCATTTTTACAGTAGTAAAAATTTTGAACCAACCCCTCTAATATGCAAATATTTATTTGTAAATCATATCCATTTATCTGCTACTCTATTAACATTCAGTGATCCTGTGCTTTCTGAACTCACACCAAAGAACCAAATAAATTTGGATAGTAAGAAATACTTGTATTATGGACATATAGGAAAAGCTAAAAATAGAAATATAAAATCCTTGAGATTAAGTGTCTTATTTATTAATTATATTAGTTTCCTATTGTCATTACCAAATATCTGAAAGGATCCTGTATACATGGGAGATTTCTCTTTTCGGTGATGGTTACAAATCTGTATTTCTGATAACCTAATACATTTCATACTTCTTATGGCTCATTTCTTGTCTGGTCTGGGTAAATCATCTTTTGTTATTTTTACTTTTAATTGTTACGTAGTTGATGTATTTATATTAGAAATAGATTGTCAGCTGTATTTTCTTTATTTTTTTAAGATTTTTTTATTTTTAATTTTAAGTAATTTCTACACTCAACATGGGGCTTGAACTTAAAACCCTGAGATCAGGAGTTCCATGCTGTACCCACTGAGCCAGCCAGGCACCCCTCTATTATTTTCTTGTTCAGTTGATTTTCACCAGTTATCTGTTCCTGCATAACAAATTTGGCAGCTTAAAACAACAGCTGAACTAGACTTAATGATTTCACACAGTATCCAAGGGTCAGGAATCTTTGAGCTGCTTAGCTAGGAGTTGTGGCACAGGAACTCTCAGCAACCTTGCAGTATGTCATCTAATGCTGACCTGACGGGGCTACTGTTCCAAGCTCACTCGTGATAGCTCTTTTATGTGTGGGCTGCTCACAAGATTGCTTCCCCAGATAAAGTAAAGAGTGACAGGACTACTCCCACTCAGGATGGAAGCCCAGTCTTTTATAACTTAACCCCATAGGAGACACATCATCACTGCTGCTTTATTCTGTAGGTGACACAAACCAATCCTGGTACAGGGTGTGAATACCAGGAGATAGATACCCATTTTGGGTCATCTTAGAGGCTACCTTCCAAAGAGATATCCTTGTAAAATCATTTACCTATTTTACTGAGTGTAGTTTTACCAGATAATATAGTCACTAAATTTGCCCCCTTGGGCACATGTAACTAGCCATAGTAGCCTGAAAACAGATGAGGGCATTACTGTCACCACAGGACTCCCAGCCGTCTTCCCTCAGGACACCTCCAGGTATAACAGTGACTCTAATCTCTATATCAAATAATGGTAAAGCTCAATAGAAAAGTTCTTTTTTTTTTTTAAGATACTATTTTTTGTTTATTTGACACAGAGAGAGAGACAACAAAAGAGGGAACACAAGCAGGGGGAGTGGGAGAGGGAGAAGTAGGCTTCCCGCGGAGCAGGGAGCCCGACGCGGGGCTCGATCCCAGGACCCTGGGATCACGACCTGAGCCGAAAGTAGACGCTTAACGATTGAGCCACCCCTCGATAGAGAAGTTCTAATATTTTCTTCCCCAACCCCAGTCTTTGCTTTTGGTGGTACCCTCTGTGGTACATCTCTGCTTTGGAAGCCACTGTTCTTGATATCCTAAACACTTTGAAAGCAGTAGGACATAGATTAGATTTTCACTACTCCTTCACTGTGTTTTGTTAATCTATTGAATTTTGAAATGTGCCTAGTTTGATTTCACTGTATTCCATTTTCAGCTTTTTTCTTATGCCCCTCCCCCTTTTTAATTTCAATTCTGAATTCTGTGGTGCTGTTTCTTTGTTTTAATTGAATTTCTTATCTCTCTCCATACCAGATGTTGCTTGTTGGAGAGATGGTGGTAAGTCTGCTGGATCACCTTTGACATCTGACCAAGATGAAAAGCTCTCTGGCCAGGATGAAAGCACAGCTGGAACATCAGAACAAAATGATATCCTCAAAGTGGTGGAAAAGAGGATAGCTTGTGGTCCTCCACAGGCTAAACTGAATGGACAGCAGCCAGCTCTTGCTTCCCAGTACAGAGCTATGATGCCTCCTTATGTAAGTATTGTTAAAGAGGCAAGTTGTTAAATAAGAGGTTTTTGCTCTGGGTTCCATGGAGAGAATTAGAATGGGGAAAAGTTTAGGTCTATATTTGCATTAACATCTAACTAAAAATTAGCATTTTCCTTGATTATGGATGCAGGAAATAAATCACAGAAGTATCAGGAGTACCCTAGTTTTTATCATTAATAGGGATCATATTTATTTTCATTTCCTATCATATTGTGGATATGGCAAAATATACTCAGTAATACTTCAGAGTAGTTATTAGACCCATGGGTAGCCCCACTTGTTATTTAATGAAAGCACATACATTACCATATCATAAATTTGTTTTTTAAATATTGTGTTAACAAAATTTTAGCATAATTGTTTTCTTTTGTAGTACTCTGTTTTAGATTATGGATTTAAAACATTTCTATGAGAAGAGATTTCATAGGATTGACTAGACTGCCAAGGGGGGTAGTTCATGGCACAAAAAAAGTTAATATGTGCTTTAGCTCTAAAGTTTTTATTGGTAAACATACCTTTTACATTCTTTTTAATTTCTCATTATGGAATATTTTGAACATATGCAAAAACAAAAAAACAGTACAGTGAACCCCCCCCCCCTTCTTCCATATCTACCACCCATCTTCAGTAGTTATCAACTTGAGGTCAGTCTTGGTTCAGCTATTTCCCACCACCTCCAATTACTGAAGCAACATCCTAGATACATCATTTCATCCATATATATTTTAGGTTGTATTTTAAAACATAAAAACTAGGAGAAAAATCCACCATGGCATTATCATACCTAAAAGGAAAGTTTTGGTTTTTTATCTAAAACATTTTTTTTAAAGATTTATTTATTTATGGGTTGGACAGAGAGAGGAGGAGGGGGAGTCTTAAGCAGACTCTGCCCTGAGTGCAGAGCCTGACATGGGCTCGATCTCATGACCCTGAGATCACAACCTGAGCCGAAACCAAGAGTCAGACGTGCAACAGACTGTGCCACCCAGGCGCCCCTAAAAAGAGTTTTTAAAAACATCAAGTCAGTATCCTGATTTCTCTGGTTATCTCATGATTAGGATCCAGATAACATCTATTCTTTGAGATTGATTGATATTTTTTTAGGAATCCTGTTGCCTTTGGTTACTTCTTTCCCTCCATCTCTCTCGCTCTCTCTTTTTTGTGGGGGGGGGGGAGCTTGTTATTTATTTGTTATCCTGTGGAGTTTTTCATAGTCTGGATTTTGCTGATTCTATTTTTGTAGTTTTATTTAATATATATTTGTGACCCATATATTTATATAAATTAATAGGTAGATTTGGTGCCCTCGAACGTTTGTTTGCTCTCAGCCTCCTGTGAAATGATACGGTAAACTACATGTGCCCAAGTAAATAAATTAACATTTTTCAGGAGACCGTTAATCTCAAAGAGAGTAAGGGTCTGGTTCTTATATATATATATATATATATATATATATATATATATATATATATATTTTGACAGAGAGAGACACAGCGAGAGAGGGCACACAAGCAGGGGGAGTGGGAGAGGGAGAAGCAGGCTTCCCGCCGAGCAGGGAGCCCGATGTGGGGCTTGATTCCAGGGCCCTGGGATCATGACCTGAGCCGAAGGTAGATGCTTAACGACTGAGCCACCCAGGCGCCCCTCTTATATTTATTTTTATTATGACTTAATTCCTAAGTATTCAGGCTCTAAATATCCATATTTTTTCATATTTTCTATTTCTTTGTATTATTTAATTATTCTAGGGGAGAGGAGGGAAATAAATGATTAAAAAATATATATATATTTTTAATTTGAGAACATGATAAAAATCAGTCTTATATGCTAACCTGTAAATTATTTACACCAAACTACTTGTCTCCTAATAGTTTCCAAATTGTTCTTCCAAAGACCCCTGAATTTTCAGGCCTGGGGGTTGGGATGGTAGAAGGGAAAGTTTTAAAAGGGGAGACCAAGCAGGCTTTTTCCCAGTTTCATCAATCATTTTATAGTTCCACTAACTAACAAAAACAGAAATGTTTTTAAAACCATCAGTATATATTGAGAATTTAAAGATTGTTTCTACACTTATTTTTGTGGCAAATTCCTAAATTTTAAGCATTTAATACATCAAATTAATCTCTATGCCTGACTAATCAGCAGAAGAGGGATCTAATGAAACTTTACCTATGAACATTTGCCTCCAACTGTGTTTTTGCTAACTTTCAGTACAGGATGATGTAACCAAAAATTCTCAGCATTCGCCAGACTAAAAGCTTCTCCATCTGAGCTTCAGCTGCTGCTTAACTTAAAATTAACTTGCTCTGACCCTACTTAGAAATGCATCTTTAGATGGAATGATCATATAAACATAGCCTTTCTTCAAGTACAGAGTAATTTCTTTACCTAACAGGTTTGTTGTTGTTGTTGTTGTTTTTTTAAAGAAAAGCTAATCTATTTCAGGATATAAATTACGTGTTTAAGGTAATACAGTCTTTCTTTCTTGCCTGCCTTCCTTCCCTCCTCACTCCCTTCCACCCTCTCTCCTTTCTTTTTTCTCCCTCTTTCCTTCTTTTTCTTTCTTTTCTTTTCTTTTTTCCTTGTATTTTGACCTGGTTATAAGCAAATAGCTATAAGCACATCTTTTGACATCTGTTCCCTTCTCTCGGCGGTGTTGTCTTCATACTCTATCTTTAACTTCTCCTAAACTTCACTTCTCAAATCCAAGTTCCCATAGAGAGCAACATCCTTGTACCTCAGTTTATGATAATGATCTGTATATTAGCTTGAATCAGAATCCACCTATTTCCAACCCCTGGGAAATCTCCCATACCCACTATCTTCCTCACTCCCCTGGATTATGGACCATACTTTTATCTAAACTGAATTTCTCGGGGCACCTGGGTGGTTCAGTTGTTAGGCATCTGCCTTCGGCTCAGGTCATGATCCCAGGGTCCTGGGATTGAGCCCTGCATCTGGCTCCCTGCTCGGCAGGAAGCCTGCTTCTCCCACTCCCCGTTTGTGTTCCCTGTCTTGCTTTCTCGCTGTCAAATAAACTAAAATCTTTAAAATAAACTGAATTTCTTTTTACCAACAAATCTGCCTTCAGTTAATCTGCATTATGATGAAGTGTCCCATTATTTCCTTTCAGGTATTTGAACTTAGGACTTTGCAGGTCTCTGGGGTGCATGCATGTTGTCTTTTTAGGTTTTTCATGTTGGTACATAATCATGTGGTTTTGTTAATGGGATAGCAGAAGTTCTTCGTAGGATGTGTCCTAGTTATTATCCGTATTTGTAAAGTCTTGCTAGGCGCATTAGTCTTAACAGATGGCTTGTTACTGAGGGTGAATGATGATTTATACCAGCTGATACAACTAATTATTCATAGAATGGTTTATTATAATCTTTCTTTCTATAAATTACCTCAGGTTTAGTTAGGGTGATCTTTTATTTATATATATATATATAAAACTTGGTTGCAAAATTTATCAATTTTGTTTTCTTCATTCAGATGTTTCAGCAGTATCCGAGGATGGCTTATCCTCCTCTTCATGGTCCCATGAGGTTTCCACCTTCTTTATCTGAAACAAACAAGTAAGACTATTAAATGATAAAAGTTGCCAAGGCACGAAGGCACATATGCTCATTAAGATTTTCTGGAGGTTGAATGGATTGTAATGATTGATTCATTATTTTGACCTCAAAGTACAGTTGCCATGAACAAATAATTGACTTTTATAAGATAGAACAATACTTTATTCTTCTAAAACTTTAAATTGACGTAAGATTCTGAAAACTGAAAATCATGGCATGACAGTTGTTTATCCCTTCTTCCTTCCATGATGTTAATGATTAATGACTCCCCATTTTCTTTTTTTTTTTTTTTGCTTAATGTGAGACTCGAGCATTCTCCTCAATGATTTTTCTTAACATTCTTCATTTTGATATTAGTATTAGTCTTAGCCATATTGTTCTTTAACATACTTGTTTTATTTTAAATTTTTGGCAATTAAACCCATTTTCTGATACTAAATACTTGTAACAGAATTATATATTGTCCTGAACTTATGTATTAACATTAGAATTTCTTCATACATGTCAGGTGTAAAATATTTTGTACATCAGACAATACTAATGTTGAATTGAAATGAACTAAATTCCAATCTTTTAATATTTACGTAATTTAGAATCATTAAAACTTTGTATCTTTTCCCCTCATAACCTCTTGTTTATTAGAAGCCTTCGAGGAAGGGGTCCACCTCCTTCATGGGCCTCTGAGCCTGAACGCCCCTCCATCCTTAGTGCTTCAGAACTAAAGGAGCTTGATAAATTTGATAACCTAGATGCTGAAGCTGATGAAGGTTGGGCAGGTAAGAGGCAAAATTAATTAAGTGTTTTTAGTTTTTAGATGTTTTTAAACAGTCAGTCTGAATTTTCCTTAATTTACTAGGTGCTCAGATGGAAGTAGATTATACAGAACAGCTGAATTTCAGTGATGATGATGAGCAAGGAAGTAGTAGTCCTAAAGAAAACAGCAGGTAAGCTATTGGAACAACTTCCACGAGTAATACTATGAATTCATTGATATAACATTATCCATTTATGCAGAGAGGTTTCATTAATAGTCATTTGTTCCTTTTTTTATAGAATTTCTACATTCTACTCCAAGAACTTACTGAGTGGGAAGTTGATTAATAAGGCAAATTTTAAAGTACAGCTAGTCAAGGAATTAAAGTTTGATGCTTCTAAAGAAAATACATATTTTAAAAAAGATGTTTAGATCCTGGCCATCTAATTGGTGATATTTTTTTTTAAAGATCTTATTTATTTATCGGAGAGAGACACAGCGAGAGAGGGAACACAAGCAGGGGGAGTGGGAGAGGGAGAAGCAGGCTTCCCGCTGAGCAGGGAGCCCGATGCAGGGCTCAATTCCAGGACCCTGGGATCATGACCTGTGCTGAAGGCAGACGCCTAATGACTGAGCCACCCAGGCGCCCCTAATTGGTGGTATTTTGAAAGACAGTATCAGGGACTGTTTCAAACTTGTTACTTGCTTGAACTGATTAATATTTACAAAACTGGAGAAAAATTACTTGAATTACTGTAGCTGCTTTTTTAAACTTCAGCAAGCAGCATTAAAGTTTGAAAAATGGGAGCTTTTCATCTCTAATGCAGGGACATCAGAGTCAGGAATATATGGGTTATACACCATAAAAATTGGGCTCTTAAAATACAAGGAGCTTGCATGCACATGCAGTTAGTTGCTAGAAGTTTTGGTAGAATTGGTAGAGTTTTCTAGCCATGGCATTGTAGTATACTGCTGTTTCATGATCAGTTATGAAATGCCTGGCACTTGTGATTTTAAAAAATACTATAGTTTGGCTTCTGTTTTTTCATTAAGTCAGAATAAATTAGAATACAGGTATTAATTATAATATTACTTGGTTGCATTTAGATGAGACTTTTTGGGTGGGGGTCAATCAAAATGGTTGGGATATATTCCTTTGTGAAGTTGTATGTCAAGTGTGAGTGTCCATATTTGACAACTACTCTACTGCACTTTATACCTTGTGATGATAACTTAGCCAAACCTAGGTCCTAACACATTATAGACATATGGTATATATTTACTGAATGAATGAATGAATGAATGAATGAAAGCACCACTAGGTCACAAGACCGTCTCATTCCTTGATATATTCCCACTCCGCCCACTAAAACCATATAGAAATAATCTTTATAGACAAAATGCTTTTACTTGTGGTGTAGTCTGTCCACTTTACTTTCTTATTTCACCTGGATTTTGATTGCTTAGTGAGGATCAAGGTTCAAAAGCTTCTGAAAACACTGAAAACCGAAAAGAAGCAGATGAAGCTTGCAACACGAAGTCATCTCAGATACCTGCCCAGCCATCAGTATCAAAAGGTCCCTATGGGAAGGGACCTCCATTTAATCAGGTTTGTTGGACTTAAGGAGATCATTGTCATTACCTGTACTTTGGTTGAATTAATCTTGTAATCATAAAATTGAAGAATTAGGAAAAGGAAACTGTATCTTTTGTCTTGAATAGTTGTACATCTAAACCATAATTTTATTGCATTATTAACAGGAGCTGTCGATACAGTAGCTAAAATTAATAAGTAGAAACTAAAGTTTCACCTTTTTTCTGCTTGTAACTGTTTGGTCCTATTAAAGTGGAGGTTTAAACTTTTTCCAAACATTGCTAAGTGCTTTATGGTTTACTGAGTTCTTTGTAAATTCTAGTCAGTATTCATATGTGAAATAGTACGCTGAGTAGGGAAATCACACATAAGGAGTAGAGAAATCTATTAAGTGTGAGTCATTTTGAAGAACATTGTTAAAGGAAATAATGTAGGTAAACAGATACACTTGATCCTGCTTCCAAGAAACTGCATTGCAAGCTGGGAATTAAAAAGGGCTGTCATCCAGAGAGTCCACTTGACTCATAGTGTACTCAGCATGTATTTGTTGAATTCAAACAAAACAGATGGAGGAACTGGTTCCTTCAAGGAGATAAAAGGTAGGTAGCTAACAGTCTCTGTAAAATGAAAAGACATCAAATATCATTTGCGAGACAGTGTGATAAATGGTGTGACAGAGCGCACATAATGAGTTCTTAGAGCATTCTCTGGAAAAGGTTTTGCAAAAGACTTGGTACTTGAAGTGGGAATTAGCCAGTAAACAAGGGAAGAGAGAAATTTCAAGCAGTGGGAACATGTTCAGAGTAGAGAAGCACGAGAAAGCATGGCACATTCTAGAAGTCTCCAGTAGTTTGATATAGGAGAGGAGTTAAGAGAGCTGCATAACAACCAGTTGTTAAATGTATGATATACAAGGAAGTTTGAATTTTATTCTTATGGCATTGGTTAGTCATTGGAGAATAAATTTGTGAACTCTGAAAAAGGATTTTTCAAGTTTTTTTATTTTTATTTTTATTTATTTTACTTATTTATTTTTTAAAGATTTTATTTATTTGACAGAGAGATAGCGAGAGCAGGAACACAAGCAGGGGGAGTGGGAGAGGGAGAAGCAGGCTTCCTGCCGAGCAGGGAGCCCAATGTGGGACTCGATCCCAGGACCCTGGGTTCATGACCTGAGCTGAAGGCAGACGCTTAACGACTGAGCCACCCAGGCGCCCAAGTTTTTTTTTTTTTTTTAAATAAAATTCATGTTTTATGTGACTTAAATTTACTGGCTTAACATGGGGAGTGATAATCCTTTCCCATGAAAGAATAGAGGAATATCATATATCATATCTTAATGTCTTGATTTGTGTGTGTGTGTGTGTGTGTGTGTGTGTGTGTGTGACATTGTATTAGCAAGTGAATAGTGTTGTTAAGTGTAGCAAGTGAGTATGTATTGTATTTGATTCCAATAAGTTTTAGATGTTTCATTTCTTTAGGTAAATGTCATACATTTAGTTTGCCATTAGGAAAAAATGCAGAAAAAGAATAGGGCTTATGTAAATAAAATTTCAAAATTAAAGGCGTACTTCTCCACTGCCAAATTACCTGTGGTAGAATTTCAAAATTTATACACTAAAATTCTACTTTTTGCAAAGTCCATTTGAGATTCTAATCTTATTAAAATGGCAGAGTGATTTTATAGAATATAATGTTATGCAGTGAGTGGTGTACTTTTATTAAAAAAGAGAAAAGGATGAAGATGGTTTACTGTTTGCAATCTTGTAGTGCCACTGAAAAAAATTTATGTTCAGAAATATTTCCAGTAGATATCTTTTATCTGGTTATTTTGTAATAGTCCTTATCTTTATTATAGGAACGTGGACCATCTTCACACCTGCCACCACCTCCAAAATTGCTTGCACAGCAGGTAAATCTTAAATGCTTCTTTGTGGTCTGTATGTATTATTTGATTTTATTTCTTTAATGGAAAGATTTCTGTATGTTTCTTATAACTTTTATGAAACAACTAGGGATATTACCTTGTTAGTTCTTTGCATTATCTTTCTCTTTTTTCTGCTCCTCTTCATTCTCAGTTGATAGGCATGCTCCTAATTTCACTAAGAAAATGAGAAGCAACTGTTTTTCCCATTTCAGTGCCCTTATTCTGACTTCTTCCTATCCTTGCTGCTAAGGGCAACCCTTCTTACTGTTCCCTTGCTCCCATCTTCTATCACTTATCGGTAATATTATCTCCCATCTTAAACTTTTTTAAAAATCAACCCTTCTTTAACTCTCACTACCCTCCATCCCCCTATAGTTTCCACCCTATTTCTCTGTTCTCCTTCATGGCAAAATTGTTTTAGTGAGCTATTTGCACTTACTGTCTTCACTTTCTCTCTCATTAACCCTTTACAGTTACACAAACATCACCACTATGCCTTTGAAACTATTATTATGAAGGTCAGTAATGGTTTCCATCTTGCCAAATTCAGTTCTATTCTCTTTATTTTACTTAATTTCAGTAGCGGTTGACATAGCTAATCTTTCCATCCTTCCTAAAAGACTTATTTTTTTTTACTTTTAAGACATCACACTTATTGTGTTCTCTTTCTTCAATTTGTGTTTTTTGTGGGCCTTTATGGGGGGGGAGCACGCGTGCACACACACACACACAGGAAGGGGGAGGGGCAGAGAGAGAGGGAACAAGAGAATCCCGAGCAGACTCCCCACTGAATGTGGAGCCCTACACGGGACTTGATCCCACAACCCTGAGATCATGACCTGAGCCGAAATCAAGAGTCAGACACTTAACTGACTAAGCCACCCAGGTGCCCCCCCTCGGTGTTAGAGGGTTAAGGGTTGTGTTCTTATTCCTTTTTCTGACTATATCCTTTCCCTGGAAGATCTCATAAATGTGCTTATGGTACTTAAGTATATATTATCTTTAGCCCTTAAAGTTCTACCCTATCTTCAAGAGTCATATATTTAGTGATCATAAGCATTTCCACTTGGATTTCTGATAGATATGTCCAAACCATAACAAGATCCCCCCCATACACATGTGACACACGTGGCTCTGCTTCTTCCCTTGTCTTCCCGTCTTATGTAATGGCATTATCATTTACCCATTTGCTCAAGGTAAAACCTAGAAGTCACTCATAACTCTTCCCTCTTTTTTATCATACATCCACCCTAATCTATCAGCAAATTATGTCACCCCTACCTTCGGAATATATTCCTATACTGAGTAATTGCCTACCACCCGTTATATTTCCCTTCAACTATCACAGTAGGTTCCTAATAGGTCTTATTTCCCACTCTTCCTCCGCTTACCTGCCACCTCCATCCTAAATTCTCCTATAGTAGATCAGTCTTGTCCTATTCAGGTCCTTCCAGTGGTCTTTAAGGTCTCTGTCTACTCTCCTCATTTTATCTAGTTTTCTTTTTGTTCTTGCCACACAAGCTTTATTGCCGCAAATAAAACATTTTATTTGCTGTTTCCTCTAACTAGAGGAATGTTTTCCAGAGATCCTTCTAATCAAATTCTTTGCTCAGGTGTTACCACTTTAGAGGCCTTCCCTAATTGCCCTACTGTGACAGGCATACACACCACAACCATCACCACCATCTCCACCAGTCGTTTTCCTTTTAACTACTGAATGCTCTTTATGGTATTTTTATATACATACAGGCTAAAACTAAACATGTGGACGAAAGTGGAAGAAAAAATCTTTAAACTTGGGTCAATAAAGATGGTCTTGGATAATTCACAAAAGGCGTGAATTAGAAAAAAAATCTGTCAGTTGGAGTTTTAAAAACATCTCTGAGGCAATGAAAAAATATGTACACAAAAAATATTACTAATCTGACCAGAACATGTACCAGAATATATATATATATTTTTTTTTTTTTAAGAAAGAATTTATTTATTTATTTTTAAAGATTTTATTTATTTATTTGTCAGAGAGAGAGCACAAGCAGGGGGAGCGGCGGGCAGAGGGAGAAGCAAGACTCCCTGCTGAGCAAGGAGCCCCATGCGGGGCTCGATCCCAGGACCCTGGTATCATCACCTGGGCCGAAGGCAGACACTTAATTGACCCACCCAGGCGTCCCTGGAATATATTTTTTAAAAGAAGTACAAACAGGGGTGCCTGGGTGGCTCAGTCGGTTAAGCGTCTGCCTTCAGCTCAGGTTGTGATCCCCAAAGTCCTGGGATTGAGTCTCGCCTTGGGCTCCCTGCTCTGCCTCTTTGTCTCTCATGAATGAATAAATAAAATCTTAGAGAAAAAAAAAAAAGAACAAACAAAAGACCCTTATAACTAATAATAAGACAAATAGTCCAACAAAATGATTTGAACATTCACTTCACAGAATGAGATATATAAATGGCCAGTAAGCACAAGAAAAGATGTTCAGTATTTTAAACACCAGGGAAATGCAAGTTCAAACCACAGTGAGATTTTGTTACACGTCCAAAATTTAAAGGGCTGGTGACACCAAATATGGTGGGGGTATAAAGCAGCTAGCACCCTCATAAATTACTGGTGGGTCTGTAAAACCTTGTAACCACTTTGGAAAACAGTTTGGCAGTGTCTTAATAAAGTGAAAAATACACTTACCACATGACTCGGCATTCCACTCCTAAGTATTTATCCAAGAGAAATGAAAACACATGCATTTACAGAAAGACTTAGGCATGAATGTCCATAACTGTTTATTCATGGTTAAAAAACTAGCAGCAGTCCACGTGTCCATCCACAAGTGAAACGATGTGCCTATGATGGAATACTACTGTTCAGCAGTAGAATGGAACAAATGATGGATGGCCACCTCCAAACTATTATCCTGAGCACGAGAAGCCAGATACAAAAGAAAATATAACTTGATGTATCCATATATATGAAACTAGGAAAGGTAAAACTACTCTCTATTGCCAGAAGCAGACCAGTGGTTGTTTGGGGTTAGGGGTGCTGGCAGATAAAGTGGTTTGCCTAAGACAGCACCGTTAGTAAATGGTAGAGTCTGGATCATATATATATATTTTTTGTATTTAGTCCAGTGTTTTCATCATACCATTATTTTCTCATTTGTAAGGATTCTGACTGGTTTTATGGCTTTTTTTTTTTTTTTTAAGATTTTATTTATTTATTTGACAGAGAGAGAGACAGCGAGAGAGGGAATACAAGCAGGGGGAGTGGGAGAGGGAGAAGCAGGATTCCCGCAGAGCAGGGAGCCCAATGTGGGACTCGATCCCAGGACCCTGGGATCATGACCTGAGCCGAAGGCAGACGCTTAACAACTGAGCCACCCAGGCGCCCTGGTTATATGGCTTTTGAGATTTCTTCACCCTCCTAGCTATTAAAATCAGTATTTTTAAAAGTTCTTTTTAGTTCCTTAACATTTCAGCCCTTCAGGTGCTCTCTTTATTCTGCTTGTTTTGCGTAGTTGCTGGCAGTGATTGTAGTTGTTTTAGAACATATCAATTAAAAAGTAGGTCATTAAAACTCAGTCTCTCAAGTGATATCCCACATTCCACTGTGGGTTCTAAGCATGCATTTCTGGATCTTCCAGTTCACAGCTCAAGAACTCTGTCTATACAGGCTGATTTCTAGGAATTTCTCCTCCTTGGAAGTGTCGGCAGTAGTAGTGTCTCCAACTTCTTCACTTAGCAGCTCTGGCTGGCTGTTTTTTCCCTGTAACTGCACCTGTGTCTTCTCAGGGCTCACATGACACTGTTCTGCATCTTTATGGACTTTTCTCCCTCTTTAGGCATTCCATCTCTGAGAGTTGCAGCTCCAAAAAGCACTCACATTCTAAATTTCCTTCATGTCTACATTTAGATTTTGAAATTCATGTTGTGACAGCTTCTAATTTCATTCAACAAATTTCTGTATGTGTGGTAATGTCTGCCACAATAAATAGGTATATGGCCTAGATTAATTGTTCTGGTCTTAGTTTGGGGAATTATCTAAATTTAGTATTTTCCCCATGTTGGTACTTGTTTGTATTTTAATATGTATGTTTTATCAGAAACATTTGTGACGTTTTGTGGAGTTTTTCCTTCCCTCTTCATGTCTCTGATTTGGCTAAGATCAAGTGTGGAAATAGATTTGTCATATTCACCTGATAATTTATCATAATGTTTCAGCATCCTCCTCCAGACCGGCAGGCAGTACCTGGAAGACCAGGCCCTTTCCCCCCGAAGCAGCAAGTACCAGATGAAGATGAAATATGGAAGCAAAGAAGAAGACAGCAGTCAGAACTTTCTGCAGCAGTGGAACGAGCTCGGAAACGGCGTGAAGAGGAAGAGCGAAGAATGGAAGAACAAAGGAAGGCAGCATGTGCAGAGAAACTGAAACGATTGGATGAAAAGCTTGGCATTGTGGACAAACAACCCTCTCCAGAGGAGATTAGAGAAAGGGAGCGAGAAAAAGAACGGGAGCGTGAGAAAGAACTTGAAAGAGAACAAGAACGGGAGCGAGAGAAGGAGAGGGAAAAAGAAAGGGAGAGGCAACAGGAGAAGGAGAAAGAACTGGAGAGAGAGCAGGAAAAACAGAGAGAACTGGAAAAGGAAAGAAAGCAAGAAAAAGAGAAGGAACTAGAACGACAGCAGGAAAAGGAAAAAGAACTGCAAAAGATCAAGGAACAGGAAAAGGAATGTGAGTTGGAGAAGAAAGAAAGGGAAAAAGTGGAGGAAAAAATTGAACACAAAGAACCTACTTTAGAGCCTATGGTAGAAAAACCAGAAAGTGAAACCAACTGTAATAAAGGTATGAGAGTCTTGTTTGTTCTTATTTAAGAGGCTTCATAGTACTTCTGGTGTGGATGTTTGTGTATTTTTAATATATGTATGTATGTAATCCAGATAAAAATGATTGAGGTGGTTTGTTTGTTTGTTTTTAAAGATTGATTTTATTTATTTATTTAGAGAGAGAGCGTGGGTGTGCACATTTGTTAGCAGGGGGAGGGGCAGAGGGCGAGAGAATCTCAAGCAGAGCCCAACTCGGTGCTGGATCCCAGGACCCTGAGGTCGTGACCTGAGCCAAACTCAGGAGTCAGACGCTTAACCAGCTGAGCTACCCAGGCATTCCAATTGAGTTTTTTTTTAAATAGAAGCTGAATTTTATTGGATACTTTAATACGCTTTTTTCCGTAATTTTTTTATTATGGTGAAATATATGTAACATAAAATTTAGCATCTTAACCATTTTTAGTATACAGTTTAATGGTATTAAATACATTTATAATGTTGTGCAATTACCACCACCATCCATCTCCAGAACTCTTTCCATCTTGTAAAACTGAAACTCTACCTATTAAACAATAGTTCCCTATTCTCCCCTCTCCTCAGCCCCTGGCAACCACTGTTCTAATTTCTGTCTCTGATTTTGACTGTTCTCAGTGCCTCATACAGTATTTGTCTTTTTGTGACTGGCTTATTTCACTTAGTATATTATCTTCCAAGATTCTTCCATATTGTAGCATATTGCAGAATTTTCTTCCTTTTTAAGGCTAATAATCTATATCTAAAACCACATTTTGCTTATCTTTATCTGTTCATGGGCACTTGGATTGATTCCATATTTTACCTATTTTGAATAATGCTGCTGTGAATGTGAGTGTACAAATATTCATTTCTTTTGATTACATACTCAGAAATGGAATTGCTGCATCATATGGTAATTCTATTTTTGATTTTTTTGAGGAACCATCATACTGTTTTTCACAGCAGCTGTACCATTTTACATTCCCATGAACAATGCACAAGGGTTCTAATTTCTCCACATCCTCACCAACATCTGTTATTTTCTGAGGGTTTTTTTGATAGTAGGCTTCCTAATAAGTGTGAGGTGGTATCTCACTGTAGTTTTGATGTGCGCTTTGCCAATGATTAATGATGTTGAGTATTATCTTTTCATGTGTTTATTGGCCATTTGTGAATCTTTGGAGAAATGCCCAAGACCTTTGTCCATTTTTTAATCAGATTGTTGTTGAGTTTTAGGAGTTGGCTGTACATTCTAGATGTTAATCCCTTACCAGATATATGATCTGCCTCTCTTTAGATAGGTTGCCTTTTCACTCAGGATATTCTTTTCATGCACAAAACTTTAAAATTTTCATGAAATCCATCTATTTTTTGTTGCTTCTGGCTTTGGTGTCATGGCCAAATCTAATATAATGAAGCTTTTGTTCTGTTTTCCTTTAAGAGTTTTATAGGTTTATGTCTTACATTTACATCTTTGACCTATTTTGAGTTAAGTTTTGTACATTGTGTTAGGTAAGGGTCCAGCTTCATTCTTTTGCACGTGGATATTCAGTTTTCCCAATACCATTGTTGGAAAGACTGTTCTTTCCCCCATTAAATGATCTTAGCAGCCTCTTCTGAAATCATTCAACCATGTATGTGATGGTTTATTTTGGGGTCTTGATTCTATCCCGTTGCCCTGTCTGACTTTATGTTAGTGTCTTACTGTTTTTATTACTGCAGCTTTGTTGTATGCTTTTAAATCCGGATATGTGAGTCCTCCATCTTTGTTACTTTTTTTCATGATGGTTTTGGCTATTCTGGGTCCCCCTGAGAGTACATGTGAATTTTAGGATGTGTATTTCTATTTCTATTCTAGAACACCATTGAGATTTTGCTAGGGATTGCATAACTATAGGTTGCTTTTGGTAGTATTAATGTTATCAGTATTAAGTCTTGCAGTCTGTGAGCATGGGATGTGTTTCCATTTATTTATGTCTTCTTTAATTTATTTCAGCAATATTTTGTAGTTTTCATTGTAGAAGGCTTTCACCTCCTTGGTTAATTCTTAAGCATTTTAGGGGTACCTGGCTGGTTCAGTCGGGGGAGTGTGCAGCTCTTGATTTTATGAGTTCAAGTCACATGTTGGGTGTAGAGATTACTTAAATAAAAACCTAAAAAAAATTCTTAAGCATTTTGTTCTTTTTGATGCTGTTGTAAATGGAATTGTTTTCGTAATTTCCTTTTCAGATCATTCATTATTAGTATACTAGAGATGCAGGTAATGTGAGCCGATGGTATGATCTTATGTGTAGAAAACCCTAAATCTCAAGGGACCCAGAATAGCTAAAACCATCTTGAAATAAAGTAACAAAGCTGGAGGACTCACACATCTGGATTTAAAAACTTACTAGAAAGTTTATGTTTGTAGGAATTTCTTCATTTCATCTTGCTTATCCTATTTGTTGGTATATAGTTATTCATAATACTCTCATAATCCTTTTTATTTCTGTAGAATTGGTAGTAATGTCCCAATTTCTATTCTGATTTTAGTAGTTTGAGTCTTCTCTCTTTTTTTCTTAGTTGACCTGCCTAGTTAAAGGTTTGTCAATTTTGTTGATCTTTTCAAAGAATCCCCATTTATTTATTTATTTATTTATTTATTTATTTATTTTAAAAGATTTTATTTATTTATTTGACAGAGAGACACAGTGAGAGAGGGAACACAAGCAAGGGCAGAGGGAGAGGGAGAAGCAGGCTTCCCACCGAGCAGGGATCCCGATGCGGGGCTCGATCCCAGGACTCTGGGATCATGACCCAAGCCGAAGGCAGACTCCCAACAACTGAGCCACCCAGGTGCCCTCAAAGAATCCCCTTTTAGCTGCATTAATTTTTTTCTATTTTTCTATTCTCTATTTTGTGGATCTCTATGTTGATCTTTATTACCTTTCTTCTGGTAACCTTGGGTTTACTTTGTTCTTATTCTTTTCCCTTACATTGTAACACCAAAAAAAAAAAAATTTATAGTTATAAATTTGCCCCCTTTGCACCACTTTTGCTGCATCCTATAAATTTTGGTATGTTATGTTTTTGTTTTCATTGTTCTCAAGTATTTTCTAATTTCCCTTGCCATTTATTCTTTGATACCCTAGTTGATTAAGAGTGTTGTTTAATTTCCATGGAGTTGTGAATTTTCCTGTTTCACTTCTCTTTTTGATTTTTAACTTCATCCCACTGTGGTCAGAGAAAATAGTTCATATGAGATTTATCGTTTTAAATCAATTGACTGTTGATATTGTGACCTAACATACAGTCTGTCTTGGAAAATGTCCTACGTGCATATGAGAAGAATGTGATGGCTGTTGTTGGATAGAGTGTTCTGTAGGTCTGTTAGATCTAGTTGGTTTATTGTATTTAGTCCTTTGTTTCCTCACTTACCTTCTGTCTGGCTATTCTATCCATTATTCAGAGTAAGGTATTGAAGTGTCCAACTATAAATGTACAACAGTCTGTCCCTTCAACTCTCTCAGTATTTTGCTTTATATATTTTGATGGTCTGTTATTAGACACATATATTAAATATGTGTAAGTATTTATAATGGCTATATCTTGCTGCATTGAACCTTTTATTAGTATATAATGTCCTTTGTCTTGTAAAACTTTCAATTCAAAGCCAGTCTTGTCTGGTATTAGCATAGCCACCTTGCTCTCTCGGTTACTATTGCTATGGAATATCTGTGTTCATCTTTTCATTTTCAGTCTGTTTGTGTCTCTGGATCTTAAGTAAGTTTCTTAGAGATAACATATAGTTGGATCATGTGTTTCCATTTAAATCCATTTAAAGTAAGTATTGATTAGAAGGGACTTATTTCTCACATTTTGGTATTTGGTTTTTATATGCTTTATATCCATTTTTGCCCCTCATTTCCTGCATTACTGTCTTTTGTGTTTAGTTGATTTTTTTGTATTGGAACATTTAAATTCCTTTCTCATTTCCTTTTGCTATATTCTGTAGCTACCTTCTTTGTTTTTACCATGGGGATTATATAAACATACAAAAGTTTTAACACTAAATTTATACCAGTTTAACTTTAATAATATACAAAGATTCATTCCTTTTCCTTTATCACTTCCATTTGTATTCCTTTTGGTTGTTGTCACAGAATTACATCTTTAACTTTGTATCCCCAGAAACAAACTAATAATTATTTTAAATGCATTAGTTTCTTTTTTTAAAATTCTTTATTATTTTAGATTTTATCTATTTGAGAGAGAATGAGAGAGAGAGAGCACGAGAGGGGGAGGGTCAGAGGGAGAAGCAGACTGCCCACTGAGCAGGGAGCCCGACACCGGATTTGATCCCGGGACTCCAGGATCATGACCTGAGCCAAAGGCAATCACCTAACCAACTGAGCCACCTAGGTTAGGTGCCCAGTGCAGTAGTTTCTTAAATTATGTGGAAAACAGTGTGGAGTTACAAGCCAAAATATAATGTTGTTAGCTTTTAGACTAATTGCTTTATGTAAAAAAAAAAAGTATTCATTTCATAAATCACATGGACAAACATAGAGTTACACATACTACTGCCTTTTATAATTGCCCATGTATTTGCCTTTATTGAGATCGTTATTTTGTCACGCAGTTTTGAATTACTGTGTGCTCACCTTTCATTTTACCCTACAGGACTCCCTTGAGCATTTGTTGGAGGGCAGGTCTAGTGGTAGTGAACTCTTTCATAGCTTTTATCTGGGAATATTTCAATTTCTCCCTCATTTTTGAAGAACAATTTTGCAAGATATAGGATTCTTGGTTGATAGTTTTTTTTTTTTTTCTTTTAATACTTTGAGATGCCTTCTAGCCTCCAATGTTTCTGATGAGAAATCTGATAGTTTTATTAAGAATCCCCTGTATGTGACTGACTTCTTGAAACTCCTTAGTGCTATCCTGCTGCTTTCAAGATTCACTCTTTGTCTTTTTAAAGTTTGATTATAATGTATCTCAATTTGGGACTCTTAGAATTGGGAGAGCTTCTTAGAAGTTATATTCATGCTTTCATCAAATTTGAGACGTTTTTGGCCATTATTTCTTCACATATTCTCTCTGCCCCTTTGTCTCTCTCCTGCTTCTAGACTCCTTCCCAGTGTGTATGTTTGGTCTGTTGATCTTGTCCTATAGGTGCCTTAAGCTCTGTTTATTTCTTGTTCTGTTCCTCAGACATAATAATTTCCATTGTCCTATCTTCAAGTTTGCGAATTCTTTCTTCTGCTTGCTCCAGTGTGGGTTTAAATGTGAGGGGGGTGGGGTGTGTGCCTGGGTGGCTCAGTTGGTTAGGTGTCCAACTCTTGGTTTCAGCTCAGGTCATGATCTCATGGCTCTGTGCTCAGTGGGGAATCTACGTGAGGATTCTCTCCCTCTGCCCCACCTGCCAGTCATGTGCGTGTGTGCATGCTGTCTATCATAAATAAATCTTTAAAAAAAATGTGAGGGGGGGTGCATAGCTGGTACTGTGCTAAGAGATCAATTGACTGATATTAACCACAGTTCATCATCCACGGGAGGCCTGCTTCTCCCTCTCCCACTCCCTCTGCTTGTGTTCCCTCTCTAGCTGTGTCTCTCTGTCAAATAAATAAATAAAATCTTCAAGATAAAAAGAATTTATAAGAAGCTTGGCTTGGTAATTGTGACAAATGACATTTTCTAGAACAAATATGGCTGTGGTTTTCGTCAGGATGAAAAATTGTTATTTAGTTAGTAAACAAGTATATAGTTCTTTCTGGTATCATTCTTGATACTCTTTACATAGAATAATTTTTGTGTTTGACGATAGCTGATGATCACTGTTGTCAGACTTTGATTCATTAGTTTTCTTTATAGATAGTAGTCTGCTGATCAAAAAGCAAACTATTAATGTTATATTTTACGTTTAGGCCATTTGTGTTTTCACATAAGTCCTAGTGAACCACAGGTAAATACTGACAGGATTAATAGTTATTGAAACAATGGGAAATAGGTAGTATTTGAAGTGTTTTATTATCATAAAGTATCAAATACAAATTTTTGCTTGGTAAAGTATTTGGACCTGTGATCTCTAGCTTAAGAACCTTTGAGGAAATCTAAGGTTTTGTTACTTTAATATTAACCTCATTGATGGCTACCAGTATTAGAGTACAGAACAGTTCTTTGGAGTGTTATGGATACTTTCTTCCTCATTAACCTTATTTATATATCAATCTAATAATTTCCTGCCAGTGCACACATCATGTATTTGATAAGTGTCATCAATGAATATCACTGTTTTTCTCCCTTTCTTTGACAGAGGATGATGCAGTTTTCACCAGACAAGACAGCAGTCGCAGTGAAAAAGAGACCACTCAAGTGGCACATGAAACAGAGCCAGAATTGGGGGCTCAGCCTCGGCCTGCTGTATTATCTGGTTATTTTAAACAGTTTCAGAAGTCTTTACCACCTCGATTTCAGCGACAGCAGGTAACAGTAAAACTTTTTATCATGTATGTGTGATCAACAAGGTTTCTTGTTCAGTAGTCTGAGAAGTAGTTTGACATGAAACCTAAAATACACAAAGCACAAAAATTTTCCCTGAAATTCTTTTCCTTTTTAATTAAAGGGTGTTGATAATGGGTTTTACCATAAACTTATGTCATTTTTTCCCCTCTGCCTCGTTTGTAGACACCGTCTTCCTTTCTAGGGTATTATTTCTGCAGTATAATTAATGAGTGAGTAATTTCTTAAGGCGAAATGTCATGACTTATTTTTTGTTCTTTTCACTTACCATCTCTCACTGTTCAATATCTTTTGAATTCTTTTCCCTGAAGGGTTCAAAAAAGCCTGTTCTTTTCTGATATGACTGATACTAATTTATCACGTGGAACAAAAAGCTCAGGGTGTGGGGTCCTGCTTTTCCAGGAGCAGATGAAGCAGCAGCAGTGGCAGCAGCAGCAGCAGCAAGGCGTGCTTCCACAGACGGTGCCGTCGCAGCCGTCCGGCAGTGCCGTCCCTCCTCCACCGCACAGACCTCTCTACCAGCCCATGCAGCCTCACCCTCAGCACTTGGCTTCTATGGGTTTTGATCCAAGGTGGCTCATGATGCAGTCGTACATGGATCCCCGAATGATGTCCAGTAGACCTGCTATGGATATTCCACCCATTCATCCTGGTGAGTTGGAACTGATGTTGTGTCATGGCTCACTGCAGTTGTGCAACCACCTGCCTCCCATTTTCACTCTGAATTCCTTTAAGGTGTATCATCTAGTAAGAACTTACGTAGGGTGCCTAGATAATTTTTTTTAAGATTTTATTTATTTATTTGAGAGAGAGAGAGAGTGTGTGTGCACAAGTGGGGAGCAGGGTTAGAGGGAAAGGGAGAAAGACAAGCAGACTCCCCACTCAGTGGGCAGCCCAATGCAGGGCTCCATCCTAGGACCCTGAGATCATGACCTGAGCTGAAGTTGGATGCTTAACTGACTGAGCCACCCAGGTGCCCCTAGATTTTTTATTTTTAAAGATTTTATTTATTTTAGACAGCGAGTGAGCACACATGAATGGGAGAGGGAGAGGGAGAGAGCATCTCAAGCAGATTTCTCAGCACAGAGTCTGACATGGGGCTCAGTCTCACGACCCTGAGATCAAGACCAAGAGTCAGACGCTTAACCGACTGTGCCACCCAGGCACCCCAGGGTGCCTAGATGATTTTTATTTAAAAGATTTATCTATTCGAGAGAGAGAGTGCACACGCAGGCTTGGGGAGGGACAGAGAGTGAGGGAGAGAGAATCTCAAGCAGACTCCCCACTGAGCAGGGGGCCCGATTCGGGGCTCAGTCTCACAATCCTGACGACATGACCTGAGCCGAAATTAAGGGTCAGACGCTTAACTGACTGAGCCACCTAGGTGCCTCCAGAGTGCGTAGATTTTTAATCCAAAAAATTATGTAACTTTCAGCACAGAGTAGTTAAATGCCAAACACTTTATCATACATGTAACAATACCAAAACACTAGTTTTTTTCTGTTTTGTAAATGTTTAAAAATTTTTTTAGTCTGAAAATATTTTCTGTTATCTGCTAAATAGTTTTCATTTTTTAAGTGTTTAAGCATTTAAATTTTGTCCATGTATTCTATATTCCAGCTTTTCAATTTTCTCTGCCAATACTTGGCGTTTTCACATAGGTTAGCTGAAAACAATTGCATTAGCAGTGTTGTATGGAATCACAATAAATCCAGATAATTCATTAACAAAATGGTATAGAGGAAAATTTAGGGGTGTTAAAAATATCAAGAATCATGTCTTAATTTTAAAATTTATACTGCAGTTTTAAAATTTAAGAGGCATAATTAATAGCATGGATCAACTAAACTACATTAATGGAATTATCTATAGGAAATATTTTCTCTGGAAATCTATCACTATTGGTGTAATCCTCATTATGTTTTTAACATGCATAGAAGCATCATACATGTTACTGATTTTTATAGGCATTGTATTTTTTTCCCTTAAAAATAGGCTGCTAGGAGGGCCTGGGTGGCTCAGTCGTTAAGCGTCTGCCTTCGGCTCAGGTCACGATCCCAGGGTCCTTTGATCGAGCCCTGCATCGGGCTCCCTGTGGAGCAGGGAGCTTGCTTCTCCCTCTCCCACTCCCCCTGCTTGTGTTCCCTCTCTCACTGTGTCTCTCTCAAATAAATGAATAAAATCTTAAATAAAAATTAAAAAAATAAAAATAGGCTGCTGTTGTGGTGTGCTTTGTTTGCTTCCTTAATTCTTAAATCTATTTTTTTTTTAAGATTTTATTTATTTGAGAGAGAGAGTACAAGCAGGGAGAGGGGAAGAGGGAGAAGCAGGCTCCCTGCTGAGCATGGAGCTTGATGTGGGGCTTGATCTGGGATCATGACTAGAGCCAAAGGCAGACGCTTAACTGACTGAGCCACCCAGGCGCCCCCTCTTAAATCTATTTAATAGCAACAGTAAAAATTGTATTCACAGAAAAACTTGTATAATTTTCATTGATCATTTCTTGAGTTCCTCACTTGGCAAAAAGTATTTCTTTAGCTCAAGTATAGAATTCCAAATAGTAATTAATAACCCAGATTCTTTATGTGTATCATGATTGTTTTTCCCATCTTTTTCTGACCTTTTGTATAGGAATGATTCCTCCTAAGCCATTAATGAGAAGAGAACAGATGGAAGGATCACCAAATAGTTCTGAGTCATTTGAGCATATAGCACGATCTACAAGAGATCATGCAATTTCCCTCTCTGAACCTCGTGTAATGTGGGGGTCAGATCCCTATCCCCACACAGAGCCTCAGCAGGCCACTACTCCCAAGGCAACAGAAGAACCTGAGGATGCAAGGTAATTATAAAAATTATGAATACAAATTGAATATTGTGGTAAAATGAAAACTATAGTGTCCCTGAAGATCATTCTGACTTAGGACTGAGTGACAAATCTAGATTTCCTTCCATTTAGTTTATGTCATTTCATTTTTGGACATGCTTTCTTTTTATCTCATTCCTGTATTGATAGAGCATTTTGTCACCTAGTTCTTTTTTTTTTAAAGATTTTATTTATTTATTCATGAGAGACAGGGGGAGAGAGAGAGAGAGAGAGAGAGGCAGAGGCAGAGGGAGAAGCAGGCTTCCTGCTGAGCAGGGAGCCCAATGCAGGACTCGATCCCAGGACCCTGGGATCATGACCTGAGCCGAAAGCAGATGCTTAACCATCTGAGCCACCCAGGCGCCCTGTCACCTAGTTCTGTACACTGAATTAAATACTGCAATTCAGTGTTATATGTAAAATCGGCAGGTTTCTACTATTTGACATGTAGTCTAGCTTAAAGCATTGATATAATTTTTCCACTAATGAAAAATGGTAGACATTTGATTATCAGTACCTCGTGGAAGTCTTCTAATGCCAAGATAAAGGCAAATACTAATTTACAGAGATAATTCGAAGTCGCAGAAAATTGGTGATCTGTAGTAATTTATAACCATAAACTTAGAACTTCTGCCCTTTTAAGGAGTGTATTTTGTAATCCTGATTCATTGGGGAAGATAGATCTACTCTAGTGTACTCTTCGATTATGGGTGGGAATTATTAGTCTTGATGGATTAAAAATTCACATCAGCATGGCCTAAACTTCCTTTTATCTTAAGGAATGAATTTCATTTGTTTGTAATTGTAGGGAAAAAAACATAACGTGGCATCTACTGTCAACGAAATTTTGAGTGTTCAGTATAGTATTGTTAACTACAAGCATGGTGTTTTACAATACATTTCTAGAAATTTTTCATCTTGTATAACTGAAAGTTTATACCCACTGAGTAGCAAATAATTTCCCCATTCCTGCTAGTCCCTGGCAATCACCATTCTACTTTATGCTTGGATGAGTTCGATTACATTATACATATAAGTGGATTCCTACAGTATTTGTCCTGTGATTATTCATTTCACGTGGTATAATGTTCTCATCCATCTGGTAGCATATAACAGTATTTTCTTCTTTTTAATGTCTAAAAGGACATTCTATTTATGTATATACCACATTTTCTTCATCCATCTGTCAGTAGACACTGAGGGTTGTTTCCACCTCTCAGCTATTATGAATATTGCTGCACTAAACTTTTTAAGGAGACATAAAGATTAGGATCCTTTTTAAATGGTTTTTATGATTAGGATCCATTTGTGGTTTATAATTAAAGGGATTATTTTGCTGTACACTTGTGAGAAAGAGTTTGTCTTGGTAGTTATGCTTCTGAATTCTCATTTTTTTAGGCCTGAAGCCCCAGTGGATCAGGAACAGATTACTGCTGCTTATCCTATAGAACACAGTCAATTAGAGGTTCATCCAAAAGCAGACTTTGTCAGAGAATCAAGTGAGACAGAAGTACAAAAGTTTTTAAGCAGATCTGTGGAAGACATTAGACCTCACCATACTGACACAAACAATCAGTCTGCTTGTTTTGATGTACCTGATCAAAAAACTGTATCCACTCCTCAAGAAGAGCGGATGTCAGCTGGAGAAAGTCAGCCTGCCCGGAAAAGAAGTGTTTCCCATGGATCTAACCATACTCAAAAATCAGAGGAGCAAAGAAATGACCCATCTGCAGGCATTCCTAAAGTAACCAGCAGATGCATTGATTCAAAGGAACCAGTAGAAAGGACAGAGGAAAAACCAAAGAAGGATGGCTTTATACGATCTTCTGAGGGACCAAAACCTGAAAAACTGTATAAATCTAAATCGGAAACTCGTTGGGGCCCAAGGCCAAGCTCCAACAGAAGAGAAGAAGGTAATGATAGGCCTGTGAGAAGATCAGGTCCCATTAAAAAACCTATACTTAGGGATATGAAAGAGGAGCGAGAGCAGAGGAAGGAGAAGGAAGGGGAAAAGGGAGAAAAGGTCACCGAAAAAGTTATAAAACCTGAAAAGACAGAAAAGAAAGATCCTCTTGCTCCAGTCCCACCACCTGCAGCACCGGTTCAGCCACAGTCAGTCCCACCACCACCTCAACCAGAACTGGAGAAATTACCTTCAACGGAAACTTCAACTGTGGTTCAAAAGCCACCTCAAGATGCTGAGAAGCCCTTGGAACCTGTAAGTAGTGTTGAGGTAGAGCCTATGGCTAAAACTGTAAACCAGCAAACTGTCACAGTACCAGCAGTGAAAGAAGAAAAACAACCTGAGAAACTCAGTAGCAAAGATCTTGTTTTAGAGAGGCCTCGACCAGATTCAAGACCAGCAGTTAAAAAAGAATCCACTTTACCCCCTCGGACCTATTGGAAAGAAGCTAGAGATAGAGATTGGTTTCCAGATCAAGGATACAGAGGTCGAGGCCGGGGTGAATACTATTCCAGAGGCCGAAGCTATAGAGGTTCTTATGGAGGGCGTGGCCGGGGTGGGAGAGGGCACACTCGAGACTATCCTCAATATAGAGACAATAAGCCACGGACAGAGCATGTGTCCTCAGGACCTCTTCGACAGCGAGAAGAAAGTGAAACACGAAGTGAGAGCTCTGATTTTGAAGTTGTTCCCAAAAGAAGACGACAGCGAGGTTCAGAGACTGACACAGACAGTGAAATTCATGAAAGTGCAAGTGATAAGGATAGTTTAAGCAAAGGTAAACTTCCCAAAAGAGAGGAACGGTCTGAAAACAAAAAACCTATAAAGCCTCAGTCTTCTTTCAAGCCTGAAAATCACATCCGAATAGATAATAGACCTCTAGAAAAACCTTATGTGAGGGATGATGATAAATCTAAACCAGGCTTCCTTCCTAAAGGAGAGCCTACACGGCGAGGCAGAGGGGGAACATTCAGACGTGGTGGAAGGGATCCTGGAGGCCGACCATCGCGCCCTTCCACCTTACGAAGACCTGCCTATAGGGACAATCAGTGGAACCCAAGGCAAGCAGAAGCTCCTAAGCCAGACGATGGAGAGCCACCAAGAAGACATGAGCAATTTATTCCTATACCAGCAGATAAACGACCTCCAAAATTTGAGCGAAAATTTGACCCAGCTAGAGAGAGGCCCCGACGACAGCGTCCTACCCGACCACCAAGGCAAGATAAGCCTCCTCGATTTAGACGTCTCAGAGAGAGGGAGGCTGCTTCCAAAACCAACGAGGTGGCAGTGCCCACAAATGGCACCGTTAATAATGTGGTTCAAGAACCAGTTAACCCTTCTGGGGATATTTCTGGGAACAAGACACCAGACTTATCTAATCAGAACTCTTCAGATCAGGCAAATGAAGAATGGGAAACAGCTTCTGAAAGCAGTGATTTCAACGAGAGACGTGAAAGAGATGAAAAAAAAAATGCTGATTTGAATGCACAAGCGGTTACAAAGGCTGGAGAGAATGTTTTACCTCCAAAAAGGGAAATAGCAAAGAGAAGTTTTTCTAGCCAGAGGCCTGGTGTAGATCGCCAGAATCGGCGTGGCAACAGTGGTCCACCCAAATCCGGAAGGAATTTCTCAGGTCCTAGAAATGAAAGGAGAAGTGGTCCACCATCAAAAAGTGGGAAGCGAGGGTGAGTACTTTATTTTCAATATAATTGCATTTGTACTTGGAAGTTGAACTGAGCAAAGGAGCCAGTCTAGATAGGGGACCCAGACATTGTTTTCCCCTAAATTTTTTTGTCTGTTCTCAAAGTTAAGGGTGCTTGAACAAGAGAGGTTAATGGGTCTCAGGAGTCTTTGCCTCCTAAGTTACATTTTTCTAGAAATGTATATCTGTACATCTAGGGAGGGACCTGTACAGTGTCACAGTGTCTTCCTTTTGGTAAGTCTTTTTTTTTTTTTTTTTTTTTTGAAAGTCATCTTATTAATGGTGAGCAGCCCTCCTTTCTTTTTTGGTTTCTCTTTGCAAAACCCTGGTGCTCATAGGTGTCCTCTGGGACTTAAATGAATACGTTTTAACCATATGCTTTATCACTCTGTACTGGTTGCTAGGAAGTGAATGTTGAACCTTAAGAATGAATTATATCTTCCTCGTGAGTTGCAAACTACAGGAAATGATCCAGCTGGGTAGAGGCCCAGAACTGCCACCAAGGCCACCAGTAACATAAATACCGTTGGATTTATTTTAAAACAATTTTTCGAAACTGTGCTAAGTTTGGTCTGTTCTTTTAAATATTAAAATGTTGTTTATGGTAAATTATTAATTCCTTTATATTAGGAAAAATTACAGTAGCAGTATGCCTAGTTTTATTCATTCATTCTTTCATTCATTTATTTGCCTAGTTTTTAATAGGTTCTGGTACTTACTGCCTATGTAAACTCTGCTTCCTCGCCAGTAAAATGGGGAGAAAATAATCGTACTTCTAAAAACTGGTGAAGATTATGGATATATTTGTGAACTACATAACATATCTGGTATATAGTAAACAGCTATTATTATGGTGTGCCCCAGTTTTTGATCAAATTCCCGGGTTTGCAGCCTGAGCTGATAATTTATTCGGATAATATATTAATCTGCATTGGTTAGTTACAGTGTACTTAGCATTTCAGGTTACCACACCCATCAACAAAAATATTTTTGCTTTCTGATAACTTAGAAAAAAATTTAGGGAAATAATGTGACCAGTTGTGTTTCCTTAGTACTTTGTTAACACAGAATTTGAACCTCTCTTCCAAAGGCCAAAAGAATTAGGATAGCATGTGTAGTTACAATGTAGTTACTGACTGTAACTGAACTATGAGAGTTTTGAGTAGTAACACTCAAGGGAAATCTTGATCTGGTTTTTATGTAATGTAGATCTCAACAACTTAGCAAGACTTGTGCCATGTAGATGACAACTTTGAACCTGTGGAAATAGCAATTATTGGTTGTAATTAAAATGAGTCTTTTGAAAGAGTCCCATTTAGAAGAAATGATTTTATTCTTTAAATGTTTGAGCTCATGCTTTGTGTCAAGCACTTGGTAAGCTTTTATCTCAAGTGATACTATTGGCTAAGATGAAAGTGAATTTGTAAATGCATTTTCCATGGTATATTTTCATAAATTAAAAAAATCCAAGAATAAAATTTGATAGGAAACAAAAACTCTGGAAATACATTGGTTTGTGAAGTGAATTATTTCCATATTAAAAGTGGTTTTTTGTATGTTTACATTTATGTATCTGATTGATACACATAGTGTAAACAGAATGCTTTTTAAATTTTACATATGCTGCTCTGTTGTGGAAAAGATCCAGTAACAAATACTTTGGACTAGCTTGGATCACAGGAATTTTCTGCTCTAAACCATGTTGATTAGCTTATTTATACCATGATAGACAGACACAGTAAGAACCTCCAGGGCACAATTGGAATTTTGGAATTTAATTCCTGGAAAGAAAGTCCACCTCCTTTATTGGGAAACTCAATTTTAGTGAAGTTATACTCAGCAGAAGTCCCTAAAGCTTATTGGTTTTAGAGTCTTCTATCCCACTGCTATTTCTTCTTAGATTAAACTTCAGAAATTGCCAGTAATTTTTCTTTGGTTCTGTTATGTGGAGGTAGTAGTAACTTGAATTACTGTTTTGTAGGCCATTTGATGACCAGTCTGCAGGCACAGCTGTTGTTGATCCCATCAATGGCAGCTCTGCACACCACCAGGAAGGAACACCTAATGGTACAGGACAAAAGAACGCCAAAGATTCCACAGGGAAAAAAAGAGAAGACCCCAAATCAGGCCCTAAAAAACCCAAAGAAAAAGTAGATGCACTATCACAGTTCGATCTCAACAATTATGCAAGTATGTCTTATATTCCTTTTATGTATATATTATGTTACATTTGAGTCGATATTTTAATGAAGAAGTCATTAAAGAGGGAAGGAATTGGACCTGCAAGGTCTAGATAGAGGCTGATTATGAATCACCGATACAATGAACTAAAATAACACCAACTTTTAACCCAGCCCTGAATGCTTGATAAAGTTCTTGTTAAAGATAATCTACAGGGTTTCACTATTCTTCATAAAAAGGGAGAAAATTAACTACTCCACCTTGCCAAACAGGTGTAGGAAAGCATAGAAGACTAAGTGAGGATGCTTAGGTATATCTGTATGTATGCTTTATCTTCTATGAAAGAAATGTTAACCTTAGACTTAGACCTTTGATAAAATTGGTATCTAAGATATGGTAAATAGAGCATAATAGAGTGGGAGACAGTGTTGCTCTGGATAAATACTTTCAGAAAGCCATGAAGTAATAGGATATGAAATGTTAAGGATAACACATGCGATAAGAAAATATTTGTTGAAGAAGTTAACAAGGAATATCTATGAGAAGGCACTTACACATGTAAAAATGCACTGTTTGCCATTCATTCAGATAGACTTAAGCTGGAAATAGTGTGTAAAATTGAGATTCACTAAGGCCAGATCATATTAATGGGAAAGTTAGGTTAGGTACTACTATTCCAGTATTAAAAAATAAAGATGAGAATTTTCATCTTGTTAATGGTTATTTAAATATACAAAACTTGATTTGGGCCCAGGACCTTGGCATTATTATTTCTAGACCAGTCGTTCTCAGCATGTTGTCCCCGACCATCAGTATCACCTAGAAATTTGTAAGAAATTCAGAATCTTGGCCCCTACCTCAGACCTACTGAATCAGAAACCCTTGGAGCAGTCTGTGTTTTAACAAAATTGTCCAGGTGATTCTGATGCACACAAATAGTTGAGAACTATTGTTCTAGAATACCATTTTAGGATTCACATGGGAAAGAAATAATCTTAGCTTAATTGCATGTTTAAGAATTTTTAATTAGATTATGTAGAGCAGTGGTTCTCAACAGGAGTGATTTTGTACCCCAGGGAACATTGGGCAATCTCTGGAGACAGTTTTGATTGTCACAAGGTGGGGCTGGGTGCTACTGACGTATGTAGGTATAGGCCAGGGATGCTGCTAAACATCCTAGATGCACAGGATGGGCACCTCAAAATGCTGATAGTGCTGAAATTGGAAAGCCCTGATTTAGAGAACAGAGTAGACCCATAGGAAGCTTGGATGCCAACCTTAATGGTGGTCCATAAAGAAAGGAGAGTCTAAACCCCGCATTCCTAAAATGGCAAATGAAGATTACAAAAAGTCCACAAAACATGGCAGATTTGTCTTCCCAAATAACAGTTTACCAGTTTTCTTTCTTCAAAAGAACTTTTGGGATAGAAAATTCCCAAAGTATTGCATTATTGGATTAAGACATAAAAAGGTAAGAACTCCATTACAATTCTCAGTTGACAGTGGAAACCGAGCTATACATTTTAAAAACTCATTAAGAGTTACTCATCTTTAAGTTGTTTTCCTAATACTCGTTAAGTAATTTCTCTTTAGCCCAAAATGTTACAAAGCACCAGGTAAGAACAGGGTATTCAAAACGAACAGAAAGTATCATTCAAATTTCTATAAATGTTGCATATAGTTGGGTAAACTAACTTCAAAACATTCTAAAGAAGCTCTTTGGCAAACAAATTGGAATAATGGGTGATGGCATGGCTATGAAGAAAAGCTTTATACACACACACTTTTTAGTCAAAGTGGAAGACTGAGATGAACTTAGAAATATGAAGAGGTTTCTTTACCACTGTGAAGTAATGGAGTACATGGCATCCGTTGAAATGTTTGACCTTTCATTGAAATGAACATTGCTCCTTAAGACATATGCAGAACTATCATAGATAAATCAGAACCGATCAGGCTTTTGTTAGAAAAACAATAACACGGAGCACCTGGCTAGCTCAGTTGGTGGAGCGTGCAACTCTTGGGGTTTTCAGTTTGAGCTTCACACTGGGTGTAGAGGTCAATTAAATAAGTATTTTTAAAAAAAAAAAAACAGAATAACAGTAATAGGTTTTTAAAGAGTGGAAGCCAGGGGCGCCTGGGTGGCTCAGTCAGTTAAGCATCTGACTCTTGATTTTGGCTCAGATCATGATCTCAGGGTCCTGAGATTAAACCTCTCATGGGGCTCCGTACAGCGCAGCGTCTCTCTCCCTCTCCCTCCCCCTGCTCGCACACACACGTGCTCTTTCTCTCTCTCATAAATAAATAAAATCTTTTTTAAAAAGGAGTGGAGTGGAAGCCAGTTTTAGTATTTATGATTTGTTTTCCTGTCATTGTTTACATAAATGCACATTTTTAGCTATTCAGAGAGAATTGTTTTCAGGTGGATTCCCTATGAACCACTCCCTAATAATACTCTCTTGCCATCCCTCACAAGTTATCACCATCCTGAGTTATATGTATATGTATCATTCCCAAGCAAATAACTATTTTTATTGTGTGTCCCCCAATTAAAACATACATTATTTGCAAAATTAAAATAATTTATCTGAATTGCCTCACCCTTTTCTTATATTTATTTTGGAAACATTATACCTGCAACCACAAGTCGCATTGCCTGAACTATTTTAGTTCTGCTTTTAAATATTAAATTTAAGGGATCTAGATTTCTTACACTCATATTGGGATGTATGATTTTAAGAAGATAGCCTGAATAATTGTTAGTTGGAGGGTGAGTTGAAGATACATCTTGAGTTATTCATCAGCTAGGTTATTATGATGTATGTACATCTATGCCACTTTATGTTCCCATAGAACTTTCACATATATTTCTTTTTTTTTTTTTTTAACAACTACATATTATAGACAAATGATCTACATAGAATAGTCATTTAGAGTCATAAGACCAGCTTGGCTATTCACCAGCTCGCCTTTAGCATATCGGCTTCTCAGAGTTTATTTCATCCTTAAAAAGGGGAAATAATAGTAATATCCACCTCTTAGAATGGTTAGGTGCAAATGAAGTAAAGTGCTGTGTAGATCTTTATAGCACAATACAGATCTGAGGCTGGGAAAGTAGAGGTTAAGGAATTTGACTAAGAGAGTAGGATGATATTGAGTGGTGTTTTGTTTTATTTTTTGATACTGTTTTACAAGACATCACTGCTATATTAATGAAGAAAAAAAGATGTATATCATTCAGAGCACTTCAAAAAGTCAAAAGACTTTCTTTAAGCTTGTTTATGAAATCTTTTTATATGTCTATGCGTTCTTTTCAAATCTTACTAATAAATGGCCATTGTGTGGTATGGGAATTGGGTTATACTGTGAGTTATAAGAACTAGATTTTTGTCTTGTCTTTTTTTTTCTTTTTTTAATCATTACTGGACTAAACATTTCTATTTACCTTTTCAATTGAAAAAATATATATCGTTTTAAATCTTTTCCCATACCCATAGGTGTTGTTATAATTGACGACCATCCTGAAGTAACAGTAGTTGAAGACCCCCAGTCAAGTTTGAATGATGACGGTTTTACTGAGGTGGTTTCCAAAAAACAACAAAAACGTTTACAGGATGAAGAACGTCGAAAGAAGGAAGAACAAATCATACAGGTTTTAGTTTGTTGCTAGTTATTTGTTGCCCAAAATGTATTAACAAGTGGTTAAGGTTTCTATCTATAATGTCAAGGCTGCATTTATTCAAGTGTTCAGAATGACTTGATTTTCACAATTTTAAACTTTTTACCCAGAATTGAGGTAAATTTTAAAATAGAACATAGTCACTGTAGTAGCTCACTGTGTGCCTGAGAGTAGACCATCTTTACTTTAAATCAAGAAGATTTCATGTTTCAGTACTGGTCATCTTATTTATCCCATCTTACTTCATGGCAGAGGTAGAGTTAATTTTAAGTTACCTTGGAAATCTAATGAATACAGCCTCCATGATCTAATAAATTGCAGATTCTTCACCTATAAAGGTTTTGATTATAATCTAAATTAGTTCATTTAAACACACAAAATGAATCAAGATTAGTTATTCCGTTTAAATCAACCCAAACACCCATTTTGCTAAATGCGGACACAGGATAAAAATAAATAAGACACATTGATCATAGTGATAACAAGCTCGAATGGAGGAGAAGCCTCAAAACAAAGAAACACTGTAAAAATCTTACGTGAGGGGTAATATTAAGTTCAATCGAATATAGACCTTGGGACTAGATATTTTTAGAAGTCATTCATTGATTCATTTGTCTATTCATTTATTTTGGAAGGTAAAAATAGTGCATAAATCCTGTATAGCATAACACCCCAGCAACACCCACAGATTAATGTTTCTGTGGTAAACATGAGTGAAGTTGGTAAATAGCTTTTTGTCAGATTGGGTCAGATTTTGCTGCCAAATGAATTCATTGAAAAATTCCTTAATTTTTTGAATTTTAGAATTATGGAAGAGTGATTGTGGAACTAATTATCAAGAATGTATAATACATATATTTTTTCCCCCTTAGCATCTTTGCTTTTCATTATTTAAAATCTCCTTAGCAGCCTTGATGTTTTTGCTCTATTGAGTGCCTATTTTGAAAAGTAAAGGAGCTAAATTAGTAGATCTTGTCAGAGACTGTGTTCATGAACTGTACTTTCAGTTACATTATTGACAAAAATGGTTCCTACCAATTTTTTAGGTCTGGAACAAAAAGAATGCAAATGAGAAAGGAAGAAGTCAGACTTCTAAGCTTCCTCCACGGTTTGCCAAAAAACAGGCTACAGGGACCCAGCAAGCACAGGCTCCAGCTCCAGCTCCAGCTCCAGCCTCGGTTCCAGGTCCAGCCTCAACCCCAGCCCCAGTTCCAGCCTCAGCCCCAGCTCCAGTCCTAACCTCAGCCTCAGCTCCACTCCCAGCCTCAGCCTCAGCTCCAGTTCCACCCTCCACCTCAGCTGCAGCCTCAGTCTCTTCGTCTTCAGCTCCAGCTCCAACCCCCATCCTTGCCTCAGCTTCATCCCCAGGCTCTGTCCCCATCCTTGCCTCAGCCTCAATTCCCATCCTTGCTTCAGCCCTAGCCCCAGCTTCAGCTTCAACTCCAGCCCCAGCCACCTCAGCCCCAGTAGCCCCCACCTCAGCCCCAGCTGCCCCAGCCCCAGCCACTACCCTAGTCCCTGCTCCGGCTTCAGCCCCAGCACTGGTCCCAGTCCCCGCTCCAGCCCCCAGTGCACCGTCCCAGACTCAGGGACAGACTCATAAACCAGTCCAGAGTCCGCTACAAACTACAACACAGTCTTCAAAACAGCCACCACCTTCAATTAGACTACCTTCAGCTCAGACACCTAATGGCACAGATTATGTAGCCACAGGAAAGTCCATCCAGACCTCACAGTCACATGGCACACTTACAGCTGAATTATGGGATAACAAGGTGGCCCCACCGCCTGTGCTGAATGACATTTCAAAGAAATGTAAGTTCAACAGAGAAGTGAAGGATGGGGTCTGGCATGAGAATGTTGGGGTTTGTTTTCAATTTTATTTGTATATTTATTACAATTTTATTGTAAAACATATTTGTATGTTTTTTCCTAACCACTTCCTTTTTCTTAGTAAGAAGCAGTAATAGTAATTTTTTTCTTAGCTTCCTTTCTTAAAACCTCTGTTTCTTGTGTTATGATTTTAATGGCATATTTTATGGCACGATTTTGTGTTGATTAAAAAAATACACAGTGTTTGGGGGGGAGCTTATATTTATTTTGGTATGCTGAAATCTCTACCTGTATTGTGAAAATCTTTGTTTTATTGTCTAGCTGCCATTAAAAGAAAAGATAATTAGGGATCATTATCCTCTGAATTTTAATGGTTGCATTTCCCATGACTTCTTCTTTTCAGTAGGTCCCATTAGTCCACCACAGCCACCTTCAGTCAGTGCGTGGAATAAGCCCCTAACATCGTTTGGATCAGCTACTTCATCAGAGGTAGGAATAGACTTAATAATGGCCTTAGCAGGGTTAGTGTAGCAGTTTCCTTAAACATAGTTTCCCAAACTTGAGTGTGCATCACAATCACTTTGGGCGGCTTATTAAAATAGATTGCTGAGACTCGTGCCCAGAGTTTCTGTCTCATTAGGTCTGATTGAGGGCAGAGTACATTTCTAACAAGTTCCCAAGTGATACTGTTGCTGGATCTCTACATTTATAGGCTGCTTCTCACCTTTAGACATAATAAGGTTAACATTTTTTAAATCAAGTCTCAATAAAAGTGCTTATGATACAGAGAATATAAGTGCAGTTATTAGTTTTTCGACTTTATACCATGTTTTTAGCCTAAATAATTAGGCCATATAATTACTTAGAAGCAGAGTTTACAGGAAGTTCAACATAATTTCTCGATGTGCAGTATTGGTAAATGACAACTTAAGTCAGCAGTTTTTCACTTACTCATTGAACAAAAATTTCTTGAGTGTGATATACCAGGCAGTTTTCTAACCCATGGGCTTACAA
This sequence comes from Phoca vitulina, assembly GCF_004348235.1. Taxonomy (NCBI): domain Eukaryota; kingdom Metazoa; phylum Chordata; class Mammalia; order Carnivora; family Phocidae; genus Phoca; species Phoca vitulina. The sequence continues at coordinate 11,031,803 of NW_022589757.1, forward strand.
AACAGGGAGAGAGTGTGATAAAAATGGACAAAAAGCCCTGCAGTCAGGGGGCTTGCATTGTAAATGGTGGGGGGGGGACCACTAATACATACCAGATAGTATGTGGTGGATAGATAGTGGACCAGTAATATATACCAGATGTATGTTAAATGGTGATAAGTGCTAAGGAGAAAAGCAAAGTAGGGAAGGTGCATAAGAAATTTCTCAAGGGATCTGGAGACAATTTAAAAGAGGTTGGCCAAGATGTGCCCCTTAGGTGACGTTTGAGTTAAAGACTTAGAGGTGATAAGAGAGCATGCTATTGAAATTTCTGAGGAAAAGTGAATTCTTGATTCAGAAAATAGCAAATACAAAAGCCCCAAGAGAGGGGCATGGCTGGTGTATTTGAGGAAGATCAGGGAGGTCTGCATGGCTGTAGTGAAGTTAAGGGATGGAGAGAGAACAGATGAAGCTAGAAAGATAACAGAGGACAGACCCTACTGGGCCTTGGGGAGGTGTAGGGAGACAATAGGTAGTGTTGAGCAAAAGAATAACAGGACCTGACTTTTTCTCAGAAGATTATTTTGAGTAGTTAAGACTAGTCTGTGGAGGGCAAAGAGTAGAAGTTAGGATGCTGTCATAATAATCAAATGATGGTAACTTAGACCAGAGAAATGGCATTAATGATGATAAAGAATGGTTGGTTTCTACTCGAAGATTTGAAGATAGAGCTGACAAATACTGAAGGATTAAACATAGTATGTGAGAAAGAATGAGATTTACCTCCAAAGTTTTTGACTTGAGCAACAAGAGGAAGGGGGTTGCCTCAATTGTGATTGGAAGCTATAACATGGGATCCGCATTGGGGGAAAATATAGAGTTTGGTTTGGGGCATGTTAGATTTAGGGTGTCTGTTACACATCTAAGTGGAGCTGTTGGGTAGGTTGTGAGATGGAAGAGTCTGTAGTTCACAGGAGATAATCTAGTTTGGAGACTTGAATTTCACAGCCATTAATTAGATGGCGCTTAAAATGAATGAGTTGAATGAGACCACCAAGGGAGAATGAGTTCTGAGAGTGGTTAGAAAAGAGAAGAGAATCAGAAGCTAAGTCCTAAGGCTTTCCCTCTCAGGGTATGTGGGGGATGGAAAAGTGTCCTCAAATCTCAGTGAAAGGTGAGTTGAAAGGAGGAGGGATAAATTAAGTGTGTCCGATGCTGCTGGGTGGTCAAATAAGTTAGGCCTGAGAATTGGAGCTAATGACATGGTGGTCACTGGTGATTTTGACAAGAACAGTGTCAGTGGGGCAGTAGGTACAAAAGCTTGGTTAGAGTGAATTTAAGAGAAGGTGGGAGGAAAGGTGCATTTAGAGAACTTAGAGTAAGTAGTTTTGCTCTAAAGGGGGAGCAGAGACGTGACAATAGATAATAAAGGTACAATTTTTTAAAAATTTAAAGACTTCTTTATAGAAGTCTTTCTGCTGCCCCAACACCCACTGCAGCTTTTTGACTTAGGTCTGGAGAAGACTTCTCATCTGTTTTAAAAGTTCTACAGAGATCTCAAGTGAAATATGGAATCACTGCATTCAGTATTTAGGATCCTCGATTTAATCATTTTTCTTCTGTGTGTTGGTGTTGACATTAGGATTAATCAAAGCATTTCTTACATAGGTATTTCATGCTAATATGAAGGACAAAGTGGAAAGTTTGTTTCTTTTGTTTTGGGTGGGTGCACTGGATTTAATGAGTTTATTAGAATGTCTGGTCCCAGTTTTTAAATTGACATTCAGTACAGGAATAATGATATCTCAGCACTCTGAGCTGCAAGATTTCTCTTGCGGACGTTCTACTACAGGTTTGCAGTACTGAAAGAATGCTTACATCTGCCTTCAGCCAGTTGGAAGAGGAAGATACTTTGGTAGTATCTCATTTTTTTCACACACATCTTTCTTCATCCTCTTTGTGTTCTTTATGTTTTCTGGATAAAATGTGATTTTTTTGGTGGACGTTCATTGCACATGATTTTGGAATATTGCCTCATGGTGAACTTTTGAGCTAGCAAAGTTACATTTCACTTTTAATTTATTTCAAAGGATGGAAAGTATTCCTTAATGGGACTTCCTGAATTACTCTAGTGAAGTACAGTTCTTAATGATTATTTTGTTCAATGCTATGAATGTTAGATACACTGAGTAGTCTCACAAAGATTGATAATATGATCTAAGCTTTATTATCCTTCCTTGTATTATATATGTTTTGTACATATTTTTTGTTTCAAAGGATATGATATTCTTCCTAAAACTAACATTCTCTAATAGTTCTCTTAACTGTCCATTTATTTTTTAATTTCATTGAACTATTTATAACTTATTATTTCTGTACATAGTCAATAGATTTCACTGATTACTGTACTGTTTCACTTTTCTAATACTAACTACATTTATACTGAACTAACTATAGAATTTCAGCATTGACTAAAGGAAATAGAGATTTTTATTCTAAGTTACATCAATAATGTTTGCCTGTATTTGAAAGAGAATGTTCAGATATTTTTTTTTTTTTTAAAGATTTTATTTATTTATTTGACAGATAGAGAAAGAACACAAGTAGGCAGAGTGGCAGGCAGAGGGAGAGGGAGAAGCAGGCTCTCCGCCGAGCAGGGAGCCGGACGTGGGGCTCGATCCCAGGACCCCAGGATCATGACCCGAGCCGAAGGCAGCCGCTTAACCAACTGAGCCACCCAGGCGCCCCGAGAATGTTCAGATATTAAAAATAAATCTGGGGGCGCCTGGGTGGCTCAGTCGTTAAGTGTCTGCCTTCGGCTCAGGTCATGATCCTAGGGTGCTGGGATCGAGCCCCGCATCAGGCTCCCTGCTCCACGGGAGGCCTGCGTCTCCTTCTCCCACTCCTCCTGCTTGTGTTCCCTCTCTCACTGTGTCCCTCTCTGTCAAATGAATAAATAAAATCTTAAAAAAATAAAAATAAATAAATCTGAATGACATGCCCTGTTCATAATGTTGACGTTGTTACACTGATAAATGTAACAGTAACCTTACACAGTAATTGATACAGAGTTCAGGGATGCTGAAACTGATATGAAGTAATGATTTAATTATAAGACCAAAGCCTGAAGTTGAACTTTGTCCCAAGTTTTGTTTATTTCTGGAAATGTTAAGTAATTGTTATAAACATCTCTGGCTTATAAAACCGTGTGTTGTCTAGCTTTCTACTTGTTCGTCTTCTACTACTGCTCCTACTACTGCTGCTAATACCTGCCATGTTCCAGCCTCACTAGCCTTTTTTTTTTTTTTTTTTTTTTTAATTCTTAACCTTTACACTAGGTGTTTGCTCTGCCAGAAACACTTTCCGGTGATTTTGTCTTTTACATTAGTTTCAGTGTGACCTCCTCAGGACCTTTTTCTGTCTGCCAGTCTAAAGTGGCTTAACCATATTTTGATTTTTGCATGTCCCCCATCTGATTTTCTAGTTGTTCATTTTCTCCATTCACTCTAATGCAACTTCTGCAAGTTAGATTCTTAGAGTCTCTCTGGATCAGTGCCTAGCACAAAGAAGATTCCACATAAATTAACAGTTTAATTGGATTCTAAGGTGTGTGCACTTTATTACCAATCACAGAGTATTTTAAGGGACATTGTTTCATTTTATTTCCAAGCATACTTTTTAAAAGTGGGTGACACTGGTGTTGCTATCTTTCTTCTTTCCCTCATTCATTCATCTGTTTATTTGTTGCTGGTGCTATCTTTGTGTGTTTGTTGCTTTTACATTTGTTTTAAAGGAGCACATAACTTGAGGCTATGATTTGCTCACAGTAAAACTCATGACACTTAAAGCCAGGACTTTAAAAACTTTTGTCTTGGGGGCCTTGGTGGCTCAGTCAGTTGAGCGTCTGATTATTGATTTCGGCTCAGGTCGTGATCTCAGGGTCCTGGGATCAAGCTCCTCTCTGGGCTCCATGCTCAGCTCAGTCAGCGTCTCTCCTTCTCTCTCTCCCTTGGCTGCTCCTCGCAGTCCTATTTTCATGCACATGTGGTCTGTCTCTCTCAAATAAATAAATCTTTAAAAATAAACAAATAAAAACTTAAGTCTTAGTTTTCATTTTATTCCTTTTTAATACAGATTGGTAGTGGCTAAAGGAAAGTTTCTCAAAACATGATCAATGTCAGTTAATACGTCGATCACTTCAAACTTCCTTCTGTTGTACTTTTGAAATATGTGCTACTGCATACATCATTCAGTCATATTTGACCTCTGTTTGCTTGGATAAGCAAGTTTTAAAATATTCTCTTCCTAGGGAACAAAGAATGGTCAAGAAAGTGGAGTTGAAATTGGAATTGACACAATCCAGTTTGGTGCTCCAGCTTCAAACGGGAATGAAAATGAAATTGTGCCTGTACTTTCGGAAAAAACTACTGACAAGATACCTGAACCTAAAGAACAACGGCAGAAGCAGCCACGGGCAGGCCCTATCAAAGCCCAGAAGGTAAATTATAATTCATATTCCAGATAGAACTGTATGAAAGCCACTAACACTTTAATGGGAGAACCTAGTAATGGTTGTGAAATTGAATTTAGTTTTCAGTGAATATCTTTGATCATGATACCTTTTTGTCATAAACATTGAATTTTTAGCTTCCAGATTTGAGTCCAGTAGAAAATAAAGAACATAAACCAGGTCCTATTGGAAAAGAACGTTCATTAAAAAATAGAAAAGTAAAAGATGCCCAACAGGTGGAGCCAGAAGGACAAGAGAAACCAAGCCCCGCTACAGTCAGAAGTACAGATCCTGTAACAACAAAGGAAACCAAAGCAGTTGCGGAAATATCTACTGAAATAGGAGCGATGATTTCAGTGTCGTCCACAGAATACGGCGCTAACGTGAAGGTAGGCAACATGCGGTGGTGATGCAAACCATGTCGAAAATGAGTGGGGAAAACAGCAACGATACTTGTTTTTTCTGTTCTTCTTTTTCTTCTTTTATTTTGGCTTGAGGCATATAATTCTGTAAACCATCTGGGTTATTATTTCTACAGGGAATATTTTATTTCATCGTATGCATTTGTGATCTAAAGAAATTCCTTACAGTCAGTTATTTCTTTATGTGGAAATCTCTTAATTCTAGACTGTTGAGTAGTTTGAAGTGAAAAATGAGTACATAAGATTAGAATGCTTTTTGCTGTGTTTACAGGCTTTGAAAGAATTGCTCTAGATTTTTATTTTGTTAATGGAGTTACAGTGGTGCCTTATCTTGCCCACTAGTAAGATTTTGAAGTCAGGAACTAAGTCAAATTAAATTTTTAGTAACTCCAGTATAGGCAGTTTTCTTCCAGGGTTGGAATAGATCATTGTTTCATTGGTTGAGCATCAGAGGAAATAACTAACTTGAATTTAGGGACCGCGTTGAATGAAAGGTGCATATCTTTAAAAGTAATCATTAAGGCAAGATGCAAAGAAACACTGAGTGACTTATATGGACTCACATTTGTGGGAATAGCAAAATTTATATCTGCCACTTTGTGTGTTCACTCTGGTACATATTGGGAAGAAAGGTAAGTGGGAACTTTCATGTTATTTGTATATTTTTCTCTTTTAATTGCTATACAATCAATATATGTAAATAAAAAACTCTTACGATCTACCTCTACCATATTTAAAGAAGAGATTCATGATGATAAACAAGTTTATCCTAAAAGCTAATTGCAACAACTAAGATCTTGACATAATCAGTAATTGAAAGTAAGCTATAGATTATGAGAACCACACAGAGTTCTTTTAGTAACCCACAGAAATAAGTAGTACTGTCGGCAACTTCCTAGTACTGTGCATGCATTTAAATTAATAACAATTTTTTAATTGAATTACAGTTGACATATAATATAGCAATACATTTTTTAAAAATGTACAGGACCTGGCAATAGTTGAAATGTTACCACTTCCGTGGTGAGTCCACGTTTGTTTTATCACAGTATTGGTCTTTAAGATTTGAGTGACTTGAGTCTTAAGATCTGCTCTCCTCTCCTGCTTTCCTCCAAAACAACTTTACAACTGTTAGGTAGCCATTAGAAAGTGAGTTATTAATTTAGTTTACAATGAATTTTTTTCTATTACTCCTCCACAGGAGTCTGTAACAGACTATACTACACCTTCTTCTTCTCTGCCTAACACTGTGGCTACTAATAATGCAAAGATGGAGGATACTTTGGTTAATAATGTAAGTAATCAACCTCAAATGTGGAAAGTGTGGTTAGGAACCTGGCTATTGTTATCTAATACACAGGGTGTGACCAGTGTTTAATTCTTGTCTGGGAAAGGATTGTAGTGAATTTGCATTTTGGAGCACTAATAATTAGCAAAAATAGTCAAAACTTAGGCTCAGTTTCATAAGTACTAATCCTGTTAACCTGGTTTTGGTAAGAATTTTTGTTCTTCCCTTCTACATTCTGCAAGTTCAGTAATTTGGTTGGTAATTTTGTTCTTAAATGAAACCTTTTTACAGTGCAGTGAAAGCTCACTCAAAACAAAAAGGCAATCAGGGTGTTACCAAGAATTCAGGGGTTTCTTTTTAAACTTTAAAAAAAAATTTTTTTTTTTTTTTGCTGTACCTTAGCAACAGTCCTGTAGTGAAGTTTGAGCTATAATGTATATGTAAGTACTTCAGAAACTTTTTTTTTTTTTTTTAAGATTTTATTTATTTATTTGACAGAGAGAGACACAGCGAGAGAGGGAACACAAGCACGGGGAGTGGGAAAGAGAGAAACAGGCTTCCTGCTGAGCAGGGAGCCTGATGCGGGGCTCGATCCCAGGATCCTGGGATCATGACCTGAGCCGAAGGCAGATGCTTAACAACTGAGCCACCCAGGCGCCCCAGTACTTCAGAAACTCTTAAATGCTGTGTTAAAAAGTGGTAGTAAGTCATGTAAATTTTTAGGCTGTAGTTTTCCAGAACAGCTATGTTATAATTCAGGATTACGTTAAGGCAGTACAGTTCATCATTTTGCCTAGTTCATTGACTGACAGGCAAAAAAATTGTAAACCCAGACAAGTTAGCTAACCCCCTGTAGAAAAGCATTTTAGAAGTCACATGTATGACCCTTGTTTTGGAGGGCAGGTGTGGTAGAAATTTGGTCAGCTACTCTCTTTTTTAAATACAGCTCTCTATAATGAGCAAAGCTCATTCTTTTCAAAAGTCTCCTTCACAGATTAAGGTTTCTCACAAAGAGCTTTAACTCTGGCATTTTAAGAATAAAAATTGTATGCCTTACAGTATTTTTCCTATGCTGTCTATTCTTCTTTCTAGCATCAAGTATAGAATTGTAGAGAGGCAAGATGCATTAGGGATCATTTAATCCAACTTCGATAGTCGGGCTGTAGAGCTTGAGGAAAAGAGAAAGAAGCGACTGTGTCACACATTTTCTCTTTGTGGCAGGAGAGCTTTGTAGGAGCCAATTAATATGATTTCTCCAGCTTTCCGATGTAGTAGAACTTCACTTGATGTGCCAGATCCTTTTCCCCTGGCCTTTTGGAGGAAGTCTTACATTTATTTAACTTCCTGTAGGAAGTAATAGGAAATTTGGGAAGGACAGAAAGACTCCCTGTCAGTGGCACTATGTCGATTACCAAATAAGAATGTCTCAATAAAATTTAATTTTACTTAAATTGTGTCTTTTCTCATTTAAAAAATACAGAGAATTTCTTAGATGTCACTTTTTCAAGAAAGCATATGATGCTTTCTGCCAAATCACCCTCTAAAAATGCAATTTCTGAAATACGAGTAAGGAAGGAAAGATTATTCTCAGAACACTTAAATATCACTGGAAATATCCATATTGAGTGTTTTAATGGTTTCTGTGTGATCTAATTAAAATGTAATATGACTCGTGCATTCAGGACAACTGAAGGGGAGAGACCCAGTCTTGTATCTAAGCAAATAGTCTACATTTGATTTTTAGCTGTGTTATCCAGAGCATGTATGAAAACAGAAACATCCATTTTGGGTCAGGGAGCATTACAAATGGTCATCAGTTTGGAATGATTTCACAGTATTGCGTTTTCTGCCGAGTGTGGTGGTGATTCTGAACTTGTCTGATGTGTTAAAAACAACTGTCCTGCATGGGAGAAATTTTAGGACCTTTTGAAATGTTCCTTTCTCCTTAGTGTGGTTGAGGGTTCCATTTTATGCATAGAACTTTTATCTTTTGAAAAAATTATTCTTGATAAGACTTACTCCCTTTATCAAAGCTTAATCTACTTTTTAAGGATTTTTTAGCTGGTTATTTATTGCTTAGTGTTACCTAATAACGACAGTCATTTTGAATCTTGAGTGTCTTAAAGATTTAAATGCAGGTGGTATTTTTTATTATTCCTAGCACAGCTATTTTAAAGATTTATATTTAAAGTCATCTCCATTAAGTAGTGCATAGTATTATCAATCTCTGTTAGATACTCCATAGTACCACAAAGTGATTATCTTAAAACCTCCAAGTATCTCAGTCATTTTATCTGAATAAATGAACCATTAAAATCAGTCATACAGTAGTACATAATAAAATTTCAAGATTCACAGACTTAAAGGAAAAAAGAGATATGGTTAGTGAGTTTCTAATATCTTCACATTTCTAAAAATACTTGCCATAGTCATGTTATAACTATAGCGAAGCAATTTGTTTCATGTAACAGGGTGGTGGTGATATTCCGTACTTTCCTCCTGATTTTACTTTTATTCTTGAGTCTAGTTATAAGAATGTTGACTATAGGGGCGCCTGGGTGGCTCAGTCATTAAGCGTCTGCCTTAGGCTCGGGTTATGATCCCAGGGTGCTGGGATCGAGCCCCAAGTCGGGCTCCCTGCTCTGCGGGAAGCCTGCTTCTCCCTCTCCCACTCCCCCTGCTTGTGTTCCCTCTCTCACAGTGTCTCTCTCTGTCGAATAAATAAATAAAATCTTAAAAAAAAAAAGAATGTTGACTATATTGCAGGAAAGAGGTTAATCTCTTAATATTTACAGTATCATTTTAAATGCTTTTCATAGAATCTGTGGATCCCTTAAAGGTGGAAATTAAGAGCTTTGCTACACAATGTATGGTCCACTGACCAGCAGCATCACTGCATTTGAAGTGCAGAATTTCAGGCCTTACCCCAGACCAACTGACTAGAATCTGTACTTTAATAACATCCCCAGGTGACTGTTGTACACATTAAAATACATGAGGCACTGCCTTCAAGTATATACCTTATATTTGGGACAGATTCTTTTTCTGTAATTATGTGCATTAAAAAAGCAGATAGTATTTCTCTAAGATGTCCAGAATTATCAATTAATGCAGACACAGTGCATCTCTAAATAATCAAATATTCCTTTTGGCTCTGATGAAAAATAAATACCCTAAGAAGAGTACATTAGCATTATCTGTAATGGGACTTTTGTAGCAGACTTAGATTATGATATGTGTTGCCTACCTTTTCAGGTGCCCTTGCCCAACACCCTCCCCCTCCCTAAGAGGGAGACTATACAACAGAGCTCCAGCCTAACTTCAGCTCCTCCCACTACTTTCAGCCTCACCTTCAAGGTATGTACAACATCCTTCTCTAAAGATCCTTGATGATGCATGCTAGGGTACATAAGTTAAAAATACTCTTTTGGTATTTTTATTCATTTTGTATGGTAAGCAACAATAGAGTTATGTCAAATTATACCTTAAAATTTTATTAACTTCTAATACCACTTTAAAGGGAGGCCTATTATGCTTGTGAATATTGTCTTAAAAATACAGGAAAGCATTTATATTTCATGTTTATACTGAATTCCTCTTAGAGACCTTGATTTTTGAGTATATTGTGTATAAAACCAACTGGCTTGGTGTGTTGCATGTTTTTTTGGTTTTGTTTTGTTTTTTTATATCCTACGTTCCCGTAATGGTAAGACTGCTAATTTTCTGTCTTTCCTATAAACTGTGTGAAGTGAATGAATGCACTGTAATAATTAGAATATTTTATGAAGAGGTAATTGATTAATACAGGTGATTTTGATTTGATTTTTGTTGGATAATTTTTTAATAAGAGGGCAAAAGAGATTATAGACTTTTTTTAATATCAAAAAATAAGCCTTTATTTTTTTTTTATCTCCTATTGTGTTTATAATACTGAGCTATGTTACTAATGCTTTTTGTACAGTTATTTGAGAGAATTTTAAGTCAGTTGTTCATCTCCAGTCAGTGGTTAAAAAAAGGGACATGAAATTAAGTGAAGATGTTTTTAAAGTGCATATATTTATCCCATTTTTGGTGTTCAGTTTTATAATCTGGGCAAGTATTTAACCTCTATAGCAGGACTTCCTAATGCTGCTGTATTGGTTGACAGGGAATCTTTGATGGTCTTCACGAGAGGGGGAGCCATGTTGGCCAGTGTTCATTTCTAGAAGTTTAAGAGTAAAATTTTATGAGACAACCACTTCTGCTTTGTGTCAGCCCCCACCGTTGCCCAGTCCTTACTCTTTACTGCCAGTTCCTGCTCAGCCTGTATAGTTTTCCCACTGGAATGACTATCTCAGTCTGTTTCTGTGTCTTTTGTGTGGTTTTGACTACATGCTAGTCAAGGCTAGTCTAGTTTCACATAAGCAAATATAAGATCATAAATTATTCTTTAGGCCAGTTGTTAATTCTTCAGAGAACTCATTCAACCTTGCCTTTCACTTAAAGTTTTTAATATTCCAAGAAGAAATAATTTAAATTAAATTTCATTAGCTTAACACTTTCTTTGGTTTCTTTACTTCTACTTCTTCTGATATTTCTATTTGGGTAATGTATAAAGTATAGAAGAGTTTTATTACATGGATTTTATTGACAGCATATTTGTCAAGGGGAAAATTAGTATAATTAAATAACTGTACTTGTTTCCTTGAATTTCCAAAAATAAAATCTAAATTTTCTTGTTGCTGAAGAAATGAAATGAAGCCACATGTGTGTGGCCTGTATATTATACAAGTTTGATTAGCTGTAATTTATGTGTTCCAGCACAACAAAACTAGTATAAAAGGCATTATGTGCTCTATAAAACTGCTCTAAACCATAAAATCTCAGTACAAATGACATTTTGTCTAACTTCCTAATTTTTTAAATTATTTATTTTTACTTCTCAAGACTTTTGTTTTAAAATAAAACACATTTGAAACTATCAAGGTGATTGTGAGAAGACTCAAGCAAGTGTCCCATGTTTTGGTATTACAGTGATGATATTAGTCATCTAAGAAAAAGTTAAATTATAAGTAACATGTGTTTTAACAAGAAAACAGGGAAGATATGTAACGATTTATCATTCTTAAAATTAAAATAAGGTTAAAAATTTTAAAGTTGGTACTTCAAGGGCCGACAGCTTCCTAACTATGGTATTAATAATTGTTACTTGATTTTTTGGTAGCTGAATTTTATAGATTACCTTGTGGAGTTTTTTGTTTGTTTTTTCCTCAGCCCAGTATTTGACTAGTAGTAAAAACTTCACAATCTATATATCTGTTTCCTTCCTGTTGAGGACCTACATCTGTGCCCTCAGTTTAGGATCCACTAGCCACATGTTGTTATTAAGCACTTGAATGCAGCTAATCCAAGTTGTAGTATGTGCTGTAAGTGTAAAATAAAATACACTGGATCTGAAATGTTAATATTTAAAAAGTTAAAACATGTCAATTTTTGTGTTGATTATAGGTTTTAATTATATTGTAGATACACTGGGTTGAATAAAATATGTCATCAAAATTAGTATTCTTTATTTTTATTTTTTTAAATGGCTAATAGAAAATTTAAAATTATGCATATGACTTGCATTTATATGTTGAATAGCACTGGTCTAGACAGATAAAATAAGATGTGTTTCTACATTTTTTAAAACGATTCTATTAATTTTAGAAAGAGGGGCACACAGGCAGGGTGAGGAGCAGAGGGAGAGGGAGAATTTCCAACGCAGAGCCCGACTGAGGGCTCAGTCCCCCAACCCTGAGATCATGACTTGAGCCAAAAACTAGAGTTGGATGCTTAACTGACTGAGTTACCCAGGCACCCCAATCTGTTTCTACATTTTAAGAAACTAGGAGACTACAGCTAAAACCTGTAGCCACAAATATAAATGGCAGCAGTCAGTATCTGAAATGCTTGATGAGGTCCGGTTGTAAAACAAGACATATTTTTACTGCACCCAAGCCTAAAACCTGTCTGGTTGGTTACTTTGCCTTTTAAGACACTGAACATAAAACAGTCAAACAAAAGGTACCTGTCATCTGCCATTGAGAACCCGCTGCCTTACAGAGAAAGAATGGAAGGAATGGGTATTTATGGAGGGCCTCTAGTGCCTTTCTGACTGGAATCAGAGCCTTAGGTCAGTCCTAAAGGGTCATGGTATTTCTGTTCCCTTATTCACCAGTGGGATAGGGACTCATTTACATGGTACAGAAGCGTGACTTCATATTTTGCTGACTTCTTTGCCAAAGCTGTCAACAAGCTCTCTTTAGAGACATAATTACAGCCCACTGCCTCCCAATTAGAGTAAAGAAAGATAAAGGGGAAAGTGAAAGGTTTGAAAGCCTTAGGGGTCTTAAATCTTTCATTTTTGCAGTTTTTTGAAAGATTATATTTGGGATTTAAAAATATACACACACGTATGTTTGCGTATATATGTATATTCTGTGTTAGCATAGTGTTTTTTGTTTTGGGGTTTTTTTTTTTGTTTTTTTGTGTTTTTTTGCTTTTAAAAAATGTCCATTTTATTGTAGATGGAGTCTGCACGCAAGGCCTGGGAGAATTCTCCAACTGTAAGGGAGAAGGGATCTCCAGTAACTTCCACAGCGCCTCCAATTGCAAGTGGAGTCAGCAGTAGTGCCGGTGGACCAAGCACTGCCAATTACAGTTCATTCTCAAGTGCATCCATGCCTCAGATTCCTGTTGCTTCAGTCACTCCCACAACATCACTATCAGGTAGAAGGTTTTTGTACCTTTCCTTTAAATGTCTTAATTATTTAAAATTTCTTATCTTTTCCTGTTTACTATCCCCCCAAATTTATTATTTATAAAATATGTAAGACTGTACAAGATCTAATTATCAGCTATTTTGTAAACTCTTCTTGCCATTCTTACACCCTCCCCTCTCTTAGCCCCTCTTCCAATTTTAGTTTGACAGTCATTGATAGCTTACTAAAACACTTTGCTTGCTGGACCTTCTGCCCGCCCCCCTGCCCCCATTATAGGCATTAATAAGTAATTGGTGAAAAGATGTTTATCTTGTTCCCCTACATTTTTCTATAAAATTCATCTTTTGATTTTTATTTTTTAACTCATATACAGCTAATTAGTCCAACTCAGAAATAATACAGAATCACACAGGTGGTAAATTTTTGTGGTCTGTATCTAATTTGAAGGAGCTGTTGGCCTGAATCTTTTGGGATGACGTATATTTTCTGGTGAAGAGTTAGGGGTAGAGAATTTCCAGTTTGTTATTTGAGTAGGTGATATATATTGGGTTTTTTGGCCCAGCGGGGAGAGGGGGTTGTTTTGCTTGTTTTATAAGGAGAGTCCATCAACATCCCAAGTTAGAAAGTGCTTTTCTTCCTTAAATTTTTCACTAGCATGTAATCCTTTCATTAAACTATATTTCATTTGGGGGCTTTACAGTTGAATAATTTCTGAAATGCTTGACTCCAGGAAAGTACACCCTTTTACCATATGTATAACCATGTTTCTTCTGTTGAAAACAGAAATTTCCTTTCAGGCTTTCCTGGTATTATCTAATGTTTCCAAAGCAGCAAAAGCTGCTTTCCAAAAGATATAAGATATATCCAGCACAGAATTTACTTTCTTTGGTTCTCATTTAGTGATGTTCTACTGGTTTTTTTTTTGGGGGGGGGGGGTTTGTTTTGTTTCATTTTGTTTTTATTCACTATTCTGGCATTCTGTGCTGAAAGAATTGGTCTTTCGGATGTACTACAGTTATTTTGATGTTATATGGAATCAAAAATATGTATTAAGACAAACAGATTCAAATCAAAGAGCATGTTCTATTTCTCTTCCCTAAAGTCTTTAAGACCATTTAATGCATTCCCTACCATCCATTTGTAAGACATCTTTATTATGCTTACTAGCTGGAACCCCAGTCATTTGGGTGGGTAGGGGTTGGGGCTAAAGCAACCAGGAATACAGTATGGTGGAGAGATTAGGAAATAAAGGGACTGGGAGTGTTCCCTTCCCATCACAGTTGACCCTTAAACAACGCAGGGGATAGAGGCACTGACACTTGCCGACCAACACATGTAGTCAGAAACCCAAATATCACTCCCCCCAAATTAACTACTAAGAGCCTACTATTGACTGGAAGCCTTACTGATAACATAAATAGCCAATTAACATACAACTGTATTCTTACAATAAAGTAAGCTAGAGAAAGGAGAATGTTATTAAATTAGAAGATACATTTACAGTACTGTACTGTATTTAATTGAAAAAAAGTCTGTGTATAAGTGGACCCACACACAGTTTAAACCTGTATTGTTCCAGGGTCAAGTGTACTCCTTTCTTCCAGGTCTGGTTTCCCCACACTCTCCTCAATTAGGATAAATTTTTATATTTCTTGCCCAGTCATCCTACTGGTAGAGACTCAAGTGGAAGAACAAAGGTACCTTGATCTTGGGTCCTCTCTTAGATCAAACATCATTTGAAGTCTGAAAATAATGATGACTGCACTCACTTTTTAATCAGATACCAATATTGTCATTCACTCCAGTATTACAGTCATCAAGACTCACTGATCAACAGAACTAATTGACCCTTCAAGATCTTAAGTTTTATAATTCTACTTACTTATTAATTGTTTATTTTCTTTTTAAGGTATTATTATATACCTGTTTTTTTTGCTGGTATATATACAAGGAGAGTCAGGACTAAGTATAACCTTAAGTTTATATGGCTGTTAAGGAGCAATTGTGATCTATAAAGGCCCCTTTCACCTTAATGATTATTAAGGTGTAGCACTTAGGTGTTCTTATGTTTATGCCTGACCTTAGTAAATGTTTAAATACTTATTCATAAATGAGGGGCGCCTGGGTGGCTCAGCTGTTGAGCATCTGCCTTTGGCTCGGGTCATGATCCCAGAGTCCTGGGATCGAGCCCCGCATCAGGCTCTCTGCTCTGTGGGAAGTCTGCTTCTTTCTCTCCCACTCCCCCTGCTTGTATTCTCTCTCTTGCTGTCTCTCTCTGTCAAATAAATAAAATCTTTAAATAAATAAATATGTATTCATTTATTTATTTATTCATAAATGAATGAAGGTCTTAAGATTACCTGTAAGGTATTTGCCTGTAAGGTATTTTGCTCCTGGAAAGAAGAAAAATCTGACCTTTTGTTCACATGACTTTTTAGGAGCAGTTGTGATCTCTCCAGGTGCATTTACATTTTCTTTTTAAGTTTATTTATTTTATTAATCTACATCCAATGTGGGTCTTGAACTTGTGACCCTGAGATCACGAGTGGGTGCTGTTCCAATGGAGCCAGCCAGGCACCCCTACCTTCTTAGTTATTCCTAAGGTGCAGCATTTTGTCCTTCTGTGTTGTTATATTTATGCCTGGCCATAAATGAATGAAGCTCTTGACCATCCTTTTCTTTGTGATGATTAAAATTAGCTTGAGGCTAAACTAACAATCCTGTAGGCTCTTGGCCACCTTATTTTGTTTTATCTTTTAACTTCCTTCTCTTTGCATTTATCTATTGTACTATATTTCTCCAGATTTTATAGTCTTGTTTATATTTGGTGATTGTTACTTAAGCATGTGCAGGGCATAAACATGAATTTTCCAGTGTCCAGCTGGTGCTTGAGTTGTTTTTACAGTGAACCACTGTGGCACTTTACGAAATGCTGCCTTTTCTCCTCTCCCACATATAGGAGCTGGTACATACACTACCTCTTCTTTGAGTACAAAATCTACAAGCACATCAGATCCTCCTAACATTTGTAAAGTGAAACCCCAGCAGTTACAGACGAGCAGCCTGCCGTCGGCGGGTCATTTCTCACAGTTAAGCTGCGTGCCTTCCCTTATTGCCCAGCAGCAGCAGCAGAGCCCACAGGTCTATGTGTCCCAGTCGGCAGCAGGTAAGAGCTTTGGGGGAGGGGGGGACGGGCACGTAAGGGAGTCAGAAGAATTGTTTACGGGCGTACTTTTGTTCGCTCAAGTTTAAGTATTTGATCTGCTTTGCAGATTTGTTTCATCATAGAATTTAATGTTCTGTCTCTTTGATAAGTATTCTGGGGGGGCTCTTGGCAGTTCTTTCTTACACGTATGTTATATATATATATTAGATTCGTGTCTAATAATTTGCAGAATAACTTACACATTTCATGTTATTCCAGTCAAGTTATAAAACTTTATTACCCGAAACTTGACAAATCAATAATAAAATTCATAGGGAAGAATAAACCTAAGATTAGCAAAGAAGAAAAAAATTATATGTTGGATACTGGGGTAACTTACCCTACTAAATATCACAGTGTTAATCTTAGTTAAATAGTAAGTAAATATTTGAAAAATATTCTAATTCACTAATGATTTAAATTCAAAATAAAAGAACAATGAGGCTATTTCTTGCCTTTCTGTGTGGGAAATATTAGAAAGATTGATAATACCCAGTTTCTATAAGGGTCAAAGGTATTATTAATAATTTCTTAAAGTGCATTACTGGTTAGTATATAAATTGACATAATTCTTTTAGAAAAGTATTGGAATATTTTACATGTACATACTTAACCGTAGTAACAATTTTCATAGGAATCTTATATAGATAAACTTAGCTATTAATGAGAGACATATATATGAGAGTGTTCATTCATTGCAGTATTTTTTATAATGGTGACAAAAATAATATGGGAAGTTCTCCAAAGCATACTATTATATAAAAAGAGCAGATCACAAAATAATTTATATAATACATAGAAATCTGTTAAGAATATAAACCAGATTCTTTCAGTTATTAAATACCAGTTCCTTTGAAATATTTTATTAAATTCTAGTAACTAGATATAAAATTAGAATAGATTTGCTGGTAAACCGGTAGGTTCATTTTCACTTTGAGTAGATCATGTCCGATTTCACTAGTTAATACCCCATTGGCAGTGTATGAGTGTCTGTTTTCCATACCCTCACAAGTACAGTTGACCCTTGAACAATGCAAGGGTTAGGGGTGCCGACACCCTGCATAGTCAGAAAGCCACATACAACTTTTCACTCCTCCAGATTTAACTACAAATATCCTACCTTTGACCAGAAGCCTTACTGATAACATGAACAGTTCATTAACACATATTTTGTATGTTATCTGTATTATACCCTGCATTCTTACAATAAAGTAAGCTAGAGAAAAGAAAATGTTGCTAAGAAAATCATAAGGAGAAAATTACGTTTACAATACTGCACTGAATTATTTGGAAAAAAAAAGTACGCAGTTCAAACCCATGTTCAGGGGTCAACTGTACTAGAATTTTGTTTTAATTTGTGTATACTGTCTGCTAGAAGTTTTCTGTCTTTTCACATTTCTAGTTTTTCCTTGGCTGTATTAGTTTTCAGTGGGCTCACTTAATTTGAAATCTGCTACAAAACTTGGTTTTTAGTTACTATTTGGAAAATTCTGAAGCTTAGACACTTAAAACTGCTTGTTTTTCCTGATGGTCTGGTCTATATAGCTCAAATCCCTGCTTTCTATATGGACACAAGTCATTTATTCAATACCCAACATGCACGCTTGGCTCCACCATCCTTGGCTCAACAACAAGGCTTCCAACCAGGTCTCTCTCAGGTAAATACCACAGTCTTCTTCCATCACGTATTTGTTTCTTGGCATGCTAATGGTGTAATAGATATCTTAGACTACAAATAAAGGCTCTTAGAAGTTAAAATCTTCTATCGACAACATGGGACAGTCCATGATTACCTTGATATGTACTGGCAAAATTTTCAAACTTTCCCAAATTTTCCAAAGCTTAATGGCTAACAATGTAGAGTAAATAATGTATTGAAAGGAAAATTTAGATGCTTCCATTTGGTTTTGTTTTAAAAGGGAGCTGATATCTATATATATCTATATATAGATATATATCTTTTATTCTTTTCATATCTCAGATTTTTATTTTCCCAAATATCGTGATTTGTGTATGTGGTGTTCATGTGTTTTTTATTGCATTGCAGCCAGCTTCGGTTCAGCAGATCCCAATCCCCATTTATGCGCCACTACAAGGACAGCACCAAGCCCAGCTGAGTCTGGGTGCTGGACCTGCTGCATCCCAGGCTCAAGAGTTATTCACTTCTTCACTTCAGCCATATAGGTACGTGCTTTTGTAACTGCTGAGCCATCTTGCCATATCCCTATTGCTCCTTCTTTTCCCCCAGAAGCTAGGATGACCCTTTTACAAAATGCCTTTAAATGATTAAGCATGTTGATTGTAGGTCCTGAAACTTAGCTTCTGGTGGTTTCAGTCAAGACTTTATTGAACAAAGTGAGACCTTAAATATTCTTGAAGACAAGGATAAGAACAATCCCAGAACAATTGGAAATCAGAGGGAATAGTTGCTAAGGGACCTAAAAGGCCACATGCCACCTTGCCACAGCAGCTGTAAATCCGCGCCTGACTTGGGGTGTGCGTGGTGCCTTGGCAGAGAATAGCATATAGGAGGCAGGAGCAGGGGTGGAGAGCGCCAGGCGGGGAACAAAGGCAGTGGGGATAGTGATGACAAGTAGAGAAGAAACTGTGGTTTTTGAAAGAGTCACTGTAAGTTAGCTTTGTGATTAAGGAAATCTTTTAATTGGTATTAGCTACTTGCAACATTGTTGGAAAGTTTGGGGCTACTTTCCAGCTGTGCAAAAAAAAAAGAGCTCGGTGATTAATTAGTAATGTCTTCCATAGCCATGGGAGGTGGAGTAGCAGTGCACTGACATTTTGTATTTGTAATCCCCATTTTAATGATTGCCTTGGAAGATGTACTTCTTAAGACCGGGCCTGTTCCATAGAAAAATAATGTAAGGTGTATATGTAGTTATGACTAATGACAAGTGTATTGGAAGGCACAGGTTTAGACTTTGAAAGCAATTGTTTGTATCCCTGCCACGTCATTCTGCTGTTCTTGCTCTCAACCTCATCAGCATAGTGTTTATTAATACAGAATCCCTGAATTAACTTCTGCCAGGACGGGGTAGTTGTGGGGTTTGTCTTTTCTTTTTTCTTTTCTTTTCTTTTTTAGATTATTTTAGAGAGAGCATGCCGGGGGAGGGGCAGAGGAGAAAGAGTCCACACTGAGCGCAGAGCCTGATTGATGCAGGGCTCTGTATCTCAGAACACCAAGATCACAACCTGAGCTGAATCCAGGAGTTGGACGCTTAATTGACTGCGCCACCCAGGCACCCCAGGACTGGGTAGTTTATAACAGTATGCTTATGTTTTCCCAATTTATATTTGACACATAGGCATAAAGACTGCTTGTGACCCTATTCTAGCACTCCTGCTTAATGGCTTTTGTTTCTGCCACAAAAGTCAATTTTAACAAAGCATAATGATGTTATTTATTGATAATATTATCTTTAATCCAGTACTTTGATATAGTTACTTATTCTTTATCTTAGCATTTTTAAAAGTATAGCTTGAAGGCCGGCCCCCATTCCAGAGGTAAGAGGGTAGTCTGAAGTTAGATTCCAGCATTGTAGTTTTTTAAAAAACCATTTAAATATGCCACAGTATTAACCATAGTCACCATGCTGTACATTACATCCCCATGACTTATTTTATAACTAGCAGTTTATACCCTTTGACCATAATACTGTGTTGTGATTTGAAAGTTGCTGAGGGGCACCTGGGTGGTTTAGTCAGTTAAGCATCTGACTCTTAATCTCAGCTCTGGTCATGATCAACAGGGTGGTGAGATCAAGCCCTGCCTTCGGGCTCCATGCGGGGCGTGGAGCTTGCTTGGGATTCTCTGTCTCCCTCTCTCAAAAAAAACAAAAACGGAAATTTGCTGAGAAAGTAGATCTTGAGAAAAGTTCTCCTCACAAAAAAAAAAAAGTTTTTTTGTAACGATGTATGGTGACAGATGTTAACTAGACTTACTGTGATGATCATTTCATAATACATACAAATATTGAATCATTATGTTGTAAACCTGAAACTAATACAGTGTTAAATCTCCATTATACCTCAGTAAAAACAAACAAACTTTGTGGGTAATCCTGATGGTGAACTACTACTCTGCTTCATTCTGTAGAGGTCTTGAGATTTCTTATAAGAAATATATGGGCGCCTGGGTGGCTCAGTTGGTTAAGAGTCTGACCCTTGGTTTCAGCTCAGGTCATGATCTCAGGGTGGTGAGATCGATCCCTGCATTAGACTCCGCCCTCAGCAGAGTCTGCTTGCGATTCTTTCCCTCTCCCTTTCCCCTTCTCCCCACTCACTTGAGCTCTTTCTCTCTCAAATAAAATCTTTTTTAAACACACACACACACAGACACACACACACACACACGTGTATATATAAATGGAGTAATGAAATACAAATAATAAAAGTCAGCTATTGGTGCTGTAAATTTGAAAATGTTAATACCAAAGAGAAAAACAGATTTGGTTCTGAGCTTGCTAGTGAACACATGAAAAAGAGAATTATTCTTGTTGTTCAAGAGGAGAAAATCTTGTTAGTTCCTCGGGAAGAGCAAGCCTTTCCCTAGAACTTTGTTGTGTATGGGGCTCTAAATCATGAAACAAGTACCTTAGACACAGTCTGCATTCTCTTTCTCTTTTCTTAATTAGAGTACTTGGTCATTTGGGATACTCATTCCCGGGATTTCCAGATTCCAAAATAGAATTGACTACTAACACAAGTCTTTTCTCTTTAATGCCTGTGTAGATCTCAGCCAGCCTTTATGCAAAGCAGTCTGTCCCAGCCATCTGTGGTTCTTTCTGGTACCGCCATCCACAACTTTCCAGCTGTCCAACACCAGGAACTTGCAAAGGCACAGTCAGGTCTTGCCTTTCAACAAACTTCAAATACACAGCCTATTCCTATATTGTATGAACATCAGCTGGGTCAGGCATCGGGACTAGGAGGTTCCCAACTAATTGATACACATCTCCTCCAGGTAAGACAGGAGCACAGGGGCTAGAATCATGCACTATCATCGTCTTCCTGTGCAGCAGATTATTTAAGAAAACAGTTTTTAAAGAAAAAATGTTAAAGATGTAGTGAAAAAATGAAGGTCTTTTTATCTAATACTAAAATTCTTAGAGATTGTTTTGAAGCCACACCCTTGATGTCTGAATTGGAAATTTTTCCATCTTAATGCTGTTTTCTTACACAATTTTTTCTAGGCTAGAGCAAATCTTACCCAGGCTTCAAATCTTTATTCTGGACAAGTACAACAGCCTGGTCAGACAAATTTTTATAACACTGCCCAGTCACCAAGTGCTCTCCAGCAGGTAAACTATGGCATGGTAAATTTCCTCAATTTTCTTTATTATTATTATTATTATTATTATTATTATTATTATTATTATTACATTTACTGCATTTGTTGTTGCTTGGCAGTTTAAATAGAACCAAGATGGGGAGATGGGACAGTGGTTTTCAGACTTTTCTCTGAGGTGTCCTAGGAATTCCATGGGGTCCACTGGTGGTGGAACCTGCTCAGTCCCACAACACCTCTCTCCTCAGCCCCACTCCAGTCATTTCTGCTTTTTGGCTCTTTGTTTTAAATTGGTTTCCATGTAATCATTTATTTTAACAAAGGATTCCATGAATATAAAAGTTCAAAAACCATTGTCCAGGATATACAGTTACGTGTAAGCGTGAGAAGTGCTTTACCCATCTATGCTGGGGGGCAGGAGGACTCTAAAGACCATCACACTGATTAATATAATACTTAGAACAGTGTGGCAGAGTATGACAGAGTGTAAATGACAGACATGCACGATCTAGCAATGTCATCAATCTACTGTTTAAAAGTTTGTGGAGGACTGAAGGAGAGAGGCAAACCATTAGTCATTTTCTTATAACTAATTTTGGTGGCTATTTTAGGGGTGAAAATTCATAAATGTATTTATTACCTTATTGACATTCAAATTAAATACTGTTTGTATGAAAATTGAAAGGTTATTTTTCTTCTCGTCAAAGCTCATTTTAGTCAGACCCAAAAACAGTATAGAAATGTCTGTTTGGGAAATTGCAACAACACTATTTCTTAAATTGTATCCCATGACTTCATTGTATTATGTGTTTATTAGACACATACCATGGATTCATTCAAAGATCTTCATAATGATACATAGTGTCTACACTACTAATCTGTTTTATTGTTGCACCTTTAATAAAAGAATGGAGGTAGTTATTAAGCAAAAGATAATATGTGATATATATTAATAGATCAAAGTATTCTGTTTAAACTGTTACTCAAAAGGTTTTGAAGAGTTGTATAGATAGTTATAGGGATATACAGATGACAGGTATAAATAAATTGCCACAATTTCTTTTTGCTTATTTTCTAGGTTACAGTACCTTTACCAGCATCCCAGCTTTCATTACCTAATTTTGGATCTACAGGGCAGCCTTTAATTGCTCTGCCTCAGACTCTTCAGCCCCCATTACAGCATACCACTCCACAAGCCCAGGCTCAGAGCCTGAGTCGTCCTGCACAAGTAAGCCAGCCTTTCAGAGGATTAATCCCTGCTGGAACACAGCATAGCATGATTGCAACCACAGGAAAAGTAAGTGAGGAGAAATTTGCACAGTTTCTTTGAGAATTTAAGGCTATATGTTTAGATATATGCATCTGTGTATCTATTTAAAAAAAAATGCATCAGTTTTTACCACCCTCTAGTAAATCTGAAACCCTGATATGCTTTTTTTTTTTAAGATTTTTTTTTATTTTTAAAGTAATCTCTACACCCAATGTGGGGCTTGAACTTAAAACCCCAAGATCAAGAGTTGCACACTCCACCAACTGAGCCAGCCAGGCACCGCAAGCCCTAGTGTACTTTTTTTTTTTTTTTACTTTTTAAATCTACTAATGTGTTTGACTTCCTCTGGTTTTTATCTGGTAACGAAGAATTCACAAATTTTGTGGAAGAATTGGGTTTACACAATCTCTTAAGACTTTTCACCCACAAATACGGCCTTGATAATTCCATGTTATTTGAAACTTAATTACAGGATTTTTGTACTAAGATTCTTTGCCTTGGGGCGCCTGGGTGGCTCAGCTGTTAAGCGTCTGCCTTCGGCTCAGGTCATGATCCCAGGGTGCTGGGATTGAGCCCCGCATCGGGCTCCCTACTTAGTGGGAAGCCTGTTTCTCCCTCTCCCACTCCCCCTGCTTGTGTTCCCTCTCTCACTGTGTCTCTCTCTGTCAAATAAATAAATAAGATTCTTTGCCTCTTTAGCTTATGGAATTCCAGAAATGCTAAGTCTATTCTGTTTTTTCTCAGATGTCTGAAATGGAACTGAAAGCCTTTGGAAGTGGCATTGATATAAAACCAGGCACACCTCCAATCAGCGGTAGAAGCACCACACCAACATCTAGTCCCTTCCGGTAAAATGGGCATTTGAATTTCCAAATAACTAAACATAATTTGTTTGTTAGATACTTACTATGTCACCAGGCCTGTGGTAAGCACAAGACATTCTGATAGTTTTATCTAAAATGTGAAGCTATTAAATTAAGAATGTGTATGTTATACCATATTTTTAAGAATTTTTTTTTTTAAATACAGGGCAAATCTAGCTAGTATTCTTTCTCACCTCTGCCCCTCCAGTGTCTCTCCACTACCATAATGTTTGGTAACTCACCTTGGTAAATTTTCATCAGCTACCACATATGAAGAATCTACCAAGAGCAATGTCTCTAAAAATCTAACAGCATTATTTATTTGGCACTACTGTACTGACCAGTGATGGCTTTTTTCCAAGGGCTACTTCCACAAGTCCGAACAGCCAGTCCAGCAAAATGAACAGCATTGTCTATCAGAAGCAGTTCCAGTCAGCCCCTGCCACTGTGAGAATGACACAACCATTTCCTACACAGTTTGCACCCCAGGTGGGCAGATATGAGTGAGAAATGAGTATTATTTACTTGGAAATGATTGCTAATCTGGCTAATTATCTGATTTCATAATCTTGCCATCTAACTAGTTTAGAAACATAGTTTTTAATGAGAAACAGTTTCTTATTTAACAGTACATTTATGACATTCATATATATTCTCCGCAATTTTTAGTGAGATTAAGGTAGTAACCGTATAGTTCTAAAGCAGACAAGAGAAATAATCAAGAATCCCCACACAGCTCTGGTCATTTCAGTCCTGTTTCTTTTATCTTTTTTGAAGAAGTGGACTTTTCAGAGAAGGGTCCCAGTGCTTAAAGTTTTCTAGGTTTAAAGTTTTTTTTGTTGTGTCGTCGTTGTCGTCGTTGTTGTTGGTTTTTTGTTTTTTAAGAGAACTATGTGTAGTTGAGTTAAAATTTCCAAAAGATGTTCTAATATATGTGTAAAAATATTGGCTTCTCTTCCCTTCGCTGATCGAATGGAAAGACTAAAATTGATCATAACTCTCACAAATGAGAATTGGTTCCTGAGAAAACACGTGTTTGTTGAATTGATGTTATTTTTATTTATCTTCAGATTATGTTTGGTATAAGTGTGTGCCTTTTCTGCAATTATATCTTTTTAAAAAGATTATCCTAATTAATAGCTTTTCTACCTCCCCTTCAGAATTTGTAGCTGAAATGTTAGAACCAACTACAGTGCCATAGCATGCTTTGCCTAATTTTTCTGTTAGATTCTCCAAGCATGGCCTGTTTGTTCTTGGTCCCTGTAATAGAATGGCACAGATCCCTACACTTCCTTTCACTTGGCAGAATGGGCACAGATTTACTCTGAGATAAGCCAACCTGGTCTAGTTGGCAAAATTTTTTTTTTAACAGTTCAATGTTGTATGTTTTGTTTTTTTCACTCAGATTCTCTCTCAGCCTAACCTGGTCCCTCCATTGGTAAGAGCCCCACATACTAACACCTTCCCAGCGCCTGTTCAGAGGCCGCCAATGGCACTGGCCAGTCAGATGCCTCCTCCGCTGACCACAGGCCTCATGAGCCATGCTCGTTTGCCACATGTAGCCAGGGGTCCTTGTGGATCACTATCTGGAGTCAGAGGTAATCAGGCCCAGGCTGCGTTGAAGGCTGAACAAGACATGAAGGTTAGTACAGTGTTAACAGCCAACAGAGCAAGAATCTGTCTCTGAACCATGTCTTAAGATGCCTCTGGACCCATAACCACAAACCCAGGCATTCATTGTCTTAGCTGATTTAACCAAGCTAACTACTTTTATTCATTCCTTTTTTTATTATTATTATTTCTTTTTTGTTTCCCCTATTCCCCCCTTTTTTTTAATTTTTTAATTTTTTTTTTTTTTTTTAGTTTTTTTAGTTTTCTTTTTTTTGCAACTATAGTTAGCAAACAAGTTAACATTTTAAACTCTGGCAAAATGAATTGCTTATAAAATGAATATTTGAGGGAGATCTGAGTTTAGCTGCTACATTTCTTGGAAGAGCAAAAAAGTAATTTGGATTATTATAGAATTCCCCATTTTCTTCCTTGTTTTTTCCTTTGTTTTCTTTTTTATCTCTCCCCCCTCCCTAGACTTAAGATATAAATCATGGTTATGTGAAAATTCAGAGTGGGTAAGAAGAGATTTTACCTATCTTGATTTTCCTTCCTTCGTGAGTCCTGCAAGTACAGTTTTTTTCTCAAACTGTTTCCATACTTTTTTTTTTTTTTTTGCCTGCCACTGAGTTGGCTGTATTCCACAACAGATCGTGCAGTTGTAGATGAAGAACTGAAAAAAGCACTTTGGGATCCTTCATAGTAAAAGGCACTGATAAACGTGAGGTTTGCTGATGCAGAAGAGTGCCTTTAGGAGTCTGTGTGGGGACAGTTTTTATAGCATAAACCTTACCTGTCTGCCTGTACGGCCAGCTGAATCCATTGATTCTGTATTTACTTCAACTTGCCTTTAGAGGTCTTAGTAATTTTGCCTATTTTGTCACTATGTATATGTGTATATACGCGCACATTCACGCTAGAACAAAGAAAAGCTTGCTGCCTTTAAACAAGGCAGTGTGCATAGTAATGCTTTACTCTGGAAACAATGTTTATGATCATCCTACTAGAAAATGTGGTTGACTAGCTAGTTTCTCTCTACATTGATATCCCTCATTTCTCATTCTGAGTAATCAAATTTAAAGACTACTCTGCAGTGAAACTCTTAAGTGTGATCTACTTTTATTAAGGCTGTGTGCCTAGGATTTCCATCTGTTCATAACTATTAAAAAATGTGTAGGAATCTTTGGAAACTACTTGGCCATGGTTTCCAGTTGTTCTGTCTCCTTGGAACTTGATTTTCATACCTTCCCATGTTGGGAATGACATTAGAGCTTATAATGGGGTTGGGGAGGGTAAAAATTTCTTGAAATTGCTTTAGATCTTTATATAGTATAGGTTTCCTGTAGAACATGAAGGGCTCCTTGTTATATGTGAGAGGTACAGAAACTTAAGTTTTAATTGTGTACGTTACAGTGGTATAATTTACAGATTGACGTAAGTATATTCTTTGGGGCACATAGTCAATAAAAGTAGGAAATTATTTTACCAGCTCAGAATGTGGTAGGAGCTATCAGAACTTAGTGATCAAGTGAAGTTGTAGTTACTAATTTCTGATGCTCTTCCCCTGCAGAAGAGAGCTGTGGGAAGAGGACTCAGCCACAAGACATTTGGTCCTAGGTGTTGGTAATGCCACAATATAAGTGCTTCCTTTTCGTTTTATTGTAGACCACATATTGATAACTAGAAGTTTTAAGTGTTACATATATGTCTTCAAATTTGCAAGCAGTCTCCCTAAATAGAATTTGATATCAGTAAGTTTTGTTCCGGAAAAGTTACAGACCAACAGCAATTTCTGTCTTATTATTTTATAAGAGGGCAAACTTTGAAAATGTGGTGGGAGGTGGTCCTGTTGTTTTCAAATGTTTAAAAAAAAAATCACATGGAATATTTGCCAAGATAGGAAGAAATCTGTCCATTAAAAGCTGAAAGATCATTGAGGTACTTTTGGTTTGGGCCAAACACGTGGGGCAAACGGATTTGTGGTTGGTGAAGAGTAAACGGAGATGGACGGACAGGCTTTGCTAATGCTGCAACGTTCTCAGTCGTTGTTTCTCATTTTTTAAGGCAAAGCAGAGAGCAGAGGTTCTTCAGTCCACGCAGCGGTTCTTCTCTGAACAACAACAGAGCAAACAGATAGGAGGCAAAGCCCCGAAAGTGGACAGTGATTCAAGTAAACCTCCTGAAACACTGACCGACCCTCCTGGTGTCTGTCAGGAAAAAGTAGAAGAAAAGCCACCCCCCGCACCCACCATAGCCACCAAACCTGTTAGAACTGGACCAATCAAACCTCAGGCCATCAAAACGGAAGAAACAAAATCTTAAAGGCTGTGGTTTATTGCAGGGGGTTGGGGGAGGGGAGAGGGGCACGAGGGAGAATGAGGTCGGATAATGCCAGCAGCCAAAGGGGTAAAATGGTCTGTGACGTTACCTTGTCCAGAGCTGGGAGGTGCGCAGGGGACGCAGGAGCAGTTACACTGACACAGCCGCTGCACCAGTACAATGAGGCTTGGCCAGCTGCACCCGCTGCACAGTGCGCACTCTGTCGGTGGCCGTGCGTCTGCAGTCAGAATGTGTATACAAGTATGTGCACACACTCCTTGAGTGCATATCATTTAGAGCTGAAATCCTTACGGTTAGATGAAACACCAGAAATACGAGGAAAATAACCCCGCCGAGGAATAGCTGAGCCTGAACAGTGGTGATTCCAGCTAATACATCAGGTGTGGTTTCTTTGCTCCCTGACGTTCTTTGGATGTGATTGTAGCATTTGTGGGTTTGGTGGTCAAGAACTGAAGATAACTGGTGCTGGATAGAGGAGCCTTATTTTTTATTATGGCAGCTTGCTATTTTTGTAACATTGTGATTGAGTTGAACACAATCAAAGTACAGTCACTGACCTCCCCTTTTTCCTGGATAAGTGAGCAGGTGATGAAACATGCTGTCCACATCCTTGGACATGTCCAGACGGGCAGGGTTTGGCTACTACTTCTGTTTGAAATGATGCTGTGTTTTGGTTGTGGCCCGAAGCTTTGAAGTGCTACTTGGCATCTCCTTTCTTCCACGGAGTTGTCATGTCTTCAAACATGACAGATTGGGTAAAATACTAGTTAGGTTGAGTCTGGCTTGCCTCCACTCGTCATCTTTGTATGAATCCAATGGGGTTTTGTTTTCAACGGTTTTTAACTGACGCTCATCAAGAGCAGTGAATACCTAAAACTGTACCCTTAATGGAGGAAATTCTGTCGAAGAAGGTGCATTTCTTTACCAGAGCTGTGTCATACCATCCTTTGGGCCCTCTGCTGGAAAAGTAGAATCAAGTCTCAAATAATGCCTTTTTAATTGTATCCTCTAGTATTATAGATGTAGGACAGTACTGTATCATACCTCTGTGAATGTAAAATATCTTGTACCTGCTTTATGATACGTAATAGTGACCGTGCTTTATCAGAGCTGTTTTTAATGATGTTATTCTAGAATGTTTTCTTTCCAGATGATGATTGAGAAGCTAATAAAAAAATGGTGCCAGGTACCACAACAGTAACAGAACTTTGCTGTTTTCTGGGGTTTTGTTTTTTTACCTTTTTTTCCCCCCCTTTTTTATTAATGGAGTGTGCTGGATGTCTCTATAATTTTGTTCAGATGACTGCAGAACCTGGAAAAGCTGTTGCTGCTATTGATGCATAACATACTGCTATTGGTCTTTTTATATAAATAAATAAATAAATATATATATATATATATATACATACATATACATATATATATAAATAATTTGAATTTTTGGAAACTTTAGCTGTGCTGTCAACTTTGGAAAAAGTATCCCAGTTGTACCGTGTTGGGTTGGCATTGTACAGAAATTAACAGCCATATTGGTCTAGAAATGTTAAACATAATTTTTTCCATTTGTACAGGGGTAACGCACTGTATTAAATATGTAAGGTCTTATCTACATGGGTTTGATTACAGAAACTAATAAAGTATTCTCTAAATAATGAATCTTGGAACTTCTAATCCATTCCTAAAATCTGAAGCAAGAAGGTCTGTCATGTACCAAAAACAGTGATCAAGAGTACATTATGCTCTAAGGAAAAGATTATCATCCAAAGACTTGATTCTGACTTTTAATAACTATAAAGTTTATTCAGTCAAAGTAAATGTTGTCATGGAGGATAATAGGGCCTCTGTTCTCAGGGTAGCCATACTCCTTTTGAGAGCAAGTCTGTTGAGGAGGAGAGAAGTCTTTCTGGATAATGCCAAGTGCTGAAAGTAGAAAATAGTTTCATCGTTCTTCAGGGCAGAAATTGAAGGGCCCAAAAGAGATCTCAGTACTTAAATTTTGTATTTTTTGTATTTTTCCTAGCACATTCATAGATTATCACCTACATAAGCAGCCTGTAAGGGATTTGCTTTATTATTTACTCATTTTGTAAAGTGAAGTGCTGAGGGATTTTAATTGCCTAAAATCCCATATCCAGAACCCAAGGCTTCCAGACCCAGCTTTAGGAAAACTAGTAATTCAGTCACTGATGACCTGTGTACCTTCTTTACTCATGGATGCTGAGATTCGTAAACATTTAGAACACTCAGGTACTGTTAAGCCATACCTAGATGGCCAAGCTTTTCAGTTTTAAGGTTTTTTTCTCAAAATAGGCTCTACATTGGTGTGGTGGATAAGGCTAGGATCACAGACCTGTACCAGAAGAGCTGTAGTCACCACTTCACATATTTGCCTTCTTGCTAAGTCACTTCTGTTGCCTCTGTTTTTCATATTTTAATCCTTAAGTTCAGTCCTCCTAAACGTTAGGACTTTAGAGCAACCAACTCTATAGTTCGTACTCTGCATTTGCAAGCAACCACGTATGTGCTGTTCAGTGGGTTGTGTTAACTCGAAACCATGAATACCTTAGGCCCTTTGCTAGGTAGGATCATACAGTGGGTCTCCCACCACCACCACCCCTTAAAAAAAAAGTATCCAATGAAAGTAAGGTATTTATGTCAATGCTTCTCCACAGTTTGGTCCTACAGTTCTTACCTCTGGCTGTTCTGGCATGCAACTAGATAACCCAAAAGATGTTGCAGTTAGTTGGCGGCAGTAGCTTTAGTCAGCTAACTCTTTGAACATTTCTCTGCCCCTTGAACAGTTCTGGTAAGAGAGAAGATGGTGCTTTTGTCCTTAGTTAATAAATTGTGCTTTATGATGGAAGAATAATTGGGGGAAGCAGGCTGGGGAATGAGGATAATTTGAAAAGGCATTTAATTTGCTTATTTTCACGATACAAATTACAGAAGTAAAGTTCCAACATACTCTTGGCTGGAGGCAAGATGTAGAAGATAGAATCAGAATATGCCCTAGCGGAAAAAACCTGAGAGGCCCATCAGGACTTCAGTGTGTCCGGTGCACCTGCCCGCAGGTGCCCAGCTGATCTCACAGCTCATTGGCATCTTCAGTATTTCCACGTGCCCTTTCCAATCTCTTTTCTACCTGTAATCTACAGTTAGCCACAGTTGACCTGTTTGTGGAAAACATCTCATTTTGATTGTATTTTTAGGTGATTAATAAATTTCAGCCATAAGATATCTTTGTATGAAATGAGCTAGAAAAGAACTGGACAGTGATGTGTTAACGTCACACTGGCCATCTTGGCATTTGCACGTTGCTGAAGGGCATCATTTGCTCAGCCCTTTTCCTCCTCCCGTGTGCTGGTCTTCATTCACACCCTCAGGTGTAGGCCTGAGCCTGCTGTTGGTGCCCAAAGTTACGGTGCTCTATATGATTTTCCTGAAATAATCCAGAAGACAGTGGCAACATATTTCAGGCCAAGAGTGCTATTGATTTTCAGCCTTTCTTGGGGTATGATGGGTTGGCAAGTCATGTTCACCCCACCACAGAAATGAAGCTTCTGTGACCTGGTGTCACATGGATTCTTAAGTGGAAGCCCTCAGATCTGGGGCGCCTGGCTGGCTCAGTCGATAGAGCAGATACTTTCCCTCAGTTTTCCAGTTTTCCCCCACACCTAATTTGACAATAATTTTTTAGAGTGAAATTGGTAGAAATCGAATAATAACAGACTTAACAGCCTACTAGCTGTGGGCATCATTATGAAATCTAGCAAGTGGTTAAAGTTTGCTTAAGACTTGCTAACGTACTCCATATTCCAATGTAAGAATTATTTTTAAAAACACATTTCCCTCAACAGAGGAATAAGATACCATAGAAGAAGAAAATTTTACCTGAACTGGAGAGTTTAAGCAAGAGATGAGACTCTGGTAACATTAGGCAAGGGGTCAAGCATCAGTTACGTATCAGTTGCTAGGAATACAGAAGTCCATTTCTTAGCTCAACATAGTCTGGTGGAGGAGGCAGAGATGCAGGCGGTGGCCTGAGGTCGGTCACACTTCCATCACTAATATCCTGACCTGTTTTCTGGATGCCTTGAGCCATCTTCTTCCCTTTCCCCTCTGTCTACGTTGCTGACGTTTCTAAATATGATTAAGGTCTTTTTTTTTTTTTTTTAAGATTTTATTTATTTGACAGAGACACAGGGAACACAAGCAGGGAGAATGGGAGAGGGAGAAGCAGGCTTCCCACGGAGCAGGGAGCCGGATGCAGGGGCTTGATCCCAGGGCCCTGGGATCATGACCTGAGCTGAAGGCAGATGCTTAACAACTGAGCCATCCAGGCGCCCCTGATTAACATCTAAAGGCCTTTAGACAGTGCTTATCTGGCTTGTTTCTCACCATTTCTTGACACACCAGCTAATAAGTAGTGGGATTGTAAAGTTTCATCTTCTAGGTTTCTGAGCAAAAAAAAAGTCAACATCGTTAATGTAAAGGGAGCTCCCAAATGCATTAGTGTTCAGTGGAGAATTAGAGCAGGGAAGTTTCATTAAGCAGGCCTGTGCTTCCAGATGAGTCAGTCTCAGGTCCAGGGATCATGTAGAGGAGCAGAAAGGAGGGACAGATGGATTCTGGCCCTCCGGATTTAGATTTGCCAAGAGGGAAAGTGTTCGATGTCCGTTAAGTTCACGCCATTCTGTGTGGAAGGATACCTGGGGTACTGACTTAGGGCCTGGTTTTCAAGCTGGAAGTATACACACTTCAACTGAGGCAGTTTTCAATATTTGTTTGACTAAGGGATTCAATGGCTTGTACAAAATGTAAGTATTAACATAAAGAATGTTAATCAGTGCCAAGGGGGAGCTGTCATCAAACTGTTCAGTATGAGAAGCTGAAAAGAGTATCACACCAAGAGTAAAGGTATGCTCCCCACAGAAGCTGCTAGGGCTACCCACGATGGGGGGGGCGGGTTGACTGGGTATCAGATTTCTATAATCTGGGATAGAAAAGGATGTTACAAATTTTCCTCTTAAATAGCTAAGTTACCAGACTTTATATCCAGCTTAAAGGCTCACAGGGAAAAATGGAGTAACTCGTGAACTTGACCCACCTTGTCGCTCACGCCCCCCCCCCCCAACCGTAGCCGAATCAGGGCCGTTCAGGTACTTGAATTTTTTAACCTTGGTCCCAAAGGTACTTTGGGATGTAATCAGGAAGCACAGAGTGGCCAGGTAGGCCTCCCACGTGAGGCAGCCCCATTCTTACCCATGGGGAAAGTACATGGTACTTTTTATTCCAGAAGCACTGGTGCAGCACCTGACAGGTGGTAGGCATCATCCTCACTAGGTCCCCAAAAAGCATGATTCCACCATCCTGAGGAACTCTGTTTAGAGAGCCAGAGAGAGTGAAAAAGATGGGAGTGGTACCTCCTTCCCTGGTGGTTTAGGTGTCGACGGGACAGCCTGGCCATTAGCACCAGACCATGCCCCTACTCCTTGGGTTCCCATCCATTCCTCGAATACAAAGGCTTTTCGCAAGTATGCTTTGACCAGAGGTCACAGGAAAAAAGCAGTGGTAACAAAGGGTAATATCTCTGGTCCCACATGTCCCAAACTAGCTTCTTAGTCCTCCTGCCACATCTGCATAAAAATAGCAAACATTCAGAAGGTGCCAGTGTGCCCAGCACTGTTTGAATCGACATGGAGCAACTGAGTCCTCCCAACATCCTTGTAGGTGGTATTTTCAGTCTCACTTGGGCATTAGAAGAATGAGGCATAGGGGCGCCTGGATGGCTCAGTCAGTTAAGGGTCTGCCTTCGGTTCAGGTCATGATCCTGGGGTCCTGGGATCGAGCCCCGCATCGGGCTCCCTGCTCATCGGGGAGTCTGCTTCTCCCTCTGACCCTCCCCTCACTCGCTTTCTTTCTCTTTCACTCGAATAAAAATCTTAGAAGAAGAAGAAGAATGAGGCATAGATAACTTGCACAACGACACACAGTAAGGGAGCCAGGATCTGGTCCAGGCAGTCTGATCGTCAAAGCTTGTGGCAGAGCTGTGAGCAGCACTGGACTCGAAGTTACTAAGAAAAGTCACAACTCTCTGTCTCGGTTTGCCCAGCTCTAAAATGGAAATGATTCTGTCTTCCTCATAGGAAGTGAAGTAAGTGAAATAAGATAGGTTTAAATAGAATGCCGGGTGTTTGGTTGCAAAAAAAAAAGTGAGAACTTTATTGCCTTGTTAAACCTATGTAGCTTAATCTAGTGCCTGTGCTCTTCAGAAAGCTAGAATTTCCTAGAGCCAAATAGCTTCTGTAAACATGGGGTAAGGTCAGGGTTTCTCTTTCCCACTTCAGATTATACGGAGGGAATCCTTGGTTCCTCGGACGTATCCACGGGGAGAGAAGCCACACTGGTGGAGAGGACTTTAAACTCCCTCTCCACTTGCATCTGACGTACCCTGGTCCCACACAGGATTTCACCCCCCAAAAAGTGGTTCTCTACCAAAAAGAAACCGTTGAAGGCCATTGACATCTTTTCCAATTCGATGGTTTGAACTCTCTTCCCATTCGAAGGCGCCTGCACAGGCCCGAGCTCAGCCCTGGATGGTCTCTGCCGTTCCAAAGCCACGTTTCTCATAGTTCTTGATACCTACGGGTTGTGCCCATGGGTTAGGGGCAGCACACCACCCAAACGGATAACTGTTGGCTTGTTCAGCTGCTACCATGTTTTAGGGGCCGTAGGGGTTTATTGGGGCCTGCCCCTGAGGTCACCATTTGCGAGGGAGTGAAAAGGAGGATTGGGCAGCGGGAGGAATTGAACGGAGATGCTGTTGCAACAAAGGCTGTGGAGATCTGTGAGATGCTCGGGAAACAGGACATTCTTTCTGTGTCCTTGAGATGAGAGGGCCAGGCTTATACCTTCACGTTGTCTGATGATTGCCCCGAGCTGGGGAGGAGGGAGCGCGTCATTTGCGGGGGGCGGGGCGGGGGCGGCATTCTCTTCAGCTGAGGGCAATTCTGGGCAAGGGACTTAGCTTGAGCCCACACTGTCAGTAGCTGGGGATTGGAGCGCCTCCGTCCAGGAGAGAGAGGGTCACAGCATCAGTGTGGGCCAGCCTCTCACCGCTCACACATACTGGTTCCAGACAAGCAGCGCTGGGAAGAGCTTCAGACTCTGGCTGGTTTCTTCCTGGAAGAAGGTTAGTGTGCAAAACATAGACCCTGCCGTTGCAGCTGGTCTCTAGGCCAAGAGACATCTTCTCTCCTCGTTCTAGATTACTCTGTCACTTCGCACCTCTGCTAGTCAGGATGGCTTAACCAGGTCCTAATCACTGAGGGAGGCTGAGCCCGTGTCCACCAGGTCTTTCTACAACAGGCCAGCTACGTGTGTCTGAGTCAGGCATATTCTTCCCTGGTCCAATGTCCTCATGACTAGAGTCCAGTATCTCTGCCAAACGGTAGTTTCCCTCCTTACTTGTTCCTTGCCAAGTGACCCCAAAGGAACTGTAAGCTATATAATGGGTATGTTCCTGGGGCACCCGGGGGACTCAGTCGGTTGTCTGACTCTTGATTTCTGCTCAGGTCATGGTCTCAGGGTCGTGAGATCAAGCCCTGCGTCAGGCTCCACGCTCAGCACGAAGTCTGCCTGAGATGCTCTCTCTCTCCCTCTCCCCCTTGCTCCTGCTCTCTAAATAAATAAACAAATCTTAAAAAAAAAAAAGAAAAAACTTTAATGGGTATGTTCCTGTGTCGCTAGTGGATGTATTCCTCTTCTCAGAGCAAGAATTTCTAAACCCACAGGGCCCAGAGTTGCAGGGATGAAAAACCCAAATTCTCCAAGTGGGTCCTTGGGAGTGATGGTAAACTCAACTCCACCCTTGGTCTCTAAAAGGGCAATCCATCCATGCTGTTACCCAATGCTGTGTAACAAATTATCCCAAAACTTAGTAGCTCAAATGACAAATACTGTCTCTGTTTCTGTGGGTCAGGAATGCAGGTGCAGGTCAGCTAGGTACCTCTGGCTCGAGGTCTTTTGTGAGTGCCATAAAGCTCTTGACAGGCTGCAGTCTCATTTTAGGGCGCATGGTGAGACCATCCCCTTCCAAGATCACTCTTGGTTGTTGGTAGGCATCCGTCCCCTCATCACCGGGCCTCCCCATGGGGCGGCCTCACGTTACGGCCACTGGCTTCGATCAGTCCAACCGGCAGTGAGGAAGCACCCAAGACAGAAATCATAGTCTTCCTGTAACTTTGTCGTGGAAGAAACAGCTATCACTTCTGCCATATTCTCTTTCTTAGGAGCCAGTCAATAAGTGCACACTCAGGGGCGGAGATGACACAAGGTTGTGAATGGCAGGAGGCCGGATCATCAGGGAGTCCTAGAAGTTTCCTGCCACACCCTCTTCGCAGAGTATTCTCTCCAACCTGGCTCCTCCGCAGGCTTGCAGCTTCTAGGGGGTCCCGGGTGAGACAGACACAGCGCGCTCCCTGGTTACATGCCCACT
This sequence comes from Phoca vitulina, assembly GCF_004348235.1. Lineage (NCBI taxonomy): Eukaryota > Metazoa > Chordata > Mammalia > Carnivora > Phocidae > Phoca > Phoca vitulina. Next base: position 11,067,830 of record NW_022589757.1, read on the forward strand.
GCACGTCTCTTCTGATGTCATGTAGCTTCTTTGGTCCCAAGACATGCAGGATACCACCAGGGTGGAAACACACTCCCTAAGCTTTCCGCCAATACCAGCTGAGGTCCAGGCAGAAAAGGCAAAGCCATATTCAGAATGTGTCTATTCCAGTCACCCACGTGTGGGATGGTCTTCCAGTCATGTTATTTCCAAGCTCCTGACCAACCAGCCATGCCCCTTACCGTTTATATTCTCGTTTGGGGCCACTTCTTCTGCCCCCCCTCAGTAAGTGACCAGATGTGTTGCCCAAAAGTGCCTGTTGGGACCGTTTCCCCTCATCGCTGTCGTCTGGGGCCACCCTGGCTGCAGAGAAACAGCTATGCAATCGGGGCTCAGGCCCACCTACCGAAACGACAGAACCAACCTGAGTTTTTCTCCTTCTCTCTAAACTGACCGTCAGGGACCCTTCACGCACATGGAGGGGCAGCTTAGGGAGAGGTTCCGGTGTGATGTTCGTGGAAGCTGTGGGGCCCTGGGCCACCTGCTTGTCCCTCAGGCCCTACGTCGGCACAGTTCTGGGTGTGTCACAGCTCAGGACTTTGAAGGGCTGACAGAACCGCTCAAGCCAGGCAGCTCTGGCTGTGTTGTCACTTCATATCCCAAGGCCAGGGGCTCGGCTTCTCCCAGGAACCTTGTATAAAACTCCACTGCAGACGGTCTTGCTTTGTAATTCTGCTGCTGGAGCTCAGCGCACAGCAAGCAGCTCGTTTCCCCACCAATACCTTTAATACCATCAGGCCTTAAAGTTAGGGTTGCCCACATGGCTGTGAGCCCACTTGCCCCTCTGGTTGCACCTGCTCCAGAACCCGCTCAGAGCTGGCACACTAACACGTCGCTCAGTCGGTAGGTTGAGAATATGCCTAAGTCCAGAATATGCTGCTTCAGAATCCAAAGAGGCCTCCCGGTCATCGTGCTCCACTAAGAAGAGTGGCAAGAGGTGGGAGGCACAGTATTCTGTCCTTTACTTTGGAGGGAATGCAGCAGCATGCCCCAGACCTCTGGATCCCTAAAAACTTCACTGATGGGGTCGGTCCACATCAATCTGCTCTAACAAACATCCCTTTGGACATGGCGGCCGCCATTATGTGGGGCTACAACTCTGCTGAGTCTGCCATGGTCTTCAGTGGGTTTTTTGTAGAGGCCAGAGGGGCAAATGAAATGGGGACGTTCAAGGAACCACTACCCCCGAACCCTTCAGGTTTCTAAGGAAAGCATCAGTCAGGGCTGTTCCCACCTTGCCACAAGGTATTTACTCTGGTGGCTGGGAGGAGGCGACTTAGCATTTCCCACGGTGACGGCTCTTCCCTCAGGCCCCATGTTAGAACACTGCCAGCCTGCAAGTGTATCCATTCCAATTGCATACTCAAAACATATGGATGGAACGCCTGGGCAAGTCGTGGGCCCCGTGGACTCCCTGAGTCAGACCTGGACCAGGACTCTCTCTTGCCCCCAGCTCTAACAGAGGGACCATGCTGACACTTCCAATATCAGCATCAGGCTGAATCCTGTGTCCAGAGTTCTTCAAAGTGTGTGTCCCCAGTGTATGGCTCCTTGAGTAAATGACCCTGGGTCCCCCTTGGCAGTCATTACCATGGTTTTACAGGGTCTCTCCTCCCCCTGATTTCTTTTAGTTGGTGGGGTTCCAGGTCCAGAAACTGAACAAAGAGACGGTGACTTTTTATTGAGGTGGCTGCCATTGATCATTGCTTGTAGAAGTATCCACCATTGATTTGCTTGTAGAAACTGAGCGATACTTGTTGACTGTTCACCATTCCTGGGAAGGCTGTGTTCTATTACCCACCTCTGTAGTTCTGTGGGGATCAAACCACCCAGCTGCCGCTCGGATTTTGCTGCTCACTATGGTAATTTTATCCACCTGTTTCTGAGCATGGCACACTACTAGCTGACCTCTTATTTGATTACCTATTTTGCTCGCTGCTCTGTGAGGCCAATTCCAATCATCGCATCTCGCACTGTCAGCCCTGGCCTCCAGAGGACAGCCACCCCTGAGCTTCCCAATGATGCTGGAACCCTTTTGTACAGTACTTACTTTGTGCCTTTGGTAAAGTGAATATCCTTCAGGATCACCCACAGAGCATACTCCACTGGTGAGTTTTCTGCCCTTATACAGTATATCCAGTCTAGAATGCCCATGTCTCTAATCCTTTTGTTCCCTTCTTCCACCTGTTTTAGAATTTCTACTTTATTTAATATGGGCCATCCCTTACTCCCAACTTCCCAGAGCCATCATGGGAGCAGGCAAAGATGACTTCTAGGTTTGAGGCTCAAGCAGCCGAAAGGATGGGGCTGCCATTAAAAGAAATGGGGAAGACAAATGGTGGAACACGTTTGAAGGAGTTGATTAGAGTTCAATCTTGGACATGTCACACGTAAATGGCTATTAGTTAAATGGAGATGCCAAGTAGGCAGTTAATGTATTAGTCTGGAGTCCAGGGGACAGATCTGGATCGTAGAAGCAGACGAATGTTGGGCGCCTGGGTGGCTCAGTCGTTAAGCGGCTGCCTTTGGCTCAGGTCATGATCCCAGGGTCCTGGGATCGAGTCCCACATCGGGCTCCCTGCTCAGCGGGAAGCCTGCTTCTCCCTCTCCCACTCCCCCTGCTTGTGTTCCTGCTCTCGCTGTCTCTGTCTCTGTCAAAAAAATAAATAAAATCTTTAAAAAAAAACAAAAAACAGACGGATGTCCTCATCCTATAGATGGTACTTAAATGATGCAACTAAATGAGATTAACAGGGAAATGGGCATAGAGAACAGAAGAGATTCAAGGACTGAGCCTAGGATGCTCTAATGGTAAGAGTCTAGGAGAAGAAACAAGCAAAAGGAACTGAGGGTGTAACCAGTGAGCTTGGAGCAGGGGAAGCATGGTGTCCTGGAAAGTCAAGGATAGAAAATGTCTCAAGAAGGAGGAAGGGATCTATGGTTTCCAATGCCACTGGAGTGGGCTTGATGGAGCATGAAGGAAAGGAATTGGAGACAGCGGATATAGACAACTCTTTTCCAAGAGATTTTTGCTTATTTGTTTTGTAGTGGGAAACAGTGGGTTCAAGAGGGGATTTTAAGATGGGAGAAATAACATGTCTGTATACTGGTGGGAACGGAGAGGGAAAGTTGATGTTCAGGAGGGAAGGACTGCTGAGCAGAGACCTTGAGTGGGTGAGAGAGGATCGGGTCTGGTGCCCAAGTACGAGGGTAGCTTCGGAAAAAGGTTCAGAGGGCCAACAGCTCACCTGTAGGCACGGGAGAGGAGGCAAAGAATATGGGGAGATGTGCTTTGCGGGTTCTTACCACTGCTTCAGTTTTCCACGCTGAATGAGGATTGGGAAGAAGTGTTTGAGGTTTGAGATGAGAGGTTCCTAGGCCTGGGATGAGCTCCCACTTAAAGTTTGCAGTCACCACTCTAAAGGGAGACTAGTCACCAGGCTGTTTCTCTCTAGCCACCCACAGCTGCAGGGGGTGAGTGGGCCTCGGGTCAGCACTCAGCCAAGCAAGTGCGAAGATTTAGGAGTGGGCCAGGGAGCTGAGCACCCAGTGGGGACTCAGATGTCACGTTAGTCAGTGCTGCTTCTCCTACGATCTACAAACATCCTACCCCGGGTTTGTAAGGTTCGCGGCGATCGTGACTGAGTCACAGTCACGGTAGAGGGCTGGAGCAATATGCTTCTGTTGTCGTAGGGATGGCGAAGGAATGGAGTCCCTAGACTTTCCAGGTCACGTCTTCCCGTGAGGCCCAGTATGGTCCCCCATCCTGTTCTTCTGAGTGGATTCGCGTCCATCTTCTGCCACGTGGAGAGCTACCAAGAGAGCCTAGCAGAAGGTTCGCTGCCCCAATTTTGAATTAATAATCATGTTGGTAGTTGTATATTTGTTGTTTCTAGAGAATATATGTTCTCATTTTATCTGACCCACCCATGTGTTTTGTGAGTGGACCAACCTGGTTGTTAAGTTTATAAACTTTGATGCCAGCCTTTGCAAGCAGCAAACCCCTTCCAACAGGGTTCTGTCGTGGTCAATGTGAAGAAAGACCCTCTTCCTGCCAAACTGCTTCTTACGCATCTGGACTGGAAACTTCGAGTTTGGGTGTCGGGATTCAGAAACATGTCTTAGATAAGTGTGGACCATCATAAAGGATACCGAGCGTAGGAGGCAGAGACGGGGTTTGTATTGTGGTAAATTGCTTTAGATGTATCTGAACCACCTCAGACTTCCCGCGCGTTCCTATGTAAAGCTGAAATGTTGTTGCCCAAAGCCGCTGTGTCAAAACAGCAACAAACAAACACAAAACAGACCATGTTAAGAAATCGGTATGGTCACTGTGTCCGTTCTGGAGTCGGTGTGCAATAATTGCTTCTGCCATATTCAAACACCATGCACACATTTGTTTACACTTTGAAAACCCTACACAGTTTAGAGACGTGGGTAGTCATATGGCCGAAGGAAACAGATGGGAACACAGTGCTGTTGCAGATTCTGACTCAGGGTAAATCATTGCTGGGCTCCCACTAGGATCTCAATGCTCTGCCAGGCCCTGGGATAGGAGGGAAGGGGAAAAGTGGAGCTCCCGCTTTCAAAAAGTATGTTTGTGAGGAAAAGGCTTACATTCCTGGCATTATATGAGGGGCAATCTATGTATACGCACAGATTCATATTCATCCTGGAGCTAAATATATTTATTCATTTATATATATCCTGGGGCAGATATTTAAACATTTTAAAATGGAAAAAAAAAAAGGTAAAAATGAGGGATTTTTGCAAATATTTTCTCACCCGTCACTACCGCCCTAGGAGAAAGAGTGTTACTTCCCTTTTACAGGTAAGAAAACCAAGGCTCACAGACGTTAAATCACTTACCCAGGATCACTCAGCTCAAAAGCGAGAGTCTTGAAATCAGTGCCTTCCATTCCAAAGCCGAAGCACCTGCCCTCTCCGCAGACGTGCTGTGAATCATCAGGAAGGCGGGAGCAAGGACGGTGCTGGGAGGAGGGGTGCCCGGGAATTCTTCACTTTTGGAACCGTGGCCATTAGATGTCACACTTACCAGCGTCTAAGGCGGGGGCTTCCTCGTCGCCCTTCCCGGCTCTGCACTCAAGACCCATCTTCTCCCCACATCTGTGGGGATTCCTCATCGAGGTCACGTCTGCGGGGAAAATTTGTGTCAGCTGCGACCTTCCAAGGGGCAAATCAATCCCATTAACGCCAGCTCCCGAGAGAGCCTGACTCCACGGGGATAAAAGAAGAAGCGGGAGCTGACGGTGGTGGCATTTTTGGTCTTTTCCTCCTCTGAGGAGGTGGCATAGCTGACATGTGGATCCAGAGTCTATAACGGGGGCATTTCTTTCTGAGACCATGAGCTCAAGCGTGGAAGGGGCCCCAAACTGAGCTGAGCGGGGATCGAAAGGTAAATCCGTTGGGCATCCTCCTAAGAACAAACTTTTCCAGCCAGAAGATCAGGCTGGGGAGCTCAGGCGCTCGTCATTCGTGCCACAGGGTCACCTCGAGAGTGTGCTGGGGGTCCAGGGTCGGAGACGCCTCGCCTCTTCCTTAGCGATGGCCAGTCACCGGGGCCGAACTGGAGGATCGCTTGGCTCCGCAGTGGAGTCTTTGAAGCCAGGCAGGCCTAGGTTCAGATTCCAGCTCTGGGCCCCCGGGGAAGCTACCCCATTCCTCCATGGCTCAGTTTCCCCGTTCCTTCAGTGGGGGTCCCAGAGCCTCCTTTGCACAGTTACTGTGGTTCTCCGAGAAGATAACGGAAAAGGGCACCCCAGGGTAGCCGGCCCTGACTGGGTGGCTGCTATAACCTTTGTTGTCAGCATCGAGCCCCCAGTGTCTCCCACGTGCACATCTGTCAGCCCCAGCTTGGCGCATGGCCCTTTCCTGTTCGTTTTTTTTTTTTTAATTTATTTATTTTTATTATTATTACGTTCAACTAGCCAGCATATAGTTTCCTGCTCTTTAGAAGGTAAGCGCTCTGGGAAGAAAGCCCCACACGTGTCAGAGATGCCAAATAGCCCTGCGGCAGGGAGGGCTCCATGGGAGGAGCACCTGTTAGGGGGGAAGCAGTACGGGACAGGGCCCAGCTGTGCGATGTGGGGAGAGAGCCGGCACCTCTCTGGGCCTCCATGTCCTGAGCTTTTACCCTGGGGGGGTCAGGGTAACTGCCCTCGATTTTGAAGAAATATCTGCCTTTTGACCGGTGGGCCGGGGGAGTGTGGGGTGGGACTGGGGCTGTAGGGAGGCCCCACTGAGAACGGGACAGCAGACGTGCTGTGCCGGACCCACATCTGCCCCCTGAAGTCCGTTTACTGGCGCTTGCATTTTAGATTCATAGTTGCCGTGAACCCAAATTCCTTGCGTCCTCTGAGTGCAAGCCCATGGCTCAGAAGAGCCCCACGGTCAATGGCAATAACCTGCCCTACGGAGACCTGGCCTCCGAGGTGACCAGGCGCAGAGTCACCATGGCCACCAGGTACTTGAGAGCTCTCTGGCGCACCTGGGGCGCGGGGTGCGGGGATGGAGCGGCCGATCCCCACCAGATGCCTAAAACTGCAGGAAACACTGGTCTGCATAAACGTGCTCACACGTGTTCGTCTGTTGCTTCAAGACAGATTTTATGGGTGAAAAACCTCTTTGTCACCCACCTCAGGAAATAGATTCATGTGGTCTTCCAACAGGCGATGAGAAGGGTGCTGGGATGAATTTCAGATCAGTGGCTCTTCATGGGGGGGTGGGGATCGCTTTGGTCATTGGACAGAAGTGGTGATGCACCCTCCTGGTATAAAAATGCGTGACTTTGCAAAGTTTGGGGACAGCCTGGACTCTCATTCCCAACTAGGCCGTAAGCTCCCTGCAGGCAGGCATTTCCCTCCCCCTCAACCCTGCAGCCCTGGAGCCCAGTACGGGGGCTCTTTGGAAGAGATGCCCGCAGCCGGTCTGGTCCCGAGGAGAAGCTTTGCAGCCGCTCTGAACCCCCACTGCCTGACACCCTCTCTTGATGGTAGGGTTAGTGGATAAAATACAGGGGGCCTGGTGCAATTTGAATTTTAAATAACAACAAAAACGTTTTTTGGCCTAAGGATGTCTGTGCAATATTTGCGATATGCTTAGAGTAAAAAATCAGTTGTTGTTTACCTGAAATTCAAATTTCACCGGGCACCTTGTGTTTTGTTTTGTTTAAAGATTTTATTTATTTATTTGACAGAGACATAGCGAGAGAGGGAACACAAGCAGGGGGAGTGGGAGAGGGAGAAGCAGGCCTCTCGCTGAGCAGAGAGCCTGATGCGGGGCTCGATCCCAGGACCCTGGGATCATGACCTGAGCCGAAGGCAGACGCTTAACGACTGAGCCACCCAGGCGCCCCGGCACCTTGTGTTTTGATTTGCTAACTCTGACGAGCCCATGAGGCCCCTGTGGAGTGCCCGTCCTCTCTCTGGTCTAGATCCCCAGATCTAGTCGGGTGCCCAAGACCTCTGCTATATAAAGGTGCAGAAAGAAAAGATTAGAAAGAAAAGACTCCCGATTTCTATGAAAACCAAGCTCTACTGAAATTGATGTCCAGTTAGCTGCAGCTCACTTGCTGTGTGTCAGGTGGTCAGGGGTCAAGTCCGAGGCTTTCCTGTGGGGGGATGGGAGCTACAAGCTGGAGGAAGTGGAGCGGGGTGGGTTGGGGGGGGTGCTTCTTCACTCCACTTGCAGCAAATGCCAATATGTTGCAATTTACTTCTTGTGTTGGTTAAGTGGATTTACAAGTTATGTTATCTAGTCTCAATGAATGGAACCCTCAAAAGAGACAGGAAGCCTAACGAAATTTCTGCCAAGAGACCTGGCTTGAAATCATTCTAATAATGCCAAGTGTGAGTAAGCAACAAAAATTGGCAGAGCTGACACTTTTCGTTTGAGTTCTTTTTCAGGTACAGTATCAGTATGAATGTAAGAACAATGACTTTATTAAAACTGATACGTAGTTGGCCAAAAAATAAAAATTGACTTGAAATATGGACCTCCATCCAGTATTACTCACAATGCTTCTTGACCTTAGAGTTTGGGGGGATGTACGACATTGGCGAATTGATAACACACCTTAGGCACAATGTCTTATCATAGATATGGGATGTTGCAAACTTTCACGGACAGGAGTACATGGCAGATTTGACAGCCCTGGTTGATCTCGTGAGAGTGGGCCTTGTCTCTGGGGGGTCGTTTTCACTCTGCAGCAGCATCTGCTGAAGAAGGAAGAGATTCCACAACTCTGAAGCCTCCCCTAACCCCCCTCCTCAGCACCTCCTATCCTTTCAGCAAAGTTAGGGGTCAGCTCTGACTGGGAGATGCAGTGGTGAACTCGTGGTCAGGAGATCGGAGCCTGGATTCCAGTTCTGCCTTTTACTAGCCACGTGACCCGGGTAAATCCCCTTCTATCTCCTCCTCCTCCGCTGAGAAGCTTATCGTCAGGTGTGGCTGTGAATCTGCAGGTCCGAAGTTTCTAGCTCCACGTTCCTGACTCTTTAAGCGCTTGACAGGCCAGTCCTCTCCTCTTGAAGATGGGGTTAGCCCAGTCCTGAGGAGGATGGGAACACCGTGGTAGACCCCAGAGAAGGGTAGGATAGCCTGCAGCCTTGGGGGGGCGCAGGGGTAAGTTAGGCAGAAAGGAGAGGCAAAGTGAACTTAAGGCTGAACTGGCCAGGGGTGCCTGCATGGCTCTGTCGGTTGAGCGACTGACTCCTAGTTTCGGCTCAGGTCATGATCTCTGGGTCATGAGGTCAAGCCCCGCATTGGGCTCTGTGCTCAGCGGGGAGTCTGCTTCGGATTCTCCCTCTCTTCGTCCTCTGCCCTTCCAAACCCCAAATAAGTAAATAAAATATTAAAAAAAAAAAAAGGCTGACCAGAAAATAGCTGAAATGCAAACGAAACCTTGAGAGAGAGAGAGAGCGAGCCTGCGCTCAGCTGAAATTACAGGGTGCAGACTGGTAGGGCTGGAACCACGGGGCCAGGGGAGGAGACAGCTGAGCTCTGAGAAGAGCTGACAATTGAAGCATGAACAGAGTCCATCTCCCTTTTGCCAGCTGATAGCTCTGTAAGCCTGGGTGGAGGAGTCAGGAAGGATGTCCTTCAACATGTTGAGTGGTTCTCTTTAGGTGCTGGGATCTGAGGGTTTCTTTTTTCTTTTTTTTTTTTTTTTTTAAAGAATCCTATGTGTATTTAAAAAACATTCACTGTGCCTTTCCTCCCAGAGAAGAGAGATTTACCAAGAAAACTGATGAAGCCAGGGAGATGCCCTCCACTCTGGATTTGGAGCAAGTCCCTGCTAGCGTGGCCGGCCCTGCAGAACCCCCTGCCCCTCCTCCTTCACCCGTGGAGGACTACAGAGTCTAAGGGGGCTTTTACAGCACTCTGGCGAAGTTGGGGGTGTCTTTGAAGACTGTCTTGGAATATCTTTGTTCTTTCTTTCCTATTTTTCTCTCATGATCACTGCTGAGTGGTGTTTATGCCTCACTAATGCACTTAGAGCAGTCTTTGGTTTTTCAAGTCAAGTCTCTGAAATACGTCCACATTTGATCTTTAATTTGTGTCATTCTATAGAACATAGTCAATTGTATTTGAATTAAAAAAAAAAAGACGAGGCTTCAATGTTTGTTATTAAATCTGGATCAGTGAAAAGTTCAGGAATCTGTGACTTTAAAGATTTGAGCTCCAGAGAACCATGAGATATTTGGGTTTTCAGAACTCAGCCTGGGACACTACAGTTTTACAGGTTTGTGCACTAGTTTAACTGAGCTGCATCCTGTCTGCTGGTGCCAGGCTGATTGTGGTTCACATGCATGGACAGTATTTCCAAGGTGTGCTTCTAGGAGATTTAAATGAATTTCAAACTCTGTAGCAGAAGAAACCCAACCTGAAAAGCAGCCAAGTGCAGAGTGGGAGAGAAGTCTATTGCTCAGATCCCATGTGCAAGACTCTGCACCCATCCCAAAGCACTTCTAAGGATTTCCGAGGCTCTTCTGAGCAGTTTGAAAGCATCAAAAATGTGATCATTAGGCTCAGGTCATGATCTCAGGGTCCTGGGATCGAGCCCTGCGTCAGGCTCACTGCTCAGCAGGGAGTCTGCTTCTCCTGCTCTCCCTGCTTGTGCTCTCTCTCTCTCTCTCTCTCTCGTCAAATAAAATCTTTAAAAATAAAATTCTTTAAAAAAAATGTGATCATTCAAATCCACATATGGGAAATATCCTGAATGCTAGCTTTTATTTCATCCACTTCACAAGGTCCTTATGGGTGTCCTCTCTCCAAACCTGCCCTTAAAAATGTACTCTGGTCCCCCTACCTGACTGTGCCTTTGATCAGATCAGCTTCATGCAGCAGCACGGGGCAGGGGTGAGGGGAGCATGCGTGGAGTGCCTGTCTTCGCCAGCTGGGTGCTCCATATACTCATGACCTCCTCCTCCCTCCGATGATGAAACAAACCTACACTGCTCAGTAAGATAGCCACTAGCCACATGTGGCTACTTACATTTAAACTCATTAAAATTAAATAAAATTCAGTTCCTCAGTTGCAGTGGCCACATTTCAAATACTCAGTAGCTTATTGGGCTAGTGGCCACCGTACTGGATGTTGCAGATATAGAACATGACTAACATTATAGAAAGTTCTATGAGACAATGCTGGAACAGAGAGGTTAAGTGACTTGTCTAAGGTCAAACAGCCAGTTAAGAATAGAATCCAGGAGAGCAAAAGTGAGAAAGACTAACCCTTGTGGTATTTTATTTCCAGTTCTTTTTTTTTTTTAAGATTTTATTTTTAAGTAATCTCTACACCCCCCAATATGGGGCTTGAACTCACATGATCCTGGGGTCCTGGGATCAAGTCCCGCATCAGGCTCCTTGCTCAGCCGGGAGTCTGCTTCTCCCTCTGCCACTCCCCCTGCTTGTGCTCTTTCTCTCTCCAATAAATAAAATCTTTAAGAAAAAAAATAAGTTCACCCAGCAAGTCTTAAATACTAGCCGACAAAGCCTGTCCTTACTGAACACTGAAAGGACTCTACGTTATCCAAATAGAACGTTGTGTGTGTGTATCTGATGAGTCTAATGTGCCAGCTTTATTAAATCACATGACACAAAGGAACACCCTGAACGATCCGACCTCCAGCTTGTAAATCAACAATTCAGATCAGAGGCTCTTGTAGAAAAACGTGTCACTGCTTTTGGGAATCAACATCCGAATCAGTGATTTCTCTTGCGTGTGCCCGAGCTGTGGCTGGGGAATCTGCTCCAGTGTCCGGCGGCAGCGCGCCCGTGAAACCCCTGCTGACCGCTCAGGGCCCCTCATGGAAGAGGGGGGCTGGTGAGACGGTAAGAACGGTCACGAGGGGTGGGGGCTGGGGAAGCTCATCCACAAGAGGTGACTGCGGGGTGCCTGGGAGCTCGACCTGGTGCAGTCAGAGGCTCCTCCCCTCCCTTCCTTGTGCTTGGAACGTGGCTCATGCTTGCCTTTCCCGCTCCCAGAGCTGCTCCCAGGCATAGCCTTGACACCGGGAGGTGGTATTGAAAACACCTGCACGCTGGGTGATGGACACTGGGGAGGGTATGTGCTATGGTGAGCGTGTGAATTGTGTAAGACTGTTGAATCACAGACCTGTACCTCTGAAACAAATAATACATTATATGTTAAAAAAAAAAAGAAGAAGAAGAAGATAGCAGGAGGGGAAGAATGAAGGGGAAGAAATTGGAGGAGGAGATGAACCATGAGAGACGATGGACTCTGAAAAACAAACTGAGGGTTCTAGAGGGGAGGGGGTAGGGGAATGGGTTAGCCTGGTGTTGGGTATTAAAGAGGGCACGTTCTGCATGGAGCACTGGGTGTTATACGCAAACAATGAATCATGGAACACTACATCAAAAACTAATGATGTAATGTATGGTGATTAACATAACATAATAAAATAAAATTAAAAAAACAAAAACAAAAACACCTGCACGGCAGACGCGCCTGAGCCTGGTGAAGGCCTCTCTATAAACTTTTGAGATGTGGCAAGTAGTACAAGGATCCACTCATCCTGCTGCCACCCAAGACAAGCCTGCGTGTGAGTCCCCTGTGCTTGCAAATCTGCCACCTACCAACCTGGAGTGCGCAGCCTTCCTCCTCTTTTCCCTGCCATCTGCATGAGTGGGCTGGCTTCAGATTTCGCCTGGGAAGCTCCCTAGGTGGTTTCAAACCAACAAATACATTCCATGGGGTCAGGAATTGTTGGTTTTGTTCAATGTTAAGACCCTAGAGCAGTGCTTGGCTCACACAGTAGATAGTCAATATTTTTAAATTTTTTTAGTCCATATTTTTTTTCTAGCAATTTATTCTTTTTAAGATTTTATTTATTTATCTGTCAGAGAGGAGAGAGAGAGAGAGAGAGAAAGCACAAGCAGGGGGAGTGGCAGACAGAGGGAGAAGCAGGCTCCCCACTAAGCAAGGAGCCCCATGCGGGACTCGGTCCCAGGACTCCAGAATCATGACCTGAGCCGAAGGCAGATGCTTAACGACTGAGCCACCCAGCGCCCTCAGTGGTGCATTTCAACAGGTCTTGACCACTGATCCCAGTGGAGATCAGGTACTTCCCCATCACCCAGCAGTACCAAGTAACTCATCCATCCCAGCGGGATATCCCATTTCAGTAGGTAACTCCTTTCCCGGACGTGATGGGGCTTGGTGTTCTCAGCACACAGTGCAGTCACACCTGGTGAGAGTCGGGGTACTGGCCGTCTCCCATGACTTCCATACCTTTACAGCGGCGGGTGCCTCCCCGGGCTAGCACCTGGGCAACAGGCCCTATGGTTGATCATTCAAGTGTGTGCAAGACTGGGACAGAACTTTAGTCCTCCCCACCATTGTTACTAACTTGATCTGCCCCTTTAATATTCCATGTTTTCTTTCTACCAGCCCTGCTGCTTGTGTGTTATAGGGGAGACGGAACCTCTGTTCAACATCACGTTCTATTGCCCAGTCTAGCATGTTGTGATTTTTGAAACGTGGCCCCTGATGGCTGTCTCGCTGATGAGGGCGTCTATCCACAGTCGTTTTTCTTCCCCCCAATGCTGGCAGCTTGGTTTGCGTGGCGACAGGGGCAAGCTGGTGCAAGGCCACACGCAGGGTCCACAAACCCAGACATATTAAGGATGGCCCAACAGGACCAACTTGCCAATCTCTCGTGGGCTGGGAACTCTGGTGGATGGCCCCAGACTCCTTTGGTGGTTACCTTGGGCGTCGTCGAGAACACACGGACATGCGGTCACTGCCTTGAGTATGTCACTGTACTTCAAGGGCAAGCCAGCATTCTTGCCAATCCGCCCTCTACCTTGGGCACTGCGGTGCCACTTGTTCTGTGCGCCCAACCCGCCGTATCTACTGAAGAGCCAGTAGTTAGGGCTCTTACCAAGCGAGGGCATCAGCTTCCGAGCTGCCTGGGGGGTCAGCGCCTCATGAGCCTGGACATGGAAGACAGCGAGGATTGCCTCAAGCTCTTGCAGATGCCCCCAGATGCCAGATGTGTTGCCGCATATCCTGACCGCACAAAGCCTTACTCATGCTCATCCATCCCTTGGCTTCCCACCGTCGGGGTCATCAGTGCAAAGGGTTAGCGGCCAGGGCTCATGAGGGATCACTAGCCAGGCCGCGGGCTCTGAGCTCAGCCCTCGGGCTGCTGTGTGAGAGGCTGTACCTGGAGGAGCGCTGTGTGCACCTGCTAGAAGCTGGTGCTCTACTCGGGTATGCTGGGCTTCTGGCCCCTTTCGGAGCTGAGACCCATATCCCAGGGGTGCTCTCTCCTTGGGTGTTCTTTCTGCCACAGTGCCCAGCCCATACCTTCTGGAGTCCCAGACACATCTAACTCAGTGGCAGCCCTGCTTGGGAGACGCCCAGAGCTTTGATCTGCTTCACTCATAGTTTTGCTTTCTCAAAGGCGGCTTGTTGCTCTGACCCCCGCCCACATGTGCCCTTTCTTGACCAGACAGTGTAAGGGTCAGAGGCTCTGTGCCAGGTGGGGAATAAAAGCCCTCCAGACTCCAAAATCCCTACAAAGATGTGCACCTCTTTCACATTCTTAGCGATCGGATAAGCATGTACCTCATGGATCACAGCGTGTGGGACAACCCGAGTCTTATCTGACCAGACGACTCCCGAAACCTATGGCTGGGCCTTGGATTTTCTGGGGGTTCACTGCCCATCCCCTTCCCCACAGATGCTCCAGCAGGCTCAGTTGTTAGAGCATGTGACTCTTGATCTTGGGGTCATGAGTTTGAGCCCCATGTTAGGTGTAGAGAATACCAAAACAACAACAACAACACAAAACAGATGTCCCAGCAAAGCCTGCAGAGTGTCCCCCCAGCAGACGCCAAACTTCACAGGTCAGCATTACATCATCAATGTAATGGGTCTACTTTACTTTGGGGAAGGACAACAGGGACAGTCTCGGGCTGTACAGGTGGGCTTGGGGGAGCCTGTGAAAGGCTTATTTTCTCCCTCCCACATGAGGCAAATCGATCTTAGTTATCAGAAACCCGTCAAAGTACTTTTTATTGAATTTCCTTGAGGATGAAGCACTTTAACAGGAATACTACCCACCCGCCCAAAGCATCAGAGTAAAATAGTAACTGTCTGCAAATGCCAAAAGACTTTAAAAATGGCCATGGTTAAAGATCCGATGAGAGTTCAGTATCATGTAGTCGACAAGGAAAAAAATCAGTATCATGTAGTCGACAAGGAAATTTGGTCATTTCTGTGACGTACATTTTCAAATAATACTGATATCATTCTACCAGGACATATCGGATTTTAGAAATTTCATACAACTATAGCTTAGAGAGAGTTTAGCATCACTTCTTATTTGACAGTTTTTCCCATGAAATTTTATGTATACAAAAAGTTACATAGTTTTAAAAAAACATAGCTCTTGTAATAGAGAAGACTCTGTTTCTTAAGTAACCAAAGACCTGATAAAGACAAGGCAGAATCTCTGTTTTCTAGGCAGATGACATTAAAGGTAAAGAAAAACCTTACAATTTCTTATTACAAAAAAAACCAATAATCTAAGAAAACTTCTTCCTCTTAATAGAAAAACAAATTCTATTTTTTCACCAGTGTTTGTTGGATATTAAAACTTTCCGTTTAAAAAAAAAAAAGTGCATAAATCCATTCCAGTCTTAGCTTGATGACACATAAAATTCCTTTCTCACAAACCTTCCATAACTTTCTGTATCCATTCAGCTTTTGTTCCAAAACTCCAACCAGGAGTCAGGTACCCACTCACACGGCTCTTCACTGACACTTGTGATCTATGGAGCTCGCGGGCTAGATTTGGGGCAAGGGAGTCTGCATTCTGTTAAGCCTCTATTCTCTCCTTTTTTTTTCCTCCAGTCTCTGGGCCATGTTTATTGGTTATTTCCTGGGGGCTGTGCATTTCAAAGACATGACAAGATTTACAACCGCAAGGGGCAGAGAAAGAATGCAAGTTTTCTCCTAGGACCTTGCAGGGAATGGCTGTTTAAAATTTTCCTTTGTTTTAGGGGTCAGACAGCATGGGGCATTTTGTCCGTTTCCTCTTCATTCTCATCACTTTCCCAGAGATCCCACCTCCTCGTGTCCTAACCAGGCTTTGTCTCAAGTGCCCAGCTGTTGGCTTTGCAGAGCGATCTACTAAGGCCTCTAACTTATTCTCCTGCTCCCCGATCTGTCTGTGAGCCCCAAAGCCAGCAGAGCGGGGGACACTCCCACGCTCTTCTCTAACCTCAGCTCTTCCAACTTCCTAACTCAAGCTCAGCCTCTAGTTGGGCATCAGTCACCCTCCGAACTACGCACAGGAGAGGCCAGCCCACCAAGCCACCCGTTTGTTTCTGGGCTTTGCTGCAGTGAGCAATGCGTGCTTTCTCAAATAAGCCCCTTATAGCAGCCGCGTTTTGGGGGGTGTCCCCGTACTCACATCGCAGTCCACAAGCATCGACAAACCAGGCCCCACAACCACCCCCCCTACACACACACACATACAGAGGCCGGTGGCAACCTGGGATCTCCCCCGCAGATGCCTCATTCCCAGGGCCCCGTGTCCTCTGTCTCCGGGCTGGCTCGCCACGTGTTGGCTCATGAGTCCCTCGGGAGCTTCCTGGGTGTGATTGAAATGGGCCCCTGCACTCAGAAGGCAGGGAGAGACTGAAGGAGGAAACAGCCACTCCCCGTTGGTAGGTCCCAGGTTTAATAAGCAAGGGAACTTCCATACAAGCCTTGTCTTGGGCGGCAGCAAGATGAGTGAATCTCCGCACCCACCCGCCACATCCTAAAAGTTGATAAGGAGCCCTTAACTGGGTTCAGTCATGTGAACGGTGCGGGTGAGGTACATTTTAAAATAATACTGATATCATTATACCAGGACATATCGGATTTTAGAAATTTCATACAACTATAGCTTAGAGAGAGTTTAGCATCACTTCTTATTTGACAGTTTTTCCCATGAAATTTTATGTATACAAAAGTTACACAGTTGTTAAAAAACATAGCTCTTGTAATAGAGAAGACTCTCTCAGCCTCTGGGGGCAGGAAAGGCAAGGGGAACCCACATCCAAGGACGGGGAGGGGGTGAGGAGCCTCCAGTTGCCAGCATCCAGCTCACACGTCAACTGGCGGTCATGTCTTCTCAATGACTTTCCACAATATTCCAGAGAGGGAAGTGTGATGAAAAGTATAGACAATTTAAAATCAGTGGATTATACCATATGTCAGGAGATGATAAATGTAATGGAAAGGAAATTCTGAAATAATCAGACAGGGTCAGGAAGGTTGGAAGTCACCGACGAAACAGCGCGTCAGCTGCAATTTTAAATAGGGTGGTATGGGTCGGCCTCCTAGGAAGGTGACAGTTGAGTAAAGACTGAAGAAGAAGTTAGGTGTGTGGACATCTGGGGCAGAGGGCAGAGCCAGCGCAAAGGGCGGGAGACCAGAGTGTGCCTGGAGCATTCAGAGGAGGGTGAGCAGGCCCGTGTGGCCCGGCTGGAGTGGAGGGAGTCGGGGACATGAGTAAAAGTTGAAGTCACAGGGGTGGGGAAACATCATGAGGGACTTTGTAAGGACTCTGACTTTGAGATGGGAGGCCATGCGGGGTTTTCTGGAGCAGAGAGGCACATTCTGGCTTGTATTTTAAGGGGGCCATTCTGGCCGCGATGGTGAATAGGCTGTCTGGGGGCAAGGAGCAGAAGCACTTGAGAGGCCGTGTAGCAATCCAGAAAAAGACAACGGGAATCTGAGCAAAGAGCTGTTGGCGAGGTGAGAAATGTGGTCAGATTCTGCACAGATGTACTCGAAGATGGAACCAACAAGAGTCTCTGATGGATTGGATGTGGGGTTTGAGAGCAAGGAGTGAAGGATGACTCCAATTTTGGCCTGAGCAACTAGGGGAATGGAGTTTCTACCAGCTCCAAGAAGAGCAGATTTGGCAGGTATGACCAGGGTGAGGTAGAGAAACTCAGAAATTCTAGTTTTGCTGATTGGATATGCCTCATAGACATTTTTTTAAGATTTTATTTTTAAGTAATCTCTACACCCAATGTGGAGCTCAAACTCACAACCATGAGATCAAGAGTTGCACATTCCACTAACAGAGCCAGTCAGGTGCCCCCGCCTAAGAGACATTTAAGCGGAAAGGTCAAGTGTGCAAATAAATATATGAATCTGGAGTTTAGGAGTAAGGTGTGGGCTGGAGGTATAAATTTGGGGGTTATCAACATAGATGCGGCATTCAGAGCCATGATGCTAGGTGAGACCAGAAGAATGAGCAGGTAAAGAGGAGACCGTTGAGCCCCGAAGCACTTTAACCTTAAGAGGTTGAGGCTAGGGATGCCTGGGTGGCTCAGTCGGTTAAGCATCTGCCTTCAGCTCAGGTCATGATCCCAGGGTCCTGGGATCGAGCCCCACATTGGGCTCCCTGCTCAGCGGGTTGTCTTCTTCTCCCTCTGCCCTTCCTCCTGCTCATCCTCTCCTTTTTTCTCTCTCTCAAATAAATAAATAAAATCTTTTAAAAAAATAGGTTGAGGTGATGTGATCGTGAGTTTTGTGTGTCAAATTGACTGGCCCCAGGGGTGCCCGGATGAAACACTGTTTGTGGGTGTGATGTGAGGGTGTCTCTAGATGAAATTAGCCTTTGAATCTGTGGACTCAGTAAAGTAGACTGCCTTTCCCAGTGTGGGTGGGCATCGTTCAACCCACGTAGGGCCTAAATAGAGCAAAAAGCTGGAGGAAGGAGGAGTTCACCCCCTCTGCTTCCTGCTTGCCTGCTTGAGCAGGGACATCTGTCTTCCCTGCCCCTACACTGGGGTTTATGCCAACAGCTCCCCCCAGTTCTCAAGCCCTTGGACTCGGACTGAATTACACCATCAGACTACTGGGTCTCCAGCTTCCAGAAGGCAGATCGTGGGACTTCTCAGCTTCTACAATTGGCATGAGCCAGTTCCTCTTACTAAATCTCTTTTCATATCTATATCTACATCTCTTACTGGTTCTGTTTCTCTGGAGAACCCTGACTACTACGGGCTGAAAAGAGGAACCAGCTAGAGAAACCAAAAGGAGCGATCAGTGATGTAGGGGGAGTATAATATCCTAGAAGCTAATTGCAGAAAGATTTCCTTCTTCCCTCCTTCGTTCACTCTCTTCTTCCATCCCAAAGCCAGAGGCAGAAGCTGACAGAGGGAAAGAAAAGGAGCCATGGGCTGGTCTGTGTGAGGATTCGCCTCACCCGCTTATGAGCTGTGACGGCCTGCCTCCTCACCCAAAGCTGTCTCCTCATCTTCCACTTCTCATTCGAACACCTGATAGCTACAGGTGCTCAGAACGGTGAATGAGCTTATGCATTCCTACTTCTGGGGCTTCTAGTCTTTAAAAGCCTGCTATCAGTGGGGTGCAACGGTGATATCCAGCTGGTATGGACTGAATGGCGTCCCCCCAACCCAGATTCGTATGTCGAAGTTTTAACCTCTAGTACCTCGGAAGGTGACCGTCTTTGGAGATAAGACCTTTAAAGAGGTAATCGCAGTAAAATTGTGTCACTGGGGGTAGGCCCTATTCCAATTTGACTGCTGTTCTTAAAAAAGAGGAAATTAGGGCACAGACGCACACAGAAGGAGGACCGTGTGGAGACTCAGGGAGAAGGCAGCCTTCTACAAGCCAAGAAGGGAGGACTCAGAAGACACAACCCTGCTGACACCTCGATCTCAGACCTGTAGCCTCCAGAACTGCGAGAGAATAAATTTCTGTTGTTTTAGCCACCCCATCCATGCCCTTTGTTATGGTGGCCTGAGCAGACGAATACGCCTGTGGAGAGACATCTCAGCCTCTTCAGGCTCACGCTTGGCACACATAGCCTCTATGAGGATTGACTCTCAGGGGGGAAGAAACGTTATGTTCTGGGTTTTGCTTTCCAAAGTACACTTTTTAGAACTCATGATACAGAGATTTGGCTTTAAAGTCAAGGTTTTGAGGTGGAAGTGCTGGTTCTCTTGGAAATCAAAACACTGAGCCCTGGTCCTGTGAACAAGGTTTGAGAAGAAAACAGGAAAAGGGCTCGACTGTGGCCTCCCTGCGGTCTGCATGAAGTCTGGGGGAAGCCAGGAAAAAGGAGAGGAAAAGAGAGCTTAGATTCTAGAGAATTCTTGTCAGGCCTTCGTGTCGCAAAAGGTTTGGGGCATGAGAAGGCAGAAGCTACTTGTTCTTGCTTCCAGGTGAACCCTGTGTAGGGGGTGAGGTTCTAAGGGAAGTGGCCCCCACAGCAGCAGAGGAGTGGAAGGGACCCGAGACCGATCTAGGAGAGAAGGCCTGAGCACCCCGAGTTTCCTGTGGTGTACGCGAGCTCCTGAGGGCACACAGACCAGGCTAGGGAAAAGCAGCAGCCTGCTGGAGCTGGCCTCCAGGACGCAGAAGTCACCCGAGCCGGAACCGGACGCGGAGACGAGCGTGTCAGCAGCAAATGCTGGAGGCTGCACTGCTGACTGAGACCAGGTGTGGGAAGAATCTCAGGCCTGGACACCTCTCTCTCCTCACCCGAGGGCCCTGGCTTTTCTCGAGCACAGATGCCACCTGGAGGAGCCCGGGGAAGAGGAGAAACCTGAACGGACTGAAAACATGCTCATGGGACAGAGTCCAAGCTGAATTGGCAAGACAAAGTGTTCTCCTGCTAGGAATGGTGGCACCTCAAGATAGCAAGTCCAGTTACTAAAAACCAATGGGGTCAGGTCTGCTCACCTGGGGTTGTAGTTTATGGAACTCAAGCCCAGGACAACCAGAAAGAACCAACACGCAGCCAGGGTGAAGAGAGGGTGAGTTGGGGAAAGATGAGATGGTTTGGGAAGAACCAAGAGCACCAGGAGTTGGGGATGTGGAGGGGTGGGTTCCACTCTTGGCCTGGGGTCGTCCTGGGCAGCACCGCAAAACTGGGCACAGGCCTCTCAGTCACACACACACACACACACACACACACACACACACACCCCACACTGTTAGCATCCTGCAATCACAGCTCCCAACCAAAAGGAATTATCTGATGGCTGGAATCAATACTCTTCTCGTAAGCAAAGGAGCCCACAAAGTTCAAGGAGGATAGTATGTAAGATGGCTTTATTTCACAGGGCAAAGGCTATGCCCCATTGGATGCTACGTAAAGCATTTGAAGCCCACCATACAGACGGTGGCCACAGGAGCTGCTCCTCTTCTTCTAACTGTGGCGTGGGGTAACCATGTCCCCAGCATGCGGGGACGACCCTGGGTGCCATGTGGGGCAAGCTGTTTTGCCCGAGCTCTTTTCCACACATTTTGAGCCAGTGAGGGCCTTTCATAAAAAGCCTTGTGGTTTCCATGAAGAGACTACTATGCCTTATAACTTTGGCCCCAACTCACCACAGAACTTGCACTATTTCGTTTACACAGCCCTTTAAGAGCTGACCGAGGACGAGCCCATCGACTGTGACACCGTCTAACCCCCCCGACTGCTAGTCCCACACCGGCAGACCTGGGGACCACGCACATTCTTCTGGGTGAATAATGAAAGCTGAGAAAGCAGAGAAGAGCTGCAGGGGCTTTGGCGGGCAGGCTCTGCCCCCAGGAGCCCTAACCATCGTGTCCTGCCGCCTTTCCTGATGCCAGAGGCTTTTCACATCTTGGAGAGCCTGATGTCGTAGGTGACCATGTTGAAGTTGTCCCAGGCGAAGAGCTTCTTCTCCAGGGGGTTGTAGTCCACCATGCTGCTGTACTTGTAGCGGTTCTTGAAGGGGACGCTCAGGGCCTTGCTGCGCCCCGTGGCCGTGTCGTAGGCGAAGTTGACCGTGGCATCCGGCGACGAGTAGCTGCTGACGGTGTACAGGCGGCCGCAGATGAGGAAGGCGTTGGCCACTGACTGCTTGCGGATGTTAGTCTCCCAGGTCTGCTCAAGGGCCAGACTCTCTGGGTTCAGTCTGGAGAGGACGATGGCGCCTTTGGCCCCCTGCGTGCTGTAGATGACCCAGAGGCCCGTCTCGTCCACAGCTAGGTCGATGTCCGTGTAGCCGCCCCACGAATAGGGGAACTGCCCGTGGTAGCCGGCCCCGGGCAGCTCCTTCTCAGCCTTCACGGCCTCGGTGGTCAGCTCGTAGCGCACCAGCGTTCTGGACTCGGCGCCCTGGAAGTAGAGGCTGCCCCGGTAGACCACGGCGCCCGTGCTCTCCAGCGGCCGCGGCAGCACGTGCACCTTGGACGGGTAGCCCTGCAGGAACTGCAGGACGCGGTCGTACTCGAACACCTGCCGGATGTCCGTGCCCACCGTGTCGATTCTCCACGTGGTCTCCGGGGTGTGCGGGGAGGCGGGCTCCGGGTCTCTCATCCACACGCCGTACTTGCCCGCGATCGTTTCAGCTCTCCTCAGGGTGAGCGGCTCTCCTACCCAAACCAGTTCTCCGCATCCTGGGGGAATTAAAGACACGCATAACCCAGAATGCTTTCCACCATCTTTCCGCCCCGTGGCCGCGTGGCAGAGCCGGCGAAAGCCAGAACCCCGGAGACGGAGCGTCTGGGGTTAAGGTCAGGCTCTGCCCTCCGCTGACTGGGTGACGTTCAGGTCCCTCAGCCCCCTCGACCTTGGCTTGGTCATTGGTAGAGGGGACAGTGTTCTGGGGTAGTAGGGATGTTGTAAATGTTAAATGGAATTATACATGTTATGTACTTGGTAGAGAGTAAATGCCCAGGAAGTATTATGTGATCAAAATGTCATATGAATTGAACTTCCCCTTTTCAGTATCAGTTGTAAAGAGGAAGGCTGCACAGAGGGCTTCAAACTGTATTTCTAATATTTGATTGAAGCCAGGCAGGAACTCACAGGTGTCCATTATACTACTTTTTATGACTTTCATGTCTGATTTACTTCATTTTTTAAAATGAAACAGGGGCACCTGGGTGGCTCAGTCGGTTAGGTGTCTGCCTTCCGCTCAGGTCATGATCTCAGAACTCTGGGATCGAGCCCCGAGTTGGGCTCCTTCCTCAGCAGGGAGTCTGCTTCTCCTTCTCCTTCTGCCCCTTCCTCCCCTCCCCTTCTTGTGCGTGCTCTCCCTCTCTCTCTCAAATAAATAAATAAAATCTTTAAAAAATAAAAATGAAACAAAAATCTAGTCATTATAAGAAACTCTGTAAAACAAAGTTCTTCAAGCCCAAACTGATGGGCCACATAAAGGCACCATTTTAATACAATAAAACCCGAACATAATTTTTAAAATGTAATGAAGAGATGGTTGAAAATTTAGATTTAGCTGAAATAAACACAACAGATCTCTGTGCTTTTTTTTTTTTTTTTCCTTCACTTTCCTTTAGAAGATGGGGAGTCTTTGCTGCTCATGTCTCAGGGAATTGTATTTTGAAGACTTCAAAACGTCCCCATCACATGCATGATCTTCAGCTGGGAATAATTGTTAATAACATGGATAGTCAGTTTCTGAAAACCACAGCCTGCCTTAAGTCTGGCTTTCAGGGAACACTTTGGAGAGGGGCACCTGTACTTTTCCTCAGTACCCAAGTTCAGAAAAGATACCTTTTCTGAGTATGTGCTATGTGCTGAGATGGTGCATCCATCCGGCCCTAAGATAAAGAAAGATATGAAGGATCTACTAAAAAATGTAATGAATTTCTATGTGGCAATCAAGTGGGTGAAATAAACCTATCTCTCCTCTTCCCCCAGTGCAGCCCAGCTGAGCCCACCATCCCCAAGTGGGTGGTGAGTGAGATACAGGGCTTTGCTAGGAAAGGCCGACATCCTGCCCGCGTGCTCTGGAAAGGGAGCAGAGAGGGGCTCTTCCTCTCCCCCTTCCCTGCCTCGCTGCCAGGGCTGACCAGTGGTCTGCCCTCCCCGCAAAGTCGGCTGACCAACTCTGAACACAGAACAGTCACAGATAAAGACCATGTGTGTACAAAAGGGAAGAAATTTAACTTCATACCAGGGTCTCCCTCCTCATTCTCGGGATGGCCAGATGGACTCTCCTTCAGGATTCGGGAAGCAGGAACCTCAGTTAACTCTGACTTTAGTTCCTGGAAGTTCATGGTCTCCACATTCCATTTAGAAACTATATTAAAAGAAAGAGACAAACTTGTAGTATGAGGAAAAATGGCCCAAGGACTATGCTGAGGATGGTATTTAAATAGACTTCCAAAGATATGATGGTTTGAGATTTGTTTTAAGACAATAAATATGTAGGGGTCTGGCTGGCTCAGTCAGAAGAGCATGTGACTCTTGATCTTGGGGTCGTGAGTTCAAGCCCCATGTTGGGTGTAGATGGGTGTAGAGATAACCTAAACAAATAAAACTTTAAAAAAAGATTTTTTAAAAAGATAATAAATATGTAGCATTGGGGTGGAGATAAAACAAGATCGGATTTGGCGGACAACTGTTGGAACTTGGTGATGGGTACACTGGGGTTCTTGTTGTTCTCTCTACTTTTGTGAATGTTTGAAAAATTCCCATAACAAAAAGCTCACAAATAATAAATTGCATAGCGATGTGCCTTGCACAGAATAGGGTATTCAAAATAAAATAAAGTAAACTTGTACACAATTAAAATAATTCCCTAATTTATGAGCAGGTGAGGTGTGATTCAGGGATATTGAGAAGGTCTTCACCATCTTCGGGATGCCCGAAATTCAGCAATTAACGATTCCCTGCATGACATAAGGTTCTTTCCCCTGTCATGATGCAAATGTTCCTGTGAGAGGTAACATATTCAGCTTTACATGCTCAACTGAAATACTCTGTCAGATCCCTTTCTGAGACCAGTTTTGGACAAGGACAGAGTGTGCGGAATTCCTACAAGAATTCGCGGGCTAGGGTGGGGGTTGCGCACGTTGAGGGAAGGGGTGTGGAGGACACCGGTTAGACATGAAGTTACCACACTTTGTCACACTTCGCTACTTCGGTTTAGGATTAGGCTTATACAAGAGTCCTTGAATACAAGGAAAAAGCAAAAGCCACGAGGAACAGGCTTAGCTGTTTTAAAATGTAGGTTTATGATTCAGGTATGATGAGGCCAACAGATCAGGAGTTGACAGCTAATGAGAAGATAGTCTGTTATACTCACTACTCCCAAGGACACCCACGCCATAGGGGCCACATGGGGCAGCACCAGGGTCACTCAGGCAGGAGGGGAAACATGGGCAAGAACCTTTATTGTTTTTCCTGTGGGAAGGAACGGGTGAGGCCGGGTAAGCAGGCTTAGGATTGGCTAATATGAATAATTTCAGCAGGCTCTGGGGCATGGGGCTGTCCCTAGTTGGTCCCCGGCTCTGAGGTGATGCAGGCAGGTGGACAGTGGCCTTGAGTGTGAGAGCCAGAGCCCACGGAGGCGGGGCGTGGAGGCGGGGCGTGGAAGTGGGGCGGGGCGTGGAGGCGGGGCGTGGGCGTGGAAGCCAGGCGGGGCGTGGGCTATGGGTCGGTGGGTGTGCATGTGAAAGGCGTGCTGGCAGGTGAGTCATACAGGATCTCCAGGAATCAGCTAACCCTGCGAGGCCCAGGCGTCAAAGCCTCAGAATAAAAAGATATGCTTGAAACATTGGCCTTTTCTCTTGCTGGCCATCTCAGTCAGCTCTCTGCCCCTTGAGTGACCTGGCTCCCCACTCAGGATTCCTGTGTCACGGTCCCCGAGGGCAGTCAGTGCCTGGGGCTGGGCTCCTGCACAGCCGAGAAGGTGAGGAAGACATTCTGTCTCCTATCACGTGTTTGCTTCACTTTGCTAAATTTAACCTCGCAGGCACAGAAGCTGACAATGGAACACTGAACCCCTCCAGCTACACACATGTCATCAATTTTAAGGCACACACATTTTTTCACATTTTCACATGTCTGGACTCAGGTACCTCTTATAGTTGCCGGTATTTAGCTTCAATGCACAGTACTAGAAGGAGGTAGAGAACATTTCCTATCCAGCTAAGAAGCTCTCAGGCTTGCGTGGGGCTGCCCGCTGCAGCACTCTCTGCCCGGTGTTAACTGGCCTCCCCAGGAGTGACAGGCCTGGAGGGAGTGCCTCCTCCCACCCTGGTATGTCCCTCAGTCCCGAGTGGGCTGCATGAGCAGTCAAGACCCTTAAGCCAAATGTGTAACCAACTGAGGACATTCTAGATGTGTGCCCCAAACGCCAGGGGCGATCAGGAATACCTCCAGGGACATGGCACGTCTTCAGTCTCCCCAGCCTTGGGGAGCTGTCCACCCATCTAAATAGCCAGCCCCGGTGCAAAGTTGTGCAAGGTGTGGACATACACGGTGAATAATTACAGTCGGTCCATGGTCCCCTTGAGGAGTTCATGGTCTGGCAAAGTCCTCTCGCTGAGGAGTAACGTGGGTTCATTCTAGGCTGCTTTGGGAATAAGGACCCCTTGGACAATTCAAATGGCTCGTGGAGGGTCCTAGGAAATTCATTTGGTTCCCTGAATCTCCTTCTGTCTGCCTGAAAATCTGTGGAGGAGACTCCTCTGCTCCTCACTCTGAAGATTGCCTCGACCTAAGGGGGTAGGTACCCAGGGCAGAGGCTGATTCACTAGGTCAGATGGAGGTTCCCTAGACCAACTGAGGACCCTCACGAGCCACCGTCCTCCTCTCCCGGGAATTGGTGCTGACTGGTGGTCAGCATGGCAGAGGCAGGGTGCCCGAGGTTCCCTGCTCTTCCGTGCTGCCAGGAAAACGTTAAGAGTGAGGGACTCCCTTCCCCTATAAGGGGCGAGCAGAGCTGTTTGTAACCATCCCAGCTTCCTGGAGTGCAGGCCTTCACCCTCTCCGTCTGCCTCTCCCGTCTCCATGCCTTGTCTTAGGCCTAAAACATAATGACAGAGCCTCGACCCCTGGCTATCAGGAGCAACCCACTCCTGCCTTGCCTGCCCAGGCTCCCACACTGAGCAGAGGCTCAAATACGTGGCAACACCTGGCAGGGCAAGTTCTCAAAAGCAGGTCATTGAGTAAACTCCCTGAGGTGAGCTGTTTCTTTTCCTTGGTACCTTTCCTCCGAATAATTCAAACTGCTTTAATTGTTTCAATTAATTCTCAGGATATCGGAGCAAGTTTTAGGCAATGTGAGGTGAGAAATACTGCAGTGGCATTTCTACAAAACTTCTAGAGGATTCCCTTGCCCCAGCCCAGTTCCCTGCCCTTCAGCTCCAGGACCCACAGTTGCCATACAAGGGCCTCGCCTGTACCAGCTCCTTCTTCTGTGCACCTGATGCACATTATTTTATTCTGTGACTGTGGCTAGGATGATCATGGAGCTTAGTGACTTACTGAGAAATAGATACATACTGAGAAAAGTCAGGGTACACACCTGCAAATCAATGAGAAGAAAATTAAGAAAAATGCCCACTTTAGCCACAGAGGGGATAAAGAAAGTGGGGAAAACAAACCCAGATCAGCATTTTCCGGGGTGACTTCCCTGAAGATCACTAAAATATTGAAGTACTGAAAACAGATCCTTTGTGAAAAGACACGATTAGCAGGTACTTATGGCTCTTTCCACATTTCAAAGCAGTTTCATAGAAACTATTTATGTGATCTGATACCTTCACAACTTTTAAAGAAATAGAAAAAGGCTTTAGGACTGCAGTCTGCCACTAATTTAATTATTAGTGCCTCCTATGATTCAGGTCCTGTGCTTATCACCTCTATTCCACATAACAGTCCTGACGTGGACGATACTATCTTCATTTTGCCAAAGAGGAAACAGGCTCAGAGAGGTTAAGTAACTTGCCTAAGGTCACACAGTTAGTTAGTGGTGGGACTAGGACTTGAGCCAAGTCTGCCAAGGCCATGGCAGTTGCAAAACTTTCCAACCTGTGGTGGGGGAAGTTTGTCAGTTATAAATTAATTGCCCCTTGGTGCCAAATGCATCCTTCCCTAGATGCTTTCCGAAAAACAAGGATTTCTCCTGTAAAGTGGGCACGATGTCAAGCTTTCTCGGTAGAGGGCGCTGGAGGGACACTGTGGGAGGACGGTCCGCGGCAGTAGCCCCCGGGGACTGGGTTGGCAGTGTGAGCGCGAGGACATCGGGTGGAGCCCTGCCCCAGCCACGGGTCCAAGACGTGGTTCCTCTGTGACCTTGCAGCCACAGCCTGGCCATAACCTTTCCACAGCCCTGTCAACACGGAACCCAGAGTCCCTGCACAGGGACCCCGTGCTCAGCCGGCCTCCCCTGCAGGCCCCCCTCGCGCAGCCTGTCCCTGCCTCCACTGTGTCCACGCCGCAGGCTGCCGGTCGCCCTCGGGAGGTGGCCGTTCCAGCTCCAGCCTGGAGAAGCTCTCCAGCTTCTCCGCTCTCCGCTGGGCTGCACCTCCCCTTCCTCCGTGAGGCCTGACCCCCTTCCAAGTTTGTCCTTCCTCTGGGACCTTCCCTCGGCCCTGGGGTGCCGTGTGGAGTTTACTTATATCTCATAGTTGCTCTTTCATCGTACTCCATTCTTTATATTTTTAATATATAACTTACAAGACTTAACTTGCCGTGTGGATTCTGTCTCCTGACTGGGCGCAGACGGCTACCTGAGGCTTCCCAACAGCCTCCAACTTGCGCCTCAGAACTTTGGGGGGTGACCCACTCCTGGAGCGGAGCTCGGATTCCGGCGCACTGCTGCGCGTGCGCACACAGCTCCCAGGCCGTGCCCCCGGGGACCAGCCGCCAAAGGGGAGGGGCCAGGTGCCTGGCTGGTGCAGAGTTCCTTGCCTGGGGCCACCGAGGCCCTCGCGGCTCTGCACAGGGGTCCTTTTCTTCCTCCCTCTCCCGGTCTCTTCCTCTCTGCCTCTGCCTCTCCCTTTTCCTCTCCCTCTCCCTGCCTCACCCCCACCGCCTTTCTTCGCGGTTGCTGGAAGCACACCTCATGTGCCGTCTTTGGAGTAAACAAGAACCACAGTGAAACATACTGTCAGGGAATGGCTTTCGGAATCACTGCACGGCCCTTTCTCAGTTGGCAGATGGGATGGGTGGATGACAAGTCCGCTGGCTGCTTCTTGGTTGTGCGGGCCAGGAGCACCTGGCAATGGTCAGAGCTGTCTGGCATGACAGAAGCCTGTGGGAGAGGATGCACACAGCCCAAAGGCTGGGAAGCAGTTGTGTGAACGAGCCTGGATCGGGCCCCAAGTCATAGCTTTCCAGGTCGGCCTGCCCTGTACCAGGTGTGTGACTTCGGCCAAGTTACTCGCCTCAGTATTCTTAGCTCAAACTATACATGAAACGTCCTCAATAAAAATGTGTCAAAATTAAAATTTCTCTGGAATGTTTAAAAATCACTCATATTTCACTCTGTGGTGTGAAAACAAAAAGAGGTTATGAAAATATTACGGACTGTATTGTACCCAATAGCTAAATATTTTTAGAGCTTTTATTTGTTTCTATTAAGACTCAGTCCTTCTGTGGTTGAAAAGTTCATGTCTCTTATAAAATTTTGGAAATTTTCTGCATGCTCTGCCCTATCTCCCTTACCTCTGCTTTGCAGACACATTCTAGAGAGCTTAGCCTAGAAACTCCCCAGGAAAGCGAAGATTAGCTAGCAGACTAACGTCCTGGGTGTTGCTCCGGGTACTGTCTCTTGGATCAATATGTGTGTTACAAAAATGTTATGTACGTGTTGATGTTTTAATCATTAAATGATGTTTTAAAACAGTAGCGCAGCTCAAGCAAAAGAAACCCTTCAGAGTTATGATCCACTTACTGCATGCCCACCCTGTGCAGGCACTTCTAATCTGCATAGCAACCCTCACAAGAGATTATTATCTGCAGCACTTGCACTGAACACCTCTGGTGCTCTTCCTTCATATCCTGCCCACCTTTTCCCAGTCATTGTGTGGCCACCTGCCTTGTGCCAATGTCCCCTGCCAGGACCCTGCCTCAGCTGCCCTGCCCCGGCTTCTCTCGCTCTCTGCAAGAGCCAGCCTGGTGCCCACATCTGCGCAAACTGGAAGTGGGATATACCCTCTGGCGCGATGATCCTGGGCCAGCAGAGTATCGGATGCACGTATGAATGCTTCCTTCCTCCGCTGCATTTTACACAGCTCCCCAGAAGGGTGTGGTGGGCTCAAGCCTCCACCACCCACTGTGGGGCTCCACTGGAGAATGCCCCCCACTCCTTATTGGCTCCCCTTCCTTCCCTGACTCACTCTCCCCTAACCTGGCTTCTGCTCCCTGCCCACATATACCACTGCACACAAGCCCCCATCCCAGGCTCTGTTCTCTAGGAGGACTAATCTGAAGTAGAGGTCAGATAAAGGGAAAGACGGGCTTCTCTTGTGACACTGATAACCAACTCTGATAGATCATCTGGTAATCTGTATTTTTCTACTTTGGGCTTAATAGGTTGTTTTTTTTTTAAGATTTTATTTATTTATTTGACAGAGAGAGACAGCAAGAGAGGGAACACAAGCAGGGGGAGTGGGAGAGGGAGAGCAGGCTTCCCGCCAAGCAGGGAGCCCGATGCAGGGCTCGATCCCAGGACCCCGGGATCATGACCTGAGCCAAAGGCAGACTCTTAACGACTGGGCCACCCAGGTGCCCCATGGGCTTAATAGGTTTCCAGACATTTTGCTACAAAGCAATTACTACAAAATTATATATGTGTGTGTGTGTATATATATATATATATATATATATATACTATCTCAATTCTCTCACATGTACACACACACACACACACACACACACGTCAACAAGTGATTTCTGTGTTTCTAAGGAGACCTTTTTCTAGGTAACAATTACATGATAAAGACAGCGGTGGTGACAGTTTGAATGACAGGCAGAGTGAGAAAAAGTCCACCTTCTGTGGCCTCCCTCGGCTGGAGGCAGCCTCACTAAGCCCTTCCCTCCACCCCCAGCCCCCCAGCTCTTGCTGCCCCTACATGAAGCACACCCACACTTAAATTCCAGTCTCCCAGAAAGCCCTTTACCCTCAGATCTAGGACCTTGAAGCCCATCTTTTGTTCCAAACATTTCTTTCCCTGATGTTTAAATGTAACCTTCCTGGAGCGCCTGGCTGGCTCAGCTGGTGGAGCACGTGACTCTTGATCTCAGGGTTGTGAGTTCGAGCCCCACGTTGGGTGTAGAGATTATTTAAAATAAATCTTTAATAATAATAATAATAATAATAATAATAGTAAAATAAAGGTAAACTTCCTGTCTTTTATCTTTAGGTTCTATAAACTAGAGGTCACTTCAAGGTCCTGAAGGGCCACTGGACCTCAGGTGGGAGGGACTGAATTAGAATTCGGTTCTGGCTCTGCCACTAGCTGACTAGGTGGCCACAGACCAGCTCTGGGCCTCAGTTTCCACATCTGCACAAAACGAGCCAGTGGCTCAGAGGCTCTGCAGCTCTATATTCCTGGGCTAATGTAATTCCTCCTCATGGAAAAAAAAAATTGCTAAAAAGACTTTCCAAGCTTGGAGTTCACTCTAAGGGGCTGTTGTCCTTATTTCAAAAGTAGAGCAGCTGGAAAGAAGAAAAAGAAATGTAAAATTAGAAAACACATCTAATAAATTCCCTAAGTCTTGTTAAATGACCACAGGACAATAAAAAAACCAAAACGTTGCCTCTGTTTTCACACACACACACACACATACACACACAGGTTTTTGTTGAGAATATGACTCCATCACTTAACAGTCTGAAATAAGTAATGCTTCATTGTGTTTCTATTAATACTGATTCTTTTATCTGTGCTCAGAGACTCAGGTTCAACAAATCTTCGTGCCACCACCGATCATTGTGCCTCCCGGGGCCTTTGGTGTCTTCAGACCTTATTTTTCTTTGTTGTAAAATTTAGAATCGAGTCTCTTCCAACTATAGAAATACAGGATTTTTAAAAATCCTTTACACTTAAGAGTTATTTCATTTGAACCCCACAAAAATCACTCACAGGAGGAATTTTCATTACCACATAACAGGTAAGAAACCAAGGTGCAGAGGTTAAGTGACTTGTCCAAGGTCATACCCTGGCATGGACTCTTGGGTTTTTTCAGCCTCATTTACATGCAGACTTTGCCTCTCAGGTAGAAAGCCTTTTTTTTTTTTTTTTTTAAAGTAGGCTCCATGCCCAGCACAGAGCCCTACGTGGAGCTTGAACTCATGACCCTAAGATCAAGACCTGAGCTGAGGTCAAGAGCCGGATGCTTAACAATTTGAGCCACCCAGGTGTCCCTAGAAAGCCCTTTTAAAAAAATAATCATTTTATTTTGAAGATTTCCAAACCATTTGAAAAGTTGAAAGAATCATACAATAAAGCACCCCCCCCACCGTGTGCTCATCACTGAGATTCACCATTTGTTAATATTTTGCCACATTTGTTTTTCCTTTGTTTCTGTCACTCTTGATACATTTATAGTCTTTGTTGAACCATTTGAAAGTAAATTGCAGCCATTCTGACAACTTACCCCCTAATACTTGAGTCTGTGTCTCCTTAGAAGAAGGATATGCTTCATAACCACGATATCATCTCTCAGCCAAGAAACTGAGCATTAATCAATAATAGGA
This sequence comes from Phoca vitulina, assembly GCF_004348235.1. Classification (NCBI taxonomy): domain Eukaryota; kingdom Metazoa; phylum Chordata; class Mammalia; order Carnivora; family Phocidae; genus Phoca; species Phoca vitulina. Next base: position 11,099,888 of record NW_022589757.1, read on the forward strand.
CCTAAGAGGTGGTCTATCTTCAAATTTCCTCAATGATTCCAAACCTGTCCCTGTGGCTCTTCTCCCCTGGATGTAAGACCCAATCCAAAGCCAGGCACTGCATTTGGCCACCACTTCTCCTTAGCCTTCTACAATCTAGAACAAGCCCCACCCCCTTGTCTTTCTTTCATGATGTTGACGTCTCTGAAGAGTCTGGACTAACTGTCCTGCGTTCAGATTTGCTCACTTGTTTCTTCCTGATCAGAAAACTAATTATGAAACAGGGAATATCTGGGAGCACAATTTCACAAAAAGTGACACAAATACCATCCTCCCGAATAATGGAGAGAGAGTGCCCCCTCTCACAGTGCGCATGCACGGACTCACCTTCGAGCAGGGACCAGGATGAATGGAAGAGCGTCTCAGTTAGAAAGAGCCACCTCAAAGAGTGGCCTGGGGACTTGAAAGCAGAGGTTCTCCGATTGGGCAAAGAGTAAGAAGACTTCCCAAACAACATAGTGAGGAACCCAACAAAGGGGTTGCCACCTCTTTATTTTGCCAAGACATGACATGAAAAAAAAAAAAAAAAAAACCCTACCATCTATCATGGTTTCATAAATCTATTGTTATCTCATAAAAAGAGGTCATTTTAACAACAAAAAGTAGGAATCACAATTTCCAAAGATTCACAAAAGAGTAGTTTTCTAGGCAGGATAGTTGGCAACTTTCTACTAATCATATACACATACGTCTCACCTGGTCCTTATATTTCGCACTTTGCTATGACTGGGGGAGCCATCATGGGAGGCACAAGAACTCGGAACCACCAGCCCAAATGGAACTCTCAGGAGCTAAATGACTAGTAATACGTGAGAGTGGTTGCTTTGCCCTCCTTCAGTCGTCTGTCTCGTGCTAGATGGACGGTCTCGGGGAGAGAGGAAAGGGCAAGGAAAGGCAAGCCCGGGCTGCCCATAACAGGTCACTATGAGCGATGTCACCTTCTGGACTCGGGGGCCCCTTCACCCCACGTTCTTACCTTCCCTGGAGCCTGGTGGCACGTCCTGAGAGGAGCTGTGGGCCTGGGGACACTGGCCCTTTCTCAGCCTCGCTGCCTCCTGGCTTCTGCTTTCCAGCCTCTGGGCCAGATCCGCATTCTCTTCCTCCAGTCGCCTCTTCTCTTCTTCCAGAGCTGACTTGTCACGGAGGAGGTTGTTGTAGGCCACCTCCAGCTCCCTGGTTTTGGTCTCCAGCTGTTCCCGCTCCCTTCTCAGGGTGCCCAGCTCCCTCTGCAGCCCCTCGTGGGTCTGTGAGGGCCCGGCAGCCTGGCCCAAGGCCAACTGGTGGAGGATGCCCTCCAGGGAGCTGAGCCGGGCTTTGGTGGACTCCAGGTCTGCCCGCTGGGCACTGCTGTCTCTCTGCAGGTCCTGGATGGCTGACGTGGCCTGGCTCTGCTCGGGGCAGCTGGACTCACTGGGGCTGGCCACACTGAAGGTATACTGGCATCGGCCGCTCGGGTCATTGGCCTTCTGGAGCTGGGCCGTCCTGGCCTCCAAACCCCATACAAGACAGGCCAGAAGTAACAGCTGGGCAACTGGCATCTTGGGCCTGCTACTGCAGTGATGGGTACAGAGGCCCTCAGTGCAGAGACTGGGCAAGGCTTCCCTGGGAAAGCTCTCCCACCCTGTGAGGCCTCCAGATGGGTGGCCCTGCTGGCTCATGCCTTGGCTGCACAGAGCTTGATATACACTGGGGAGCCACCCCTGCGTGGGGGGAGCAAGAGGTGGTCACGTGAGGCTGGGCGGGGCCACGCACAGGGGAATTGTTTTTACACGGCCAGAAAACATCTTAGAATATGACATTCCAGAAGTCTGTTTGGAATTTCTTTTCAAAAAGAATGTCTCACTTTATGCACCCCATATCCCTACAATATTCCCTATATCCCCACCCTATTTTGTGCACACACGTTCACACAGGGCCCACTTCACCCAACATGATCACATGCATGTCTATTTCAACAAGGATTCATTTCTAGTTTATATTTCCATTTACTCTGCAAACTTTATCGAGACCTGCTTCTGTATCGTGGACTGTGCTAGAAACCAGGGATGCAGACATTCCTAAGACATAGTCCCTCTGTCCCTGTGGCAGTGACAGACAAATAACAGCCAGCCAGAATACAGGGGCAACATGCTACCAGGCTTCAGGGAACAGCAATCCTGTAGAAGCAGTTGGAAGCAGAATTCTTCCCTTGCCCCAGCTTTAAAACAAGTGTGGGTTTGTATTTGGGAGGACTTTCTAATTCCAGTCCCAGCATATCAGGCACCCTTGTCAGTGATAGCCTCGAGGCTAGTTCTTACCATGTGTGTGAGCGTGTGTGTGTGTGTGTGTGCGCATGTGAGCAAAAGCGCCTTCATCATCATGGATGAAATCTGTGGAACCCTTCTCAGGAAGGTGTTTTTAAATGTAGAAAATATATAGGACTGCAAAGGAAGCACATGATATTGAAATACTATTATCAAAATACTTTTAAAATTTGAACTATACATGCCCTTCTTCATTAACACTTTAAATCAACTAATTTATTAAAGTAGGCTCCACACAACATGGGGCTTGAACTCATGACCCTGAGGTCAAGAGTCACGTGCTCTACCACCGAGCCAGCCAGGTGCCCCATCTTCATTAACACTTTAAAAACAAGATCTTCAAATACTTTAAAAATGGGGAGGGATGCCTAATTTCCAAGTAGTCTGAGCGGAAATGCTATTTATTGCATGGTATCTGCACCAACCATAATGTAACATAAAATGTCTGTCGTTTCTATTGGTAGCGACAAAGTCACAGGGCCTGCTAATACAGCTTTGGATTTACGGCTATTTTCATATAGGATGAAATGTTAAACCTAAAATTTAGTTAGAAGGTGCTGAAAATAAAGACGCTTTTTTTTTTCCCTATCCAAATTGATGGGCTTTCTGGAGCCTCGTTTAACAATCCCTGCTTTACATGAATAAACCTAAAAAGAAAGCAAACAAACAAATAACAAATGAAGAAAAACACCAAATATGCCAAGAGAAGGTCTGTGCAAATCAGAATGTATGTAATAGCCTCACCAGTAACTTTTAAAATACTGTTTGCATTTGAGCAATTTATATTGTCTGATACCAAAAACAACTTCAATATCTGCGAAGTAAATATTTTCAGATGTGCCCCGGCGGACTCATCTCGTGTTTGGGAAAATACATTTTGCTTAAAAGATTCTATTCTTATTTGGTTCTAAAGTTAGACTTGAACTTGAGACATTTACAAACGGGTGTTTGTTTCCTGCTGACTGAAGGGTCCTATTCTCAGTTCCTAAATCAGATAAACAGTATCAAGATGATTTTGTTAAATATCTTCTAGTCAGCAAGAACTGGTTCAAATCTGTTTGGCTTCACTCTCAGGAACGTTTTCTTTCTGTTAAAAGGACTAGCTCAGATTGTTCCTGTGCTGCGGGCTCCACAAAGGAAAGGAGTTCTGGATAAAGAGAAACGGAAGTAATTTTCCTGTCTTCAGTTTGCTCAGGGTTACCCTGCTTGTCAGGGAAGAATACAGGACTCAGAGGGTCCGGCGTTCTGACTTCCCCTGGACTGAGTTCCTTTGGGGGGGTGGGGGGGCCAGCACTGCCTCGGATAACCCAGGAGCTCCCATCTGAAATTCCGCTCAGTTCCTCGGGCTGTGCGCACCTTCGTCTTCCTCGCCCACGCTCCATCCCTCTCGGTCCATCTCCCCTGAGCTGCAGGCCTTCTGTGGCAGCGCAGCTGCTGTTGAGCCCCCCACCCCCCGCCCCGTGGGTGCCAGTGGGGGGTGAAGGGCTGAACAATCCCTGGCGTTTTCACTTGGTCCAACCCAGGGTTTGTACGCCGGGCGAAAGCTACCCACCAGTCATTCCCAACCTTGTGGCTCCCGGCAAATGCTGGGGTGGGGGGCGGGGGGGCGGGGTGGAGAAAACGTGGCTGTTGGGTTCACGGAGCTCTCTTCAATCCTTGTGGCTCGCCATCCCTTCTCCCCCGGGAGCCTGACAGGATGAGGACTGAGGGAGCTCCCACACCCTGCCTTCCTTCGCTGACCCCCCCCATCACCACCCACTGCTCCTCAGCGGCTTGAGCTCTGCCTGCTGCCTCCCGGCTCCCTCTCAAAGCCTTCCGGGGGGGGTGGGGGGGGTGGGGGGGGCTAGAGCCACAAGGACACTTGCAGGCCCAGAGAAGGAGAGGACGCTCCCAGGGTCACAGAACCAGAAAGAAAACTGAGGTCTTCTGATGCTGAGGTTTTCCACCTTCTTGCATAAACCAAGTCCCCCCGAGTGCCCAGAATACATGAAAGACTCCAGTCACTTCCTCCAGGAACTGACACTCTAGGAAATGAGCTCGCTTCCTATATTCCCATTAAATGAAGGCCTTCGGTGAGGGAAAACTCATGCACACCCTTTGCTTTTTACAGCTGATGTTATGAAACTGCATCCTTTCATCGAATAGAACTACTCTCCTAAAAGCAAAGGGCTCACTGAAGACACAGCGAACTCGCAGCCCCATGAACAGCAATAAACATCTGGTGTGCTTCCTCACACTCTTCACCTCCCTGCCTGTCACCGCCCTCTCAGGCCGGCGCCCTACTCCCCGCGGTCCCCACCTCCTGGGATTTGCCTGGACGAGGGCCCCCCTTTCCCTCTGAGGAAACACTGTCCACTCCAGATTCGCTCTTAGACTGTGTGCCATGGCCATTTCCTTTCTGGAGCCTGGAGCCGGGGAGTCTCCAGCTCAGATGCCGCTGGCAGCCAAGAAGACGCTCATGGGGTGTGTCAGCCAAGTGCAGACTTGTGCCTGTTGCGGGAGGCGGCGTGGAAGGTGCGGGCCCAGGGCCTCCTGTGCAAGATGGAGGCAGCAGGGGGCGCTAGGGAGCGGCATTAGTAAGGAGCGTCCCTCGTTCAAGTCCATTCAAGGTTGTGTTTCTGTTCATTCAGTATTGGGTGTAAGCTGGCTGGCTACTGATTTTCTCCTGCAGTTCTTCCATGACAAAATGTAACCCCCATGAAGGTAGGGCTGTGATCGCTTTGCTCACCATTTTGTCCCCAGTGACTGGCAGATATAAGTGCTCAATAAATTTTCAGTAGATGCCTGGATAGATACATAATTCAAGCAGAAGGAGAAAGCAAAAGGGCCCTAAGGAAGGAAAACAGCCAGGGGCACCATACTGGAGACTGCTCAGGACACTCTGGGCACCTCCCTGGTGTCTGGGGGCGGGGGGTGGGGGGGGCAGGGCTCTCCCAGCTGGAGAGGAAACTTTGCTGGGGGCACACTCCCTTCCCCCAAATGCACACACAGTCTCAGATGGGATCGTCCCATGTATATCTTTATTTCACTACAGATCAGGAGGTTTACTGCAAAGCATGGTGAATTAAGATGGTAACTTAAGAGCATGGAGATGAGGATGAGGAAAGGGGCGGCGGAGAAGAAGCAGTCTGAACTGGGAGCTCATGGCACCGTTCTCCACGCTGACTCTTTCATCCGTGTCCTTGCCGGCCCATCATTCAGAAGATTCATTATTAAGCACCTACTATGTGTCAAGGGCTGTGAAGCCTACCCAGGTGTGTCAGAAACAGACCCCACCCTGAAGAAGCGGTCAAGCTGTAGCTACAGGTAAGGCTATTCCGGGAACCTCAGTGCTGGAGAAGCCCAGGGGAGGGAGATTTCCTCGTGAACAGGAAAGGCTTCGCAGGGGAGATGGCATTTGTAATGGGACCTAATGAGATGACATGTTGACAATGGCTGAGGCACTGGGGCTGTAGACGTGGCTCTGGGTCTGCCTTGGGTTCTGATGTTCAGGCTCTGTCCAATGACAAGGCATGCATCAGATTAACCACGCCTATTTCCTTTGTTGCTCCTCCCCGCAACCCCCCACTCCGCCCAAGCAGAAGGGAAGGGGTGGGGGGCGGGTCTTAAGCCAGAGAGCCCTGCACACTCTCTTCATCCAGAGCTGGCCGCTGGGGTTGTCCGGGGTTGTCCAGGTGGAAGCTGGTCCTGAGCACTGGGGCATCTTCTTCCTGTGAGGAGAGAGACTTCCAAGGGCAGGACCCGTGGGGCCCAGAAGCATGTTGTACCCCAAGAGGAAGGCTTTTAGGGGGGAGGAATGGATGTAGTGACAGCCCTCTCCACGGAGTCCTGAGAGCTGCAAATGTCATGCTAGCATCCAATTAAAGTGAAACCACACTTAAATCATCACAAGGATATTGTTGGCAATTTTTGTCATACAGATTCTACCACTAGTCCATGGACATTCCATGAAGCCTTATTATACTGCGTACTGAGCTGATTTTCTTCCAGCTATTGATAGGTAGGATTTCCACAGGGTATTAGTGATCATGGGGCGGGGGGCTGGAGCTATAAAAGGAAGCACAGATCCCTATACTTGGAGGAGGAGTATTGTATTTGAAGGCTCTTGGAAATCTTAGGTCTCTTATCTCGAGAAGATAGGTGTTAACCTACTTTTCTAGTGCTCTCAAAAATCTGAATAAAAGTGATGATGTCTCCAATAAGTAAATAAATAAATAAAATAAAAGGAAGCACAGAGAGAAAAAGTGAGATTCATTCAAAAGACCAAAGAAAAGCTCCGTTTGAGAAAGAGCATCGGGCCTGGGTCATGGAGACTGTCATGGATCGTGCTGGAAGAGCTAGGGTTGGGGGGACTGATTTCTAACCTATCAGGAGCTGGGACACTGTATCCTTGTATGCCTGACTTTACAAAATTGTTACCCATCTTTAAATTGATGTATTCCATATTTATTTTATTCTTAAAATGATCAAAATTAACTGTCTCTTGAGTTTCTTAAGAATTTGGGTTTTGCTGTTATTTCTACGTCTTCTGCTAGCCTGACCTTCCTGAACTCGCCCCCACACAGTGATGCTGCTTGTTGTTGGTGTTTTTGAAAATAATGATCCACTTTGGGACCTGAACAGATCACACTTTTTCTCATTTTTCTTTCAAGTTCACATAAAAATCCCTCCCTAAGGACCAGATATTTAATTATTAATCTGAAAATGTCTTTTGAGCTGTTTTCCTGATTCATAATTTTTTCCTGTAATTAAAAGCAAGTGGGGTGCGTGGGTGGCTCGGTTGGGTAAGTGTCCAACTCTTGATCTCAGCTCAAGTCTTGATCTCAGGGTCATGAGTTCAAGCCCCGCTTTGGGCTCCACACTGGGCATACAGCCTACTTTAAAAAAAACAAAAGGGCAAGGGAAAAGTTTATTTTCCATCATTATTTGCTCTCCTAGAATTTTCACTTCCACAAGTGCCATGAGGTAGTCGTGGGTTTTTTTGTTTTTTTAACTCCTCCCTGATGGACTTACCTTATGGTATCTCGTACTTCTGTCAGGAACAACGTTAGTTACTATAATAAGAGCAGACACAGCCTGGAAGCTTTCCTAGAGCTGACACACCTTCTTTCCGATTCTTTATCATGCTGCCAAAGACATACATCTGAATGAGGGCCAAAGAGCTCACAGGGCACTTTCATAAACCTCAGCTCATTTAACCCTCTCGAAGTAACCCTGAGATAAACCAGGCAAAGTTGGTAATCCCTCCTTTACAAATGGAGAGACTGGGGATCAGAGGGATTAACTGACTTGTGCCAGGTCATGTGGCTGGTACACAGACCAGGACCTGAATGCTCTCTGCCTCCCCATTTCATCCCATTTCTACATTTACTACTGTTGCAGGGAAGCCTCAAGAATGAACTTTACAAAGGCTCCTCAGATGTTTCTCTTCCACACAATCTATTGACTAGCAGCTTGAAGGCTAGATTCGTCTCAGCGTATGTGGGGATGTCGGGTGGAGTAGGATTATGTGTCCTCTCCTGGGTGGGACCAGAGCAGACAGGATGTACAGTGTAACTGGGATATCGCGGAGAGTCCCGGACTAACCCTGAAGGCAATCCGAGACTCATCCAGAGGCTGGTGTGAGGGCTGCTGACACAAATATTCCTTAGGTTGAGCAAAGAAATTCTCCTTAGTTTCAAGGTACAGATTCTCTTTCATGTTTCCTCAAGGAAAAAAGAAAAAGGAAAAATGGTGGGAGGGCACCTGGCTGGCTCAGTCTGTGGAACATGAGACTCTCGATCCTGGGGTTGTAGGTTCGAGCCCCACGTTGGGTGTAGAGATTATTTAAAAATAAGATCTTAAAAGGACGCCTGGGTGGCTCAGTCAGTTAAACATCCAACTCCTGATTTCAGCTCAGGTCATGATCTCGGGGTCGTGGGATGGAGCCTCTCATTGGGTTCCATGCTCAGCAAGGAGTTTGCTTGGGATTCTCTCCCTCTGTCTCTCCTGCCTCGCTCACATGCTCTCTCTCTCTCAAATAAATAAATAAATCTTAAATAAAAGGGTGGGCATTGGGGAGAGGAAGCTGAATACGGTTAAGTATTCTCGTAAACTGAGACTGAAACAGGCCTTTTAAAAAATGATCAAGGCCGTCGCTCTCCCTGCTTCTCAGAAGCTGCAAAATCTCACTCATGGCAGCTCTCCTTCTTGATGTGTCGACTCCGTTCTCCACTTTACCAGTGTCTTCCCGCCAACTTCAGCTTTCATCTGGCCCCTTATGGTCGCCCCAGGCCCGCGCCTACCCCCCAGCATGACAGCCCTGCTTCCGGACTCTGTCTCTTTCCCAGACCACATTCTCGAGAGAGATTTGGTGGCTGAGCTCCTTCTTTCAAGCCAACCACACCAGTCAGTAGCCAATTGCAGTTCTCTTCTTGGGATAGAAACTCAACCTTAGGGCGCCTGGGTGGCTCAGTTGGTTAAGCAACTGCCTTCGGCTCAAAAGAAAAAAGAAAAGAAAAGAAAAAAAAAGAAACTCAACCTTAATCCATTCAGTTATGTGTTTTGGGGGCGGGGGTGAGGGCGCTATTTAGAAAAACCTACAGGACCAAGATTCTCTTAGAAGATGTGGGCTGGCAAGAAATAATGAGCAACTCTAGCTCAGCGCCCAAAGTGATCTCTTCCTCACCATGTTTAGGCAGTGTTTCTTACCATGGTGGGAAAAATTGTGGGAAATTCATTCAATAAGTATTTGAGGGTGTTCTGTGTGCCTGGCACAGTGCTGGGCACGAGAAGATATTGCGAAGATTGTTGGTAAGGGTTGTAGGGTTCAGAAGGCTAAGGGGAAGATGAAAACAACTTCCGGATGACTTGGGCTTCCCTTCTTATGCACACATAGGAAAAAAATCATAGACACAGTAGCCATACAGCAACAGCATAGGCAAAATGGATATTTATGGATTTTTTGGGGGGGGACTCTACGTGTTATTTACATTTTTCTATGGGACAATGCTTCTCATGGCTTGCATCAAAGAAGAAAAACATACTTCTTTTTAAAATGCACTCAAAGTTGGGTGGCTCAGTCGTTAAACGTCTGCCTTTGGCTCAGGTCATGATCCCAGGGTCCTGGGATCGAGCCCCACATCGGGCTCCCTGCTCAGCGGGAAGCCTGCTTCTCCCTCTCCCACTCCCCCTGCTTGTGTTCCCTCTCCGCTGTGTCTCTCTGTCAAATAAATAAATAAAATCTTTAAAAAATAAAAAAATAAATAAAACGCACTCAAAGACTATACTGGAGGACAATGGGAGGAATAGAGACGTGGAGTCTGGGTGGCTAGGAGTTAGCACCTGGGACCGAATTGCCCAGAGATCCACGCGTCAGTGGGTATTTTGTCCATCAATTCATATTACACACCCAGCAGCTATTCACATGGGGAATCTGTGAAATGTTTCGATGTTCATAATAGCTTCTCAGAAGCTAAAAAGTTATAATTACTGATGGAGCATAATCCACTTGTGATCTTTGGTGTGAAGTCAAGGTTATTCTGATCTATTGCTAATTTTAAAAAGGTCGGTATGCAGTGGAGGGGCAGTAAGGGCCTCGGAGAGTTTCCTGCCACCAGAGCGACGCATTGGACAATATGCCTAAACCAGAGCCCACTGTGGGCTGAGCTTTGTGTGTAAAAACATACAAACCCAAACTTTTGGCTTTTGAGGAAATTCCCAAATAGATCAATGTTGTTTCATCTCTTTGGATAGTCCCTCATACCTAAACCTGTTTTTACATTTACCAACTTATTTTTATTTTGAAACTTATGACCATCCTCAGAGACTGGTACCATTAACCCCATTTTACGAAGGAGGAAATGAAGTGCTTACGGAGCTGTCTGCGGTATCCCCACCCGGCATCCCACCCCCACCTCATCGAGATGACATCAGATTTGTAAAAATTTAGCCCTCATCTATATTAAGTTCATAATGATATTTCCTGGCAGATACTTAGTATAGACTTTACTTTCAGAATTATATCAATGAAGAATTCACAGAAAAGCAGATTTTCCATAGAAAACGATGAAAGGTTGTTAAAATATTCCCATTTTATTGTTTAGTCTAAGAGTGCAAGATTAATAATCAGCCTGAACTTGTTTTGAGTGATTATTAAATAACTTATCTTAAAATTTTACTCAGCTTCTTCCAATTGTACCTTTTGCTTATTCCTTATATTTCTGCTCTCTTAGGGGTCAGTGTATTTTAGCAAAAAGAGGATGGGACCTAGATACCTCCACACGGTCTGTTCACTCTGTGGGTCACTAGCCATGCCCCAGTCTCTTCAGATTTAAAATGTTCCTGAGGGGCGCCTGGGTGGCTCAGTCGTTAAGCGTCTGCCTTCGGCTCAGGTCATGATCCCAGGGTCCTGGAATCGAGTCCAACATCGGGCTCTTTGCTCAGCGGGGAGTCTCCCTCTCCCTCTGCCACTCCCCCTGCTTGTGCGTGCTCTCTGTCAAATAAATAAATAAAATCTTTTTTAAAAATAAAATAAAATTCTCCTAAAACTTCTCCTGAAGATAACATTACAAAATGAGTGTGAGAGCCCTTAGGGTGTCACATCAGAAGCTTTAATGCTCTTTCCTCCTCCATCTGTCTGTCTAGTGGAGCGAAGGGGCCCCATCAGGAGGAAAGTTCCTCCTGAATTTACTTCACATTACCCGGTGGTACAAGGTTAGGAATCATTTCCTGATAAAAGAGCCACCACTGGGGCGCCTGGGTGGCTCAGTCGTTAAGCGTCTGCCTTCGGCTCAGGTCATGATCCCAGGGTCCTGGGATTGAGCCCCGCATCGGGCTCCCTGCTCGGTGGGGAAGCCTGCTTCTCCCTCTCCCACTCCCCCTGCTTGTGTTCCCTCTCTCGCTGTGTCTCTCTCTCTCTGTCAAATAAATAAATAAAATCTTAAAAAAAAAAAAAAAGAGCCACTATTTATGGTGCCCTGATGGTACGGTAGCTGTTTCACATATAGAGTCCTTTCCCCTGCCCTACTAGGTGCTTAGTATTTCCCCACATTACTTAGGAGGAAATTCAGTTTCTGAGTCTCAAAGAAAGACCAGTCGGTGAGTGTGGGAGCTGGGATGTGAACCCACCTCTTTCCCAGAGCCTGGGCTTCCTGAGGGACTGGTTAGTTCTTTATTTTACTGAAGTTAAGTAAACGTACCTGTGGGTAATACGTCAGTGTGACATGTATTGTTAAAGAGAGGGATTTCATTACTGGAACATTTTCATCCATTCATTTCCTTTCTGAATTCTTTTATTCCACAGAGAACAGAAAAGCTCTTTCCTGATGATCAGTTAAAACCATGTAACAGATTGCAGTAAGCATGACTCAAAGGGTTTTTAATTAAGAAAGCATTACAATATCTTTTATTTTAAAAGATGGAACTGCGCTCTCCCACCAGCAAAATCAAGTGGTGAGAGAGCACCAGGGAGGAGGCACAGCATTCACTGAACCTCACTGAACCAATCTGGCTTTAAGTGAGAACAGTGTGTTCTGTCCAAAATCCCAGCTCTGGTACGTTATAACCAAAGCTCAGGGCGGAAAACTGTCTCAAAAGAAAGAACTATCTTCTGTGTGGCTTTTTGCCCTATGTGAAAGCAGGAAAACATCAACTATGGAAAATCAGGAGATGACCTTATGTCAGGGGCCCCTGAGCACCCTGCTGGGAAATTGTGTGCCTGGAAGATTATCTGTGGATATAGTTCAGGTCCAGCGAGCCCCCTAAGAGACTCTCAATCTCCCAGTAACTTTTCCACAAAATCTAGCTAGCCTGTGGTCAGGGAAGTCAGAATGATTTTACTATTAGCACCAGCAAGACTGAATAAAAAGGTGAATATCCTAAAAACAAAAACAAATAAATGAAAGCCAAGAATATAATGCAGCCTAAGTTAAATATAACTGCTCTATGGTTTATTTTTTTAAGATTTTATTTATTTATTTATTTGAGAGTGAGAGTATGAGAGAGAGAGCATGAGCAGGGGGAGTGACAGGCAGAGGGAGAGTGAGAAGCAGACTCCCCACTGAGCAGGGAGCCCAAGGTGGGCTCGATCCCAGGACCCCGGGATCATGACCTGAGTCGAAAGCAGATTCTTAACCAACTGAGCCACCCAGGTGCCCCCCCCCCCTTTTTTTTTTACAGTTCATATCATTGCAGCGTTTTGTGTTGATTCTGTACTCTTTCTGGAATCTTGCTTCACTCTTGTTGCAGCAATACTGACATTCGGGGGTCTCCTGTGCCCCTCTGATTGTTCCTCCACCTTAGCTGGGTTCTTTTCTTCCTTCTGCCCCATACCTGTGGGTGTCCCACTGCTCCTTCCACTGATCCCTACCTTTCTCACAATATACACAGTCACTTGGAGAGCTTATCTGTGGTAGCTGGCCTTCAAAATGGCTGTTCAGGGACGCCTGGGTGGCCCAGTCAGTTAAGCATCTGCCTTCGGTTCAGGGGTCATGATCCTGGAATCCTGGGATTGAGCCCCAAGTCAGACTCTCTGCTCAGCGGGGAGCCTGCTTCTCCCTCTCTCTCTGCCCTTCCCCCCTTCTTGTGCTCTGTCTCTCTCACACTCTCTGTCTCTCTCTCTCAAATAAATAAATACAAACTTCCAAAGAAATGGCTGTTAAAGATCCTGCTTCCCAGTCTTCACACCCTTATGTCTCCTCCCACATTGTATCAGAGCTGGTCTGTATGACCAATAACATTGGCAGAAGCGATGACATGTGATGTCTGAGATTAAGTTTTAAAAGACTGTGGCTTTCTTCATGGGATTCTCAGGCTTTTCTCCCTCACTTGGATCACTCACCTGGGGGGAAGCCATGTTGCGAGCAGCCCCGTGGAGAGGTCTAGCTGGTGAGGAACTAGGCAAGATGCTGATAGGAACATGAGCAAGCTTAGAAGTGGATCCTTCGCCAACACCTCCCCTCCCCACCCCAAGGATCACCCTGGGCCGTGGTCAGGTGGGCATTATTGACTCCTTAGGCATTGACCCAGCCTATGTGTATGCAGTTAAAGGCAAAGTGGAGGATACGAACAGAGAAAAAAAAAAAACAAAAACGGGCAAAATAAATAAAAGGTAATATCTAAAGTCTATTACTTTTTTTAAGATGGAAAAACCTAATGTGTTTATATGCTAGAGGGAAAGAGCCAACAGAGCAGAAGTGTAAGTATTAACAATGATAGGAGCTGACATTTATTAAGCATATCCATGTGCCAGGAGCCACGCTAAGCACTTTACCAGGATTATATTACTAATCTTTCATAACACACTTTTAAAGTAGGTACTGTTATTAGCATGATATTTTACAGATGAGAAAAGCAAGGCTTTGTCCAATTTCACCCAGTGCGGATGATATAAATAAAGGAGTTCTGCACTGCTGAGCTCTGGAATGCAAAAGTAGATGTCTTTGCTGGTATGGAAGCCAAGCTTCTGTTTAACAAGCACCTAGTAAATGCCAGGTCCTTTATTTACATTAACTCTGATGCTTATGTATCCCTCGGGGAGGGAGATAGATCTCCCCTTTAGAAAAGTGAGAAACCAGAGCCTCCGTGGCTACTGACTTGCTCAAATTCTTCGTCTTTTCTCTTTAAACACACTGACACAAATTATGATGAATGTGGGGTTCTGCAGCCTCAAATCATTCTCAAGACTTGTTGCCAACTCTTCTCATCTAGTGAACTGAAATGAGAATTCCTAGCTCAGAAAATGATGCTCTTGAGAGCTGCCGGGGGCCCCGCCCTTCTAAAGAGGCTTGACTCAACGACGGTGATTGAGACCATCCTGGCAATTCTACCTTTACTTTTGACAGTGGAACTTAGTCCCACTTTTAATGACACAGGCATGGTGCTGTTGACAACGTTCATCTGACTGAATAAAGCAACCGATCTTTTGTATTTCTTTTCAAAAAAATCGCAATGTGCACAATATTTTGCTTTGATCATAAACATTTTCTGAAGATAATCAGTAGTAAGCAATTAAAAAAATGTTGAAAGAGACTAGGAAATGTTAAATAAAGTCTTGATGAATGAGAAGTTTGGAGAGAGAGAAAAAGATCACAAGTAGGAAAGACAGCATGTTATTAATTTTGTCTTTAACTGACCAGCAAATGTCACTTGAAATGTTTATGTTGGTTCCCATTTTCCAAAACACAGTCCCATATATGCTCATTTGCCCTTCACTACAGCTGGCCCTTCAGTTAGGAATGCTTTCATCTACTAATTGCAGGAAACCAGCTTAAATAGATGGAGGCTGTTATTCTCATTTAATGAGACATGTGGAGGTTGCCTGAAATCTACTACAGCAAAGTATATGTCATGAAGAGGACAACTCTCAAAAATGTGTAGTGATGGGGATTGCTTTTAAACTAGTAATTTTGGGGCGCCTGGGTGGCTCAGTCGTTAAGCGTCTGCCTTCAGCTCAGGTCATGATCTCAGGGTACTGGGATCGAGACCCGCATCAGGCTCCCTGCTCCTCAGGAAGCCTGCTTCTCCCTCTCCCACTCCCCCTGCTTGTGTTCCCTTTCATCGCTGTGTCTCTCTGTCAAATAAATAAATAAAATCTTAAAAAAAAAAAGGTTTATTGAAGTATCATTTACATACAGTTAAATTCACCCTTTTTATATGTGTGATACAGTCATGTATCCACCACTTTAATCAAAATACAGAATATTTCTGGGGCACCTGGGTGGCTCAGTCATTAAGCATCAGCCTTCCGCTCAGGTCATGATCCCAGAGTCCTGGGATCGAGCCCCGCATCGAGCCCCGCGTCGAGCCCTACGACGGGCTCCCTGCTCGGCGGGAGGCCTGCTTCTCCCTCTCCCACTCCCCCTGCCTGTGTTCCTGCTCTTGCTATCTCTCTCTGTCAAATAAATAAATAAAACTTTTGTGGTTAGTCCATCCCCCCTCTCACTTGGCATCCACTGATTCGATTCTGTCTCTATAGTTTTGCCTATGCCTGGAATGTCATATAAATGAAAATATATAACATGCAGCCTTTTGTTTCTGGCTTCTACCAATTAGCATAAATGCTTTTGAAACCATCCATGTTGTTGCATAAATCAGTGGTTCATTTCTCTTTATTACTGAGTAGTATTCTATAGTATGGATGTACCATAATATGTTTATCCTTTTACCAGTTGGCAGACACTTGGGTTGTTTTAAATTTTGGATGAACAGTAATGTGTGAGTTTACTAGGGCTGCTATAACAAAGTACCACAACCTGGATAGCTGAAACAACAGAAATGTATCATCTAACAGCAAAAGAATAAGAGGGAAAAAACCCGAAACATTCACCAGTGCAAGGAAATGGAAAGGAAGCTTAAGTTTGTCTCCTGAGAAGTCTCCTGAGAAATTGAAACTGTCTTGCACCTTACAGATTTGAGGGTTGAACTGATATTACCTAAGTGGTCCAGAAACCCCCAACGTGAGAAACGATTTAGAAATTAATCCCTCTTAGGGGCACCTGGGTGGCTCAGTCGGTTGTGGCCAAAAATGTGGCTCTTTAGCAGTTTTTTCTTGATAGAAAAGAGACTATTACACGGCAGTAAGTTCTTGAGTGTTCTCTGTTCTCATATGTTCATTTTGGAAAAGTCTTCAGAAGGGAGCTGGCCTTAAGGAATGTCAGGATGGAACCCCCCCCAAAAGGGTCTTTTATTAGAGAATTAGAATTAATAGCAAGATGATTAAATGAAGAATATAGTTGCTGTGAAGGCAGATGGAATTAGGACCAACAGAAGCTCTGATTAGGCGTTTGATATCCAAACTCTAAGTGGAAGAAGTTTTAAAAAATCTTTATGGAAGAATGGGAAAAACAATAGTTAAATGGTGATATTTAATTCTTGAGTTTCATGAAAGAAAAGAGCCTAACTCCTACCTTGGCAGATATATTTCTAGTCTTACTCCAAATATTTACTTTTTATTTAGCCAAACGGTTCCGGGGAAAGTGGGAAAATTATGTTCATATTTATTCTTTTTGTTCTTAAATCATCCTGATTATTTCAGTCACATCTGGAGCAAGTTTACAATTGGGGGGCCACTGCCAAATACAAGGATCCAATATTTACTTGGGAATATCGACTACAATCGCAAGCAGAATGCCAAAAAGGAAATCACCAGTCTCTTTAGAGCTGACTTGTACTTTCCAATTAACACAGTACAAGTATCTGATCATAATCCCCTCTCAGAAATAATATGAACTGCCGGTGAATAGACATAGGAGGGAGATGAGGATGAGGTAGAGGATGAGAGCCTTTAGCAAGAGACAACCTGTTTACAAAAACAGGAGCGGGCTGCTTTTGGAAGTCATCAGGAACAATGGCCTGGGGCCAGTCTTCCTCATAATAAAATAAGGAAGGGAGAAATCACTCCAGATTGTAAAAGTAGATTGGTAAATATTTTAGCTGCATACTTCTGGGAAAGCTATTTTCTCTCCCCCCTCACCTTCCCCCTTAAGTAGGGCATACTGTTCAGAATTTAAAAACCCGATGGCCAAGTTTTTAGGATAAACAAGACTTTGTGGCTCTAGAAGGAACCCTGTCTTGAAAGCTGATTTAGTGTGGAAGTCAGGGTGCAGGAAGAGGAGGAGGAGTTGTTAAATAAAAGGAATAGGGACGTTATAAAGAAATGATGAGGTTCGAAATGCCTGGATTTTGTTCCGGGCGCTCGTACTTCTCCCGGACACGTTAGGCACGTATAATACCTACGAAGCCAACTTGGCGAAGCCCGGAGCCGCCTGGGGACCTGGAGAAAGTTCAAGTGTGAAAGCCATCGACACGTGGGACTTAAGCTGTGCATATAGAAACATGTAGAAGACAACACAAGCTTTTGGGGAAAGCAGGATAATATAAACTTTGGGGGAAAACATAAGCTTTTTAGGAAAGCCAGGAAAAACTGACACTACATAAGATACAGAATAAGAAAAATGTTCCATTGACTAAATTAGATAGAAGAATATGAAGTTAAACACCAGAAATAAAAGAAAATGTAGAGCATGGCTGGCTTTCCTGCTATTGTTGGTGGACACTGGTTTGAAGGAGAGGGTTTAAAAACTGTTCTCTTAAATCCGCGGTTACAATGCAGAAGGAGCCCCTCCGCTGAAGAAAAGTTCAGATGAGAAATGAGTTTTACCTTAACGGATAGTAAACAGGTTCCGTTTAGTGCTTGCCAGCAAGATTGATGGTTAAAGGCAAAAAGTTGCAAAACTATGAGAGTTCTCCAGTTTTCTTATAAAAGAAGCCATTGTTCAGGCACCGGGCTGGCTCAGTCGGAAGAGCATTCGACTCTTGATCTCAGGGTGGTGAGTTCAAGCCCCGTGTTGGGTGTAGAGATTACTTAAAAAGAAAAAAAGAAACCATTGTCTGCTGAGCTAGTAACATTTTCTTGTTAAGAAAATTGTATTGTAGGGGCACCTGGGTGGCTCAGTTGTTGAGCGTCTGCCTTCGGCTCAGGTCATGATCTCAGGGTCCTGGGATTGAGCAGCATCGGGCTCCCTGCTCAGCGGGAAGCCTGCTTCTCCCTCTCCCACCCCCCTGCTTGTGTTCCCTCTCTCGCTGTGTCTCTCTCTGTCAAATAAATAAAATCAAAAAAAAAATTGTATTTTATATAATGCTAAAAGATGTACATTTTGCTCTTCATTTTATGGAAATATACTTTGACTTATTTTTAAAAATGCCTTGAAACAGTTCTGGTGTTGCAGCAAGGTGTGGAAATTAATGATTTTTAAAAATTATATAATTTTGATATAAAAGAGTCAGTGGCAACCTAGGTTTATCTTACTGGTGCATGGTTTCCAAACCCTATAAAAGATTAACTTATCTCAGGGTTTATCAACCTCAGCACTCTTGACATTTTGACCCAGATAATCCTTTGAAGTGGGGGCTCTTTTGTGTGTTTTAAAACAGTTAGCAGCATCCCTGACCTTTCCCAGCTAGACACCTGTTACAACCCCCAACCTGTGACAAATCAAAATGTGTCCAGATATTGACAAATGTCTGGAAGGGGGTTACCCCAAATCACTCCCAGTTGTGAGGCACTGGTTTATTTTATTTATTTTTAAAGTAGCTTCCAGGCCAACTTTAGAGCGCACTTTACAGAGGAGATGGTGAAGGCAGAGCACGTGGGTGGAATCGGTTGCCCTCAGCTCTCACCGCGCACGGGGTCAGAGCCTGTGAACAGGAAAGCAGGTAGCTGGAGAGAGGCACAGTCAGGTGGGACCCAAAAGATTTGATGGGTTTTTCATCAAAATAGTGGTTTTCCTTGTTACAGTGATCTCTAAGGCTTAATTCCTTTACACAGGAATTAAATAAGATCCTTCATCAATGCAACAAATGTGAAACACTTGCTCTGTCAGGTCTGGGCTAGGATACAGGGTTGAATCCAATCAAAGACTATTAATCAGGGGCGCCTGGGTGGCTCAGTCATTAAGTGTCTGCTTTCGGCTCAGGTCATGATCCCAGGGTCCTAGGATCAAGCCCCGCATCGGGCTCCCTGCTCCGCGGGAAGCCTGCTTCTCCCTCTCCCACTCCCCCTGCTTGTGTTCCCTCTCTCGCTGTGTCTCTCTCTCTGTCAAATGAATAAATAAAATCTTAAAAAAAAAAGACTATTAATCAATTTAGAAGGGAAACAGAAGGTTGAGAAATGAGAAACTGTCAGCAGCAAGGAATTCATGGGCCAGAGAAAGGTCTTTTAAAAAGGTTTTGGTTTTTTTTAAAAGGATATAAAAGATAAAGAGCAGAGACTGAAGTCAGTAATAGGGCACAGGCATTTAAAAAAAAAAAAAAAAAGGTAGCCGCATTATCAAGAATAGCCAAACTATCGAGAGAGCCCAAATGCCCGAGGGAACGGATAAAGAAGATGTGGTATATATACATAATAGAATACTACTCAGCCACCAAAAAGAATGAAATCTTGCCATTTGCACGATGTGGTTGGAGCTAAAATATATCATGATAAGCGAAGTAAGTCAATCAAAGACATACTATATGATTTTACTCAGATGTAGAATTTAGGAAACAAAACGGGGGAACGTACGGGAGGTGGAAAAGTAAAAAGAGGGAAACAAATCATGAGACTCTTAACTATAGAGAACAGACTAAGGGCTGATGGAGGGAGGTGGTCGGCGGATGGGCTAGATGAGGGATGGGCATTAAAGAGGGCACTTGTTATGATGAGCACCGGGTGTTATATGTAAATGATGAACCACTGAACTCTACTCCTGAAACCAATATTGAACTGTATGTCAACTAACTAGAATTTAAATTAAAAAAAAAAAAGTAACATGGTTCCAGTATTAGCAGAAGTAGTGCAGCTGGGCTCTAGGAAATAATCCTCCCATTCCCCTCCATCTTACTAAACTTCACGGGCCCCCATCTTTTAAGATAGATGTTGAGAACATGTTAGATGCTCCAGAAGAGAGTAGCTGATGAGCAGGGACAGCTTCAAGGGCCTGTGACACATGCAATCACACAGGGTGCTCTCAGAAGGGCACTGCACTTAGTTAAAAGCTCTGTTGCTCTCTTGAAATCTTTAAGAATTATCTTTGAACTTGTGTTTTGTAAGTGAAGTCCAATGGGACCATGAGCATGCTCTTATCCCTGTGCCTTGCCACACATCTGCATACAGCATTCATGATTGTTACCCAGCTTCTATGACACACTTAACTTGCACTTGCGTTGAGTTTCCCCAAACTCCCATGTATCCTGGGCCCAACAGATACATGGGTGGGAAGCCCCAACAGGCCACCCTTTCCATTAGAACCAGACCTTGCTTCTAACACAGGAAGAAGGTAAGGGCATTCAAAGAAACAAGAACGACCTTGAAACCAGAGCCCATCCTTCTCTCCTCCTATTTCTCTGTATGAGCCAAACACTTGTACTGAAACTGATGATCTAGAAGGGATGAGAAGATACGGCAATTCATAGTTCCTTTTCCTTCCAGTCCTTCCTTATTCATCAGCTGGTAGACAGTGTTTGGAGAAGGCACACATTTCAAGAAGTGAAACAAAGTTTTGCGCAGCATTTTCATTGTTCTGATAAGAATGAAACACATATGCATATATGAGTTAAAAAAGACAAATTGTGCAGTGCTGGTGATTCTACCCACAAGATAAAACTCTTATAATTTGCATTTAAAACTGGCATTGTGTAATATAAGATGAAAGGTAAGATTTATTCTAACGATTAGAAATTTAAATTTTTCTTTACCTAGAATAATTACCCACACTATGCTTTTAAAAGTTATTCTTATTATTAATTGTGATAAAATACACATAAAATTTACCGTCAACCATTTTTAAGAGTACAGTTCAGGGGCTTTAAGTGCATTCACTGTGTTATGCAACCATCACCACGTTCCATCTGCAGAACTCTTTTTGTCTTGCAAAACTGAAATTCTGTACCCATCAAACAACACTCCCATTCTCTCTTCCTTCCAGTCCCTGGCAACCCCCATTCTACTTCCTGTCTCTGTGAATGTTACTACTCTAGGTACTTCATAGAAACAGAATCACACAATTGCTGTGCTGCTGTGACCGGCTCATTTCACTTAACATAATGTCCCCAAGGTTCAGCCATGCTGTAACATATGACCAGATTGCTTTCCTTTTTCAGGCTGAAGAATATGCCATCGTTTTGTATGTATATACCGCATTCTGCGTATTCATGAGCAGCAATTCATTGGCAACATGCTGTGAATAATGCTGCTGCCGTGGACATAGGGGCGCAAATATCGGTTCGAGTCCCTGCGTTCAATCCTTTTGGGTATATATCCCGAGCGGAATTGCTGGATCAAATTACAGTTCTAGTTTTGATTTTCTGGGGAATCTCCACACTGCTTGGTGCAGCAGGTGCGGCATTTTGCAGCCTCACCAACAATGCGCGAGGGCTGCGGTTTCTCCACATCCTCGCCAACACTTGTTTCTGTGTTTTCGGGTCACCTTCCTACTGGGTGTAAGGTGGGATCTCATTGTGGCTTTGACTTGCATCTCCCCATGATTATTGATGTTGACCCAATTATGCTTTATAACTAATAAAAATATTTTTAAAGGAGAAGGCTTTAGATATCAATACTTTATTTTTTTAAAATATTTTATTTAATTATTTGAGAGAGAGGGAGAGGGAGAGAGAGAATGAGTGGGAGGGTGGGGGCAGAGGGAGAGAGAGAAGCAGGCTCCCCACTAAGCAGGGAGCCTGATGTGGGGCTCAATCCCAGGACCCTGGGACCATGACCTGAGCTGAAGGCAGATGCTTAATGACTGAGCCACCCAGACGCCCTGTATCAATACTTCAACGTCACTTTCTTCCTGTTCTTGATCAAGTTGCCCCACATTTTCATCTTGTATTGGGTTCTGGAAGTCATGTAACCAGCTCTGTTGATGGGGAAAGAAGCTAGACAGTGACTTTAAATAATCTGGGCCTGTGGTATTTCTTTACAAGGAGATATTGATCACCTGTTGCCCATCTCTCTTGACTGAGGAAATGGAGAAAATAGTAGACATTTTAGAGACTTATTTATAAAGGATAACCACCTGGTGCAAGGTGCTGTAGCTTGAGGTAAAGATCTGGTGATTGGTTTCCCTTGGGACTTCAGCTTCTGCTCTGTCTCACATCACCAGTGCCAGTGAATCTCCCTCTGAGTATTGATCGCCCGGTTAGGGAGGTGGGGGCAGATCGCAGGATGGGCCAGCGTTGTCTTGTAAGGCACTTGCCTCATTTGAGGCTACTGTATAGCTTTCAAGCCAGCAGGAGTGAAGGGGGAAAGGGAACTTTATCTTTCAACACAGGTCATCAGGCCACTTCTGCAGGCCCAGAAAGTTCTGGGGCATCTGAGGACCCCAAATTCTCCGGTGCGTCTATGCAGATATCCCCATCCCAAATCTCTAGGTCCTATTCCTCACCTACCAGGACCCTGACTCTGGTGTAGGAGACTTGTTTCGGCTAATTCATCCTTCTGTGAAGTGCTCTCACTCTTCTGGGTAAGTCCTGGGCCTGGTCTTCAACTCTTCCTGCTTCCGAGCTTCAGGAAATGAAAGTCTCTTTACATCCAAAGAGACCCTCTAATTCCACATTTTGCTTTAAATTCAGGCTCGGTTGCCCTGCACCTGTCATTTTCCTTGTTCAGGGCTATGGATGCTGTTCAGCAGTCGGCTTTCCATTCCAAAGTCCTCATAATTACTCTGTCCTCTGTTGCTCTCAAATGCCAGAGATATTGCATAAACATACGCATTCTCTTTCACATGTGTCCCTCCGCCTTCACGAGAGGCGAACATTTTAGCAACTGTACCTGCTACCGCATGCCAGGGACTGTCAATATTGGTACCTCCAGCGACGAGATCTGTGTTGTCCTCCTATCAATGGTGATCTAATTCCACAATCCTATCCTTAGAATCTGTTTTCTAGAAGCACTCCTAGTACCAACCATCTTAGTTGGGTTGTTTAGAAACATCTGGACCCAGGGATTGGGGTCCATTTGTTTTGTTGAGGGAGTGCTTTTTAGGAGAAAGCCTCCAAGGGTCTAAGGGATGCAGGATAAGGAAGGGAGAGATGGCCAAGCAAGGATGTGGTCTCAGGGAAAGTCTGGTCTTGGCTGATCTAAGGGTGTGTGTGTGTGTGTGTGTGTGTGTGTGTGTGTGTCTGTGTCTCTGTGTGTGTGGCCTCTGAAGCATGTATTACAATATAGAATTGTTCCACCTTGACATATTGGGATCAGCCTTTTGAACCCCAGTATCAGTCAGTCACTGGCTCTAGGATACCCTTAGGGGTGGAACATAACCTCCAGGAAGGTGGCTTCCAGTGGCTGAGTGCAGTTCTCCAGAGAAGGGGGCAACTCTGAGCCATTAACAGCCAACATTCATGGTAGCTGAAGAATGGGATCTGGGCATCAGATGCACTTCCCACCCTGCGTCTAGATGGTGACTCTTATGGACTATATCACTGGGATTCCTTGCCCTCTGCTTTTTAATTGGGTTTAAAAAAAATGGGAGCCCTAGCACCAGATCACATGGAAAAAGAACAAGGTCAGGGTATTTATGCAACAGGCTTCCTCACTGTAAGATCACGCTAGGCTGGCTGAGCCTCCCTTGACCAAAAGCCAATATAGCCTTGTTCATGTGACTTTCTCCTTCCAAGTTTTGGTAACCTCTCCCTTCCCTCATCCCTTCAAACCCAGGTGTTGCACTGCCCCTTATAGCTTCTCTAAGCCCAGTCCACACCTTTGTTAAAATAAATCAAGGAGTCTTTAATAAAGGGATTGAGTGGGCTGTGACCTGTGGAGACTCAAATGAGGTATGCCATCCTGGCAGCAACTGATGGGACCAAGAGTCTAGTTTTTACCGCAAGGACATGAAGAGTCCATCAAAGGGTTTTAAGTAGAAGAGTGGAATAATTGGATTTTTTTTTTTTAACTCTCAATTTTGATTTGTCTTAGCTATCTGCACCATGTAGGTTTTCCAGTATTTTTTCTTTTCAAGAAAGAGACAAGAATATTTTATTTCCTGGGCCCTCATGTTTCTAATGGTGTGTGTGTGTGTGTGTGTGTGTGTGTGTGTGTTTGGTTTTCATGCATCAGTGACAACTGCCTGGCTATAAAATTCTTGAGTCATAGTTCAATCCTCTCGACTCCATAGATGTTTTTCTAGTGTTCTAGAATTTCTAGAATTTAGTGCTAGAGAATACTGAGGCAAGCCTACTTTTTTGTTCCTTGTAAGTGGCCCATGTTTCTGCCTCGATACTTACAGGATTTTCCTCTTTAATCTTATGATTTATATACTCTGCTGCAATGTATCTTAATAGGTCCTTTCTTAGATAGAAGACAAAACCTTTGTCCATTGGACTTTTTCAAAGTTTAAGTTTGCTGGATTGATTGGAATAGGAACACTGTCCCATTCTTAGTGGTTGCTGTTTCCATCTCCTAGAGCTGCCACCATTGTCTCCATTTACATTTTTGGTCATTTTCATCTGTGTTCTGTGAGGGCTTCTTGAGTCTCTTCTCCATAGCTCTGATTTTCTTTAGTTAATTCTACTTACTGCTTCAGTAAAGCACTTAGTATTTGAGTTGCAATTTGTTTCTTGTCAATCCTTGCTTATTGTAACTTGCTCCCCTTCTGGCTGACCTGCCTTCACAACTCCTTTAATTCTTCTTTCATCTCACCTTTTCCCTCTCTCACTTTCTGAATTACGGAGATCATATCTTACATCTTCTCATGGGTGCCGAGGTACTCTAAACATTCATTAATTCCTGTAGTACATCATTTTCAAAATCATGGTCTTCCTCTGCTTCTTCAGGATAATTGACTCATCCATTCAACAACTATTTGAGCACTCAGTGTGAGTAGTATGAGATACATTGGAGAACAGATGAGACCAAAAACCTCTCTCCTCATGAAGCTTACATTTGGATGGATGGAGAAAGACCATAAACTACAAAGCGTTAGAAGGGTTAATTGTTCTGGAAGAATAGAGGGGGGTTGGATGGTGACTCAAAGAGACTTTTTTTTTTTTTAAAGATTTATTTATTTACTTATTTGAGAGAGCGAGAATGAGAGAGAGAGAGAGAGGGTACATGAGAGGGGGGAGGGTCAGAGGGAGAAGCAGGCTCCCTGCTAAGCAGGGAGCCTGATGCGGGGCTCGATCCCGGGACTCCAGGACCATGACCTGAGCCGAAGGCAGTCGCTTAACCAACTGAGCCACCCAGGCGCCCTCAAGGAGACTTCTTTGCGAAGTTGGAACGAGCAAGGACTTGGAACCTGGGAATCGTTCACACAGCTCTCTGAGGAGGGACGTTTCAGGCAGGGACACAGCAGGCACAAGACCCTGAGGCAGGACCATGCCTAGTGTGTTTGAGGAACAGTGAGGAGGCTGGTGAGGCCGCAGCGCAGTGAACAAGGGAAGGACAGGCAAAGAGGTCAGAAAGGAACTTGGGATAAATCGTGAGAGAACTTACATGCCACCAAAAGGGTTTTGGCTTTTACTCTAAAGAAGATGGAAAGTCATTGGAGAGTTTTGAGCAAAGACGTGGTCTGATTACACTTTGAAAGAATCCTGTCCATGATTTGTTGAGAATAAGCTATGGGGAGGGGGAATGGTAGAAGCATGGAGACCAGTTGGAAAGCGGTTGCAGTATTGCAGGTGAGAGAGGATGATAAGCCAAGGACCAGGTGGTCACAGCAGACACATGAGAACTGGCCAGAGTCTTGCTGTATTTTTTTTAAAGACTTATTTATATTTATTTTAGGGAGAGAGAGAGCGAGCAAGAGGAGGGGCAGAGGGAAAGAGAAAATCCTAAGCAGGCTCCCTGCTGAGCGCAGAGCCTGACCCAGGTGCCCCTCGTGCTGTATTTTAAGGTCGAACCAAAAGGATTTCCCGACCAATTAGATGTGGGTTGTGAGAGAAATGGAGTATGACTCTGTGGCTTTTGGCATAAACAAGTGGAAGGATTCAGCTGTCATCAACTGAGATGGGAAGGAATGCTTGCGGAGTAGGTCTGGGGGAGCAGATTGGAATTTTGATTCGGACCTGCTAAATCTGAAATGAGTAATCATGAAGATGTCAAGTAGAATATTAGAGGAGTCTAAATTCAGAAGTCAAATGGGAGACATAAGTTTGGGGCGTCAGCCCATAAATGCCATTTCAAAGTCTAAGATGAGGTAAGATTTCCCGGGGGGATGTGTGTGGAGAGCGGACCCAGAGCGGACTCCTGGAGCAGTGCAAGGTTAAGAGTTGGGGAGAAGAAGAGCAACTAGGGAGGTAGGAAGACATCAAGCCCAGGAAGCAAGGATTAGGAGAAGAGAGCAATCAATCACATCAAAGGCTGCCACAGTGGGACGAGGAGGCCTGAGTGGACTCCTGGATCTCGCAGAGGTCATGGCGACTCTGACAAGAGTAAATTTGGTGGAGGGTGGGAGCAAAGGCTCAGCTGACCCGTTGAAGGGAATGAGGGAAAAAGAACTACAGACCCCAAACATTGGCAAAGTCTTCCAAAGACCGTTGCAGAGAGATGAGGTGGAAGCTAACGGGGTGAGTTGGAGGACGAGCTGGTTGGGGTTATTAAGAAGGTAGAAACAATAGCCTATTTGTGTGTGGCTGGGGAGGATCCAAGAAGATATCCTCTTTCCCTTACTACACAGATCCCACGTGCGTCGTCGAGACTCCTCAGATGAGGGCCTGACCCATTACTCAATACATAGGGTAAGTAAGTGCACGGCCCTTGGCCCTGCTCAGTTGTACATGTGGCGACTAGTCAGCACCCTTCCTATACCTGCAGCTGAAAAGCAGGCTGCTGCTCACCCGCCCTACAGTAGTTTCTAGCATTTAATAGGCATTCGCCAAGTGTGACGAATCTGTGGGATTCGGGAACGGATCTGACCTTCCTGACTGGTTCTCTCACACATTCAATGACTGGATTAAACACTATCGTTTTCAGAATGCAGTTGCCACGGTGCTTCCCACCTCCATTCCTAACTACAGCACTTTACATCTCAGGGTACAGTCTGCCCCCAAAATCCTCCCCCTGCCACACCTTTTTGGAGGATTAGAAAGATGAAATTTAGTGTGTAGGTAGGTGGAGGCAGGTTGAAGACTATGACCACCACTCTGGTTGTTTCTAAAACTAGCGCCAAGCAGCTGAGGGCTACATCAGGTTTTCTCACTGGGAGGTCTAAGTTTAAGAGAATGTGTCCTTCTTCCTCTCTTTCAAGCAGACATGAGAGGTAAAGCCCGAGTATTCCATCACTGTTTTTTCCACAGGTGAGACTCAGTGATTTTACAGAGAATTTCCTCCTTGATTCCATCAATGGGTTGTGCATTGGGCATAGCTTTTGGTGATAGAGTACTTTATCTTTCTCTTATTCGCCCCCCCCCCCCACTACCATGTACTCTGTTGGGAAGCTGGGACAGGTTAAATCAGGGTATCAGCCAGGTGTTACTTTAAGTGAGCTACGCTTTGAAGGGAAGGCAACAAGTAACAGATATTGAATAAGCCAAAGTGCTTAATTTTGTTTTCTATGAAATAGTTTATTTTACTGTTTATTATGGAGGGGCTACAAATACATAGCTGATAGGAACACAAGGTTCTAAACTTTGCAACACCGGTAAGAATGGTTATGAAGAATGGAGGAGCTAAAGAACAGGGCACACGACATTTACATTTGCTTATTTCCACCATACATCTTAAAACAGCAAAGGCACTTTTCAAAATGGTTAAATAGAAGAGCGTGGAATTTCAAATGACACATACCCAAAGCATAAGTCAAGTGATTGAATTTTCTTATACTTTGACTTTTAACATTTTACTAAAATCTCTGATACGCAATTGACTTTGTAGCCTTGCAAATCATTATTTAAGACTTCCTCAAATGAAAAGAACCTGATGGAATACTATAAAATCAGAATTTTTCTATACCCAATTATTGTTAAAAGAGCACTACTATCTCCTGGTAAAGTCCAAAGGCCATATTATGTGATCATGTCCTCTCTGTGGTGAGGACTATGGAAGTGGACTCTTGTCTTTGTGCTGGGCACACTGATCTAGAAACTGCCAGGTCCACAGCATTGTGCTGGGCGCCGTGGAGACACACAAATATGGTATTACCTGTGCTTTCACAAGCTTACACTTACCCACTCTAATTGGGTCGGTCATGCTTTCAATTCCTACTGACCTGTTCCAAGCAGTTTCTTTCGTTCCCCCTGCCCCCCAAGCAGTTTCTTATAATAAAACACGAGCCAGATTCACAGTTTGTGTCCCCATCCCTTACTCTATTCGATTTTCAGAAAAAGTCAGAGGAAGACCAAATCAAACTTACAAAGACAGCCCGAGCCCCACATCCGTCTGACGTATGGTTCTGTTTGTCTATAACATGGAAAAAGCAGTGGATAGATTGAGAAGCAGGGCATCTTTCAGCTCCTTAGGACTCAGTGCCTGCACAAATATAAGCACTACAGTGCATTCTAAAACAAATGTATTAAATGCTCTTGGACCGATTCATGCCCTTCCTCCACACTCACAGAAAAATAAAATTGACTTCAATCGCATTTCCATTGTGAAAACACAAAATTAGACTAATGAGAGAACAGTTAGCTATCCTTGACTTGGTAATACTCTGACTCAATACAATTAAGGACCTCTTCTAATGGCATCCCTTCTCAACATGAAAAAACAACTTCTTGCATGTTTTCTAGAAATCAGTATATAGACATACAGGTGTAGATAGAGTAAGTGTGGGTGACAAAGCTGACGGCAGCATGTTGAAGACTGTACTGACAACGAGAAATTTCAATTTCTTTTTATTCTTGCTACACAGAATTGAACGATGTCAAATTTTGCTGTAGAAATGCTCAAGTCATCTTCTAGCGCAGAGCGATTGTATGGTAAGTGATCTGCAGGAGCACAAACACCATGTATTTCTCTATCTGACGTGTACTAATTATCCCTCCTCCATTTAGATAATGTTCCACTTTCAGTATTGAGCTTTCTTTGAATCAAGAAACCCCCAAGTTCATAAAATCGGAGTGCAGTTTTCAGTGAGCTTTGTCAGGATGGAGAAGCCAAAAGAACACTCAACTGGTGACGCTGGGTTATCGTCAGAAGGAGTCAGTCAGTGATATAATCACAAAATTGCTACAGGGCAACAGGCTTCAGTAATTAAACATCAATCGTAAGGGTATGTTTCAGGCATTATAAAAATAGTGACCTCATTTCACTGGGTACCAACTAGTATTTACAAAGCTACTTGAATTTTTCTGTTGATCTTCATTGCTGTTAAATAATGATAGTTTTGATAGTGGTAAAACTTCATTTTTCAAGTGTAGGATGATCTGAGCTGAATGAGAAAAAGAATGATTAAGGGAAGGAAGGAAGGAAGGTAGGCCTGACGTCAATTTGAACAACATATTTTTCTTTTGTTTTTGATTGTAAGGGCTCGTGTCTCTAAGATTACCATAGTAAAGTCATTAACATGCCAGCCATTTTAAGGGTCTCAGGATTAATGAAGACCAAGAAAGACAAAAGGATAAACTGTGAATCAAGCCACCACCAGAACAGACATGCCCGCCACCAGTATTTCTGACAGCCACATATATTTAAATACAAAGAGAATGACATATATAAGACACTGTCATATAAATACTTCATTTTTTATGGTTAAAATTAAAAAAAATTTTATAATTTTATTTTTTATATTTAAGAGTGGAATACTTTATTAAAAGAAACACTGGAAACGTGGATTCTTTTTGGGAAATAATCTTCATCTTCACTGCAATCATGGAGAAATCAGATTTCTCCCCCAACCAACAGAAAATTAACCACTGATGAATCTAGTGCCAATTCCAAATAAAAGACATACATATGTATGTTAGGACTGATTCTGCCCATCCCGTTAAAACATTTCCATTCCTGAACTGTATTAGCTACTCAGATTCTAAAAATGCTCATTTTCCTGGGCATCCTATTTTGTCAAAGGATTTAGTATTTATTATGTTATTTACATTAATTGACATTTACGAAGAGTAGAGAGACCAGTGACAATACCCCATAGTATGTAAGACCTTTATCTTTTTTGAAATGTTATCAGACTATAAAATTTAGCGTAACTTGCAGGTGTCTTGAGTTATCTCCTAATGTGCTTTCTCCCTTCATATTTCTTTCCATTTAAACAGAACATTTTTGCCTCTTAGTACCAATCCTGTAGAATTAAAAAAAAAAAAACAACAGATTCTATGTTTCATACATTCTGAATTAAAATGACCAAAGAAATAAAACCTATACAGGATCATTTTTCTTTCCTATCTAAATACTGGTTCTTCTATTAACCATATTTCAAATTTAGTTTTATATGTATATACAGTCAACATATCCATGTGCACAAGTTTCTGCAGAACCTCCCATTTTATTATAAAGCTTCCTCCTCGAACACATTTGAGGACTATGTCTTTTCACTTTGACTTGTTTAGACAACACAAGGAGGTTGGCACATTTTAACGTTAACAATACATTTTATTACTGTAAAAACAGACTTAGATTAATGGTGACTCTAGCTATTTGGTTACTGACTGATGCAGGACTATCTCCTGACTTTCTGTACTCATCCCTGTTGGCTAATTTGACACTTGATTGTACAACATGCATCTCTCGGGGGATAATCAGGGAATGCAAAAGTAGCAAATGCTAAGCAGATGATTTTGCTACTTTGAGCACTTCTGGCAGAGGGACTAGTTGGAAGTTAAAGAGGGAAGCTATCAGTGAAAATAAGATCAGAGAATAAGTTACCTGTGGATTTCATTTACTCACATTAGGTCTGGCCCCTCCTTATTGGAGGCTAACTGGAAACAGAATGGACCATGCTGTTCATTTTCAAACACTCCAATGATGTTCTCCAATAATTTTATTATCTCCAGTTTTATGGTGCCATACTATGCCTTTTGTATTGTTTAAATTTTCCATTGACATAATCCATATGCCAAAAAATTACTACACATTCCCTTTTACAGTCAAAAATAGGTTTACTGGAATGTTTTAGTTATAGCTGAAGGCAGCAAAATTTATAACATTTAGCTTCTGTATCACCCATAAACATGTGGAAATTGCTTGCAAAGCAATTGTAATGTGAGAAGAATCTTGCAAATATTGATGGAATGGCTATGCATGTTTTTAGCATAATGTTTTGGTACTCTACATAGGCTTCTGGACTCCCAGTTTGACCCCCATGTCGATGCAATAATGCAAGTCCTTATAATAACAGTATGAAATATTGTGATCACTATTTAATTACATGTACAAACAATGAACTGGCAAGTATCTAGTTTCAAATTAGATCCTTGGAATATGGCAAAATAGAGGCTGGTTATCTTTGCCTTAAACATAATTTTTAAAAACACATTTTGTTAGAAGGGAAGAAGATAACTGGACATTCTCCATGCTCCAATTTGAAGTGATACTTGCCTCTTAGTTTCTTGAAAAAGAAGTTTTGAAAGTTATATACATAAGTTTCATTTAAATTATGCAGCAATCTTTTATTATTGTTGTCCCAGATTTTGTGTAATGAAGATCTCTGTCACCAAATCAAGCACGGTATTTCAAGACTGTAAGAACTGCAAGAGAAAAATGAAAAATGGAACGTATCAAAATCAGATTCAGATGGTATGTTAAAAACAATATTCCTAAATGTAGCTGTCTACTTTTGGAAATAGGTAATGAGGAACGAACTTTTTATTTTATTTTTTTAAGATTTATTTATTTATTTATTTTAAGAGAGAGAACGTGTGCATGCGGGGCGGGCGGGCAGGGCAAGAGGGAGAGAGAACCTCATGCAGACTCCCCGCTGAGCACTGAGCACAGAGCCCAGTGCAGGGCTCAATCTCACAACTCTGAGATCATGACCTGAGCTGAAATCAAGAGTCAGATGCTTAACCAACTGAGCCACCCAGGAGTCCCAGGAAGGAACTTTTATCTGAGATGAAAGATAACAAATGGGAGTGGATAAGCAAAAACATCATAAAACAAACTAAATGTCTAATATTGGCATTTTTTCTTTAGAGATTTTATTTTTAAGTGATTTCCACACCCAACATGGGGCTCGAACTTGCAACCCTAAGACCAAGAGTCGCATGCTCTACTGACTGAGCCAGCCAGGTGCCACTGAATTAGCATTTTGATCAAATAGATTATGATATTACCATAGCATACAGCTGCTACAATATTTTTTTAAAATGTTACACATATTTTCCCAGGTTATTAAACATATTTATTAGAAAGTATATATGTTAGTTTTTGAAAAACATGCTTAATATCTTAATAGGAAAAAACTTGAAGTATATATGATAGTTATATTAACAGTGGCTATCTCTCTATAGTAGGATTACAGCTGAATTTTATTTTCTTCTTTATGCTTTATTCCACATTTTCCAAATTATCCACCATAAATATATGGTTGAATCTTGGTATCTACAGTAGTTATGTTCTATAAAGTCACTACAAACACTGATTTAGTGAATAATAAACCCTTGTTCCTAGGGAAAATACAGGGCTAAATTCCTGCAAGCCTCTGGCTACATTTCTGTCAACGAATCAATATGTAACCTTGTGTTTCTGTTCAAAGATAACCTTTTCATATATGCTGTAGATTCACGAACACTGAACTCCGGGCCAACGGCACTGTAATTTATGCCTACATGAAGCTTATCTAACACAGGTGTTTTCCAGAAGGCCTGTCACTGCCTTCTTGAGCTTAGCAACGCGAGCCAGCACGTCAGCATGATGCTTGGGGGCCACTTTAAACAGTAAAATCACGAACAAAATGCACAAAAATGTGAGAAATGTGGCACTAAATAGACTTAGAAAGACACTTGTTTACTTTATGAGAGCTGAAGCTAGAAAGGCAGAGCATGGCCTCGTTAGACGTCAGCTGGGAACGTGCACATTGGGAGACTCAAGATTTTTCACCACTCCGGACACAGCTGCCAACGAGCGGTGAAGCACCTCCAGGACTGATTTCTGGTTTACACATCAGTGTTTTAGGTGAAGTCATAAACACAGAATCCACGAACAATGAGGATTAACACTATTTCTTTGTAACAACCTTTTTCTGAGGGTATCACCATGGAGTTTTTCAAATGGTTATTTTGAGACACTTTACAAATCTTCATAAAATCCCTATAAACACAGGTAAAGAGGCCTTGGAGAAGAGGAAGTAGTAAAAATGATCTGACTTTAGTAAGAACATTATGGAAAAAAAGAAAGGACAAGAGTTAAGCTTTAATGATTGAAATAAAGTTCAAATCCCAAACCAAAACAACAAAACAAAATACCATCATCTGGAGAAAATTTATCTGGACTTGTCCTCCAAACACAGTATTATGAAACACAAGCTTCCATACCTGAAGTTAACAGAAGATGGGCCTGGAACAAATAGCTTAGCCCTGTATTTGCGCGTGGGGGTGGGGAGTAGGCAGGACTCTCTGAGAATCTGATAAAATATACAGACTCTCTCCCAATAAAAATGTGCATATGCATATTCACATACAATTTTTCATACAATTTAAGAACATTTTCAGAGATCCACAGACCCTAGTGGGTTAAGAGGTCCTGACCTGGGTCAGAAGTCATTACTCAAACCTGACATTACTCATACTAGGTCGACTGAAAATAAGTTAAAAGAGAAATTAGAATGAACTCTAAAACAAATGATAGCCCCCAAAATTACTAATCCAGTGAATACTTACTGATAATCACTAGCAAAAGGATAACAGCAACCAAAGCCATGATGGCTTTTATCTACAACACACAAAAGGCATAAGATAGGTATTAATGTTTGACTTGTTAATAAAGCCAAGATTATCTGTTGTGCTACTTATTACATCACACTAACTCATCAATGAATAGGCTCATCCCTTGAAAGCTTGTCCAATTTTTTATCATGTGAACTTGCTGGCTATTTGCATCTTTTTATAAATAATCAGAGTTCCCAAATTTAGGGGTTTTTGCCTGGATTTTATTGTTCAAGGCTGCACTGCACAGCAAACAGTAAGAATCAAAGCCCTCATTGGCCTGAACATTGTGTCTATGATTTCTCATGCTGATTTCTAATACGAGACCAAGAAAAGTATGACATTTTAGCAACTTTGTTCACAAGTGTCAGGATATGATGAATAACACAGGTATCTAACACAATTTATTCTCTCCACATAAGGCAGCGTTTTTTATAGCACTTACTCTCAAAGTATATGAGAATTCTGTTAGTTTTTGTTCCTTACTCTCTTCTTGGCATTTCTGTCTCCATTTTGAGGAATATAATTTAGATTCTTCGTGAATAACCTCATTTAATAAATAACTTGCATAAGACCACTCTTTGCCAATTTCACAGTTGAGAAGAGAAACCTTAAGATTAGTCAGTCCTTAGCTGCTTAGTATTTTCAGCTCACATCTCTCTCTATAAAATTGTCACATTCCTCATTTAATCCTAAAAGACATAAACTATAAATTGGTTTGATTTTCCTGATGAATTCAAATGCAAGCCTGTTTTCATCAAACATTTTCACAGATAATTGATTAAAGATGGTTCATTAATAAAAAAAAGATACCTATTTACTATAAACACTTGAGTATCAGAAATAGCAACCAGAAGTAGCTTTAATGTTTCTAAACTAAAGCTACTGGTAACATTTTTAGTGGCATTTATGACAAGAACAAAGTGACCAAGAGAATACAAGGAAGCTTTGCAATTTGGACACCAGGTGCCTATTAAAATTTTTAATTATGATAACAAAACAATGTTGAAATTCTCCCTCCTCACCTACTGGATAATTTTGTTCATTTACTTAAATTCAGGTTTATTGAAATATACTTTAACTAGAATAAAATTCACCCTTTTAAAGTTCATCTTGGTGGGTTCTGACAAATGTATAGCTGTCAACCACCACCATCAGTCAAACATAAGGCATTTCCATCACTCCAAAAAGTTCCCTCATGCCCTATTATAGTCAGTATCCACCTCCCTACCCTTAGCCATTGGCAACCTCTGTTTTCTGTCCCTGTATCTCTTTCCTTAGCCTTTCCTAACTCATCACAGTCAAACCAGAAAGTGGCAGTGATATAGGGACTATTTAGAAATATAATTCAAATATAATTTAAAAATATAATTCAATTTTTCTCCTTAAAAACACAGTTAAAAAAAAATAAAGCATACTGTTCCTCTGATCTGAAATCCAGAAAAGGCAAAACAACAATCTTTAGAAATGGCTAAAAAAAGCTAGGCAAAATGCACATTATGGTCATCTTTTTGTGGCTACATGAATGGGTCATGTGTATGTATGGGGAAAGGAAGTGAGTGGCTCATAACCCTTTGTTCTTCCAAACCAGGCTATAGAGAATTTCTATAAAAACAGAAAACTTAAAGAAAATGGGAAATTTATTCTTTAAAGAATGAAAATTTAAGCAAAAATTAAAATTCTAGACAAGGGGAACAATGAAACATGTTTCTTTCCTCAGTTCTGTATCTGAAAGTAAGATGATTCAACAGGTCAACAGATAAAAACAAGTAAAACCACGGCAACTCTTGGAAGAAATCCTTAGCATAAGGCAATGTCAAGTTTAGAAAGTTATCACTAAACTTGAAAATGAGAGATTAAAAACAATAAGTTTATGTCTAAGATTTTCAACAAAGTCAAAAATGATACATGGAATTGGGAAGAAAAAGAAATTGCTTGTGTGACATGAAATTCACTATAAAATCTTAAACATTTTCTGTTTAATGCTTAGTAGCCATATTTAAGAGGCAAATTCATTTTTATAAAATGTTTTGCAAAAATATATTAGTGTATATTTTGATTCTCATGTTTTTCCTTGTTAAACATTTCTCTGGAATAATAAAGGATAGTGAGGTTTTTTTTAAGTCTCATTTTTCATAATGGATTCTGACATATAAACTGCTTTTATTTTTTCCCTTCCAACAGAAAATTGTATTTTTCTCTAGCTTCCACTCCATCTTTTTAATATCTCTATGTAATGTTATAAGATGCTCCAAAAAGGTACTAATAATAAATTACATGAAAAATTTATATTTCTTACAAGGTAGTAAGTGTACAAGTAGCTAAATTACTAATAAAATGTGGGATACTTTCTATGAAGAAATCCATGAAAACATCCTTTTAGGAATTGCTTGATTCCTTTAGTTATTCCTGTCCCCAAAGCTATTAATTAATTCAACAAATATTTGCTGAGTCCCAGCATGTCCCAAGTTCAGAAGCTATAATAAACAAGGCAGTGGTAGTCCCTGTCCTCATAGGGCTTCGGAGCTAGAAGCCCTTTATTCTTTGAAGACCACCTGAGATGCTGGGCAACTTATCCAGTGTCTTCTGACTGACTTACTTTGCATCCACGCCACCACATTTGCCTTCGAAGTTGTTTGGATCTGTTGCTAAAAGCAGTTGCATTATCCGATAAGCTTTCTATATCACATAGAGGATGGAGAGAAGGATTAAACGACATAACAGGATTCTTTTATCTAGTCACACAAAGACAAGAAAATATTAATTTCTACTTCTGCAAATGTATTCCCTTTTAAGCATGAAAACAACATCCTCCCTTTCCTCCACCCACAAACTCTGGCAATCTGTATGGGGGGGGGGGGCAAAAAATGGCTGTAGGTCATTATTCCCAGGGCCTCAATGCTTTCACGTAAATTTATGAATCCTGGTAAGAAAATACTCTTTAAAAATTCAAATACTTGACACACCTATGGAAAAAAAATTTACACGTGGAAAATGTAGATTCTTAGAAGATACAAAAAGTGACTGATTTTGAAGTAAAACAATGAATTTTATTTATTTATTTATTTTTGCTGGGACAATATCAGTTTTATTGAGGATGCAGAACAGCAGGAACTCTCATACATAGCTAGTTAAGGATATAAATCGCCAGATTTAATCACTTTGAAGAATAATTTGACAGTATCTAGTAAAGCTAAAAATATCTGTCCCCTACTAAATAGCAATTTATTCCTAGTTACATACCCTAGAAAAAACTTTCACACATGCGCACAAGGAGACATGTACAAGCATGCCCACTATAAACCTGTTTAATAGTGAAAAAAATCTGAAACAACTCAAACATTAACAGGACAATGGATAAATAAACCGTGAAACAGTCTGAAATAAAACAATGAATTTTAAAAGTGGTTAAGTTCTGTGGTTCGATA
Source organism: Phoca vitulina (assembly GCF_004348235.1). Taxonomy (NCBI): domain Eukaryota; kingdom Metazoa; phylum Chordata; class Mammalia; order Carnivora; family Phocidae; genus Phoca; species Phoca vitulina. The sequence goes on from NW_022589757.1 coordinate 11,136,921, forward strand.
AGTCTTTCAAGGATGAGTGAGGTATTTAGCCGTTCATCACTGAAACAGTATTTGAGAAGCTAACATGTGCCAGCAACTGTTACAAGTACAGAGACTAACATCTGTCAATAAAGAAATGTTACTGTTATCAGAGAAAGCCTAAGATAAAAATACCAGATGAAGTCTGACATAAGTGTTGTAAGTGATTAGACTTTTCCTTCTTGAGATCATGAGAAAAGAAATACAGTGCACATGAACATAATAAGGCAAAAACAATTTTACTCTAACTGTTCAACAATAAATTTAAAATTTTTCCATTTTCAACCCAATAATTAATGCAATTAGATGATTCAAATAAAGGGAGCTAAAGTTAAAATACTAAAATCACAAACTTAAGGACCAAATATCATTTTCCTAAGCTAAGATTCCTAAACTCTGGCTAGAGAAATGGGAGGAGAAATAAACTATCAAAACACAAATAGTAAAAAAAAAAAAAAAAACAAAAAAAAAAACCACAAATAGTATCGAGAAATATATGAAGTATCTGTACCTGATTTGTCCTGTAGTTCATCTAGTCTCTCCCCTCTTTCAATTACCTTTGTAATATTTTCTTGCATGACATCAATAACTTCATCCACCTGATTCTGAACACTAGTTTAAAAGAAAGATTTAAAAATTACTTTTTCTTTTGAACATTTTATAATTTTTGAAACTTTCATTAGAAAACTTCCATGATAGAAAATAGCAAGTTTTCAGACAAGTATTCAACTATAAAATGTTTAAGTTAAGGCTGTGTAGCACAGTCCTTCCATTTGTGGGCTTGAGCACTCAGGAAATTAAAGATACTATAAGTAAAAGTCATATTTAACTTAAAGATAGTTTATTTAGCCCTGTTCCTGCAAATCTCTGTCAGAATGTTCAGTAACTGCAGATTTTAGTCAAATAGCTTGACTCTAAATAATCAGTTTCATTTTCTTTTCCACAGGCTACTGAGGCATGCCATAGACACAGCTATAACCTACTTTTGTTGTAGTTTATACACTAAGGCTAACAAAGGAGTTTGCCTGGGTGTGTGATTAGCTTATGAAAATACTCAGTTTCCAAAATGGAAATGTACGCTGATGCTCCGTGGGTGTTAACTGTTCACTGCTCATCAGTCTTCTCTTAAACAAACAGGTTTAAGACATGGGCACAGCTGGGAAGGTTCTGAAGCACCCAAGAGGGAGCAGAAAGGAAACATTTTTCGCTGTTTTTCAAAATGAAAATATAATTTCCTCCTTTATGTTAGGTGATGAGGGCCTGTTTTAATCAAATTTCAGACTGTTTAAAATAAAGACTTGATCTTCATTGATTGGTTCATTCATCTAATTAGTTCTTAGCTGCCTACTCTCACTCAGGAGTTACCCTGAGTACACAAACACAGAAATGTTTAATAATTTAAAGTGTTTAGTTTTCCTCTGTTCTGTTAGACAAAAATTACGTTAAATTACTCCATAAAATGGTCATTCCAGTGAAATATTTAAAAGGAGAAATAAAGTGAACTCATGGTTCTTACAACTCAAAAAATGTTTAAAATGCACTGGATTACTAGCAAGTAATTCTTTATTCTTTAAAGAATATATTTTTTTGCCTCTAAGTAGAGGCAAGAAAAGGGTAGAAGCAGGAAAAGGGTAGAGAGATTTGTAATTTGAGCAACTGAGTGTCAGGAGATAATGCTATTAACTAAAATAGAAAATTAAGAACTCAAAGGAAAAACAAGTTTGTAAAGGAGGGTGTGGAGATTTGTATCATTTCCGGTTGAAGGAGAGTCATATGGTAGAAGAAAGGACACAAGAGAGCACATATCCAGGAAAAGATAAAGATATACAGAAAGGAAAAGCTATATTTCAATGTTGATTTAAATCATCCTTAGGGCCTGACAGCACCTGTATTCCTGAAATGTCTCTATTCCAATTATCAACAGGGAAACCGCATGGTATAGTAGTGTCCGTTGCAAGCCTCCTTGAGCCTCCTATTTTCTCACCTTTAAAATGAAAATATTCATCTCTCACTTGTGAGAATTAGATGTTAACAGTGTTTTTTTAAACACTTAGCACAATGCTTAACACTTAGCATGTGCTTAATGTCAGTGCCCTTCTTTTAAGAAAAAAAAAAATCCTGCTCTGCAACAAATACTCTAAAAAAATATTTATTTTCATAGTTAACACCCCCATCTTGTGGCTTTTTAAGGTAGTGTTGACAAAAGAAGGTTTAAAGTTATGCTGTATTTTTGCAACTACATATATATATATATATATATATATATATATATATATCTTGCATCATGGAACATTCCTTGGGGTCCTTTTTATAAAGTTAAACTGATTGGACCAAGACTATAGTTAGGAAATTGCCTACCCCTAACAGAGAATGCCTGTAATTCACTAGAGTTGCATTTATAAAGCTGTTATTTAACTTAAAAGCAAAGAAAACATTCTAAAGAGAATCATACATTTTACATAGGCATGTGAATATTTTAAATCTTTCACCAAAAAAAATCTTCCATAAAAAGTGATGTTGAGTATTTTTTGTGGGAATAATCTGGTGTCAACATGCCAGTCAAATTCAAACAAAGCAACAATGTTGCTGATCCATGAGGTTAAGAAATACCCTGTATTAAAATGTTACAAACTAAGTAGTGATAGCACAACTTAAAGAAACTCACCAGTGCCAGCAATTCTGGTTACTCAACTAATGCGAGGTATTTGTCCATGGGCAAGTTGTGTGGTAGGTTGTGCTCCACCATCTTGGGCCATTTTGGGCACACACACTGAGTCATGCTCTGGTTAAATACGCATTTATGAGTTTGTGCCCACAAGGTTGAATATGTATGTTTTGATGACTGATCACCTTCTAAGTCTGGCAAGCCTTTAGCTCTAGAGTAAGAACCATTATACTTACTCAATAATCCCTTACTGTTCTAAAATTCTGTGATTACCAAAGATATTGTACTAATTAAATATGTACATAAACATATTCATGTGTGCATGTGCTTGGCACTTGCTAACATAGATACTTTGTTTGCAATGCCCATTCTGTACAACCAGCAGTGGCTTGGGTTCATCTGGAAAATCATATTCAAAAGACTCAATAAGCCATACTCAGTACTAGGCTCACTCTGCAGAAGGATATCAGGCAGGAAACAAAGCATACTGACAGGACAAAAAACAAGCGTGTCATCAGTGGAGTCCTCTTTACCAGGTGGTTTAGGTATAAGAACTATGTGGGTGGACACAGAAGTCACTCTGGCTCAGTGTAGAGAAACAGCTCTGCCATGGTATCCTGATGACCCTGCATGCTTTTTAATCCTCCCAGAACAAAAGATGAATGGCTTGTGAGGCCATCTCCCACTCATCTCCCTGAAGACTGTCACAAGACAATTTCTTACAACTTCCCAGGTTCTGATGATGTTTGGAGGCTTTCTGCAGGCCATATCTGCAGACTATAAAACCACCGAGCTACAGTGCAGAACTGGCTCCTTTTTAACAGAGTATCCTACAACTCCTATTATAGCCGTGCAGCCCCTTTTGTTTTGGAGCCATCATTTTTGGTGTGTAGAAGAACCCAGAGAGTTTGGCTACTCTTCCTTTTATGGTCTATGTACATAATGAACTGCCTGAATCTAAGTAGCTCCTTGTATCTTTACTGGCCATATCAGAGCCTTGGAGCAACAGGGACTCTCTTCTGCTGGGCTTAAAGGAGCAGGTACCATGAGTTCTACATGTGCAAGGAAAATAATTCTGGCAACAACTACCTGAGCTTCGTCAGGAGCTTCAAGTGAGATCCCAGCCCAGACAACACCTTGATTTCTGGCTTGTGAGACCCCGTGCGGAGGGCCCACCTAAGCAGTGACCAAACTCCTGGACCCATGGAAAATGTGAGATGATAATGTATATGAGATGATAATGACTATCCCTCCTTAGATCCTGAATCCAGGTCATTTAGTTATCGTCCACAGTTAGCCTTCAAAACTCGGTCAGTTTCCAGGGCTATTTCACTGCTCCTCCCATTCCTTCTCCCTTCTTGTCAGACTCAGATCCTTCTAACATTAGATACATTTACTACAGCATTACCCATCAACCTACCACCACCAACATATACAGAAAAAGCTTTAAACTGAAAATTACTTAGCTATAAATCTTAGATCAATATAGGAATTAGGATAAGTTACAGATATGAAAAAATTCTGGAGGAATATAAAAAAATTGTACTTCAAAAAACTAAATCTATTATATTACTCCTATTAATTCTGAAAATGGGAATCAAGCAATAGATTTAAAACCAAAATGGACTTTGAGATTATGCTAAATAAATGGATTTGACATAAAGTAATCAAGTTAAGAGAAACCAACACAGGAATTGGATTTCCTTAGCCATTATTCAGAGGTAGCTTTGTGAAAATAAAAAGAATTATTCGGTTTTTTACAATCCAGTAGTTAGAGTTAGTCTACATCAAGGCTCAGCAAATTTTTTCTGTAAAGGGCCAGAGAGATAATAGATATTTCAGATTTTTGGGCCGTAAGGTCTCTGTCACTACTCAAATCTGCCATTGTAGTCTGAAAGCAGCCATAGATAAGAAAACAAATAGGCATGGCTGTGTTCCAATAAAACTTTATTCAGAAAAATAGGCAGCAACCAGATTTGGCTCATAGGCTGCAGACTGCCAACCCTGGGTCCACACAGAAATATGATAATCACTTAAGCAAATGAGTATCTCAGGAACTTACTGCTTAATTTTATCATTTCTAGGTCCAAATCTTGGTCCAGATGGTCCCCTTCTGAAAACAAAATACCAAGTACATATTCATAATGAGAGCATTAAAAAAAAAATAGAAAAGACACACAATCAAGTGCAACTCTAAACATGGATTAGTCATTTATTATAAAAAAACACATTTTACTGGTATTGCTGGAACCGAATGATATTTAATCACATCTGTACTTTACTGGTACTTGGTGCTGGCCACAACTAACCTAATTCTTCTGAATGTTAAAATTTTCAGAGAAAATAGGGTTTATATAACCCTTTGTTTATACACAGGTTGTTCTAATCACTAACCTCTGAAACACCATAACAACTCAAGTGCCAGTGACTAGGAAGAGCTTTATGAGAAATTATAGAACACTAAAAGTAAATTCACCTTCGAATTAGGTTTCACAAAATGCTGATTATCAGGAATGGATATAGAGAAAAATCCATTCAAAACACTAGTATTTTTTTCGTTACTCATCTTAAACTTATCAACAAAGCTAAAGGGAAATCCAAGAGTCTACGAAAATACCAACATTTCTCAAATTATTTATTAGTTAAGTGTTATATCATTTCAACCATTTTAATATTCTGGAAATAAAAACTTTTGGATGTTTTGAGTAATTATCATTCCTCTGAGATAGAGAATAAGGCATAGACCACAAAAATTTTAAAAAGTAGGATTGGGTGCCTGGCTCAGTCAGTAGGGCATGCCACTCCTGATCTCAGGGTGGTGAGTTTGAGCCCCATGTTGGGTGTAGAGCTTACTTTAAAAAAAAAAAAAAAAAAAATTAGGGGTGCCTGGGTGGCTCAGTAGTTAAGCGTCTGCCTTCGGCTCAGGTCATGATCCCAAGGTCCTGGGATCAAGCCCCGCATCGGGCTCCCTGCTCCGCGGGAAGCCTGCTTCTCCGTCTCCCACTCCCCCTGCTTGTGTTCCCTCTCTCGCTGTGTCTCTCTCTGTCAAATAAATAAAAATCTTTAAAAAATAAAAAACAAAAAATTTTTAAAAATTAGAAAAGAAAAAAATAGGATCTGTACCAATTAAACACTAACTCCCCCATTCCTCCTCATCCTAGCCTCTGGCAACCTCCATTCTACTTTTGTGTCTCCATGAATTCATCTACTCTAGGTACTTCATATAAGTGGAATCATGTAAAATTTATCCTTTTGTGATCAGCTTCTTCCATCTAGCATAACGTCTTTGAGGTTCATCCACGTTGTAACATGTGTGAGAATTTCCTTCTTTTTTGAGACCGAGTAATAAAGGCCGAATAATATTCAACTGTATCCATATACCCTTTGTTTATCCATTCACCTGCTTATAGACATTTAGGTTGCTCCATCTTTTGATTATTGTGAATAATGCTGCTATAAACTCGGGTGTTGATTAATTTTTTAAAAAATGTATTTGTTTTGTCTCCCTTTCAACACCCAGACAGAACCGCAGTGTGTGGAAGCTGCATTTTGAGCAAGTGTGCACGCTGGCTGTCAGGCCTTCAGAAAGATGTACGTTATTTGCGAGCGGACTTCCAGTGGTACACTGCTGGTCTGAAGACTGAGTGTTTCTCACAAGGGTATCCAGCTTTCAATGAGGGAATCACTTATTTAAGCTTCTGGCCTCCTGTTCAACCCTAAGTTCCTTTCTGACAGGCAGCTATTGCTCCAGTTCTAAGGCTTTTCACCATAATTGGCACCGTGGCAATGAGCTTTGTGACTCTTCGGAAATCTTGTCACATGTAGGAAATTATCTTTCCACTTCATCTGACCTTGGCCAAAGTGATACTATTTCCTGTTAATGGATCTGCTTCCTATCTGGCAGGCTCTTTTTTGTTCACTGCTTCACAGCTGTCAATTACTTTTAATAACATGTTTTATTTGGGGGAGCAAAAGCCTCTACAAAAACTCTGCAACATTATAACAAAGAGGGAGGCAAATGTTTCTCCTCAGGCACACCCCTCTACATGAATCTCCAGAGGAAACTCCTGCAATAATATACGCCTGCCTTCCTGACTTTGCAAATACAAATCCAGGCCTGTACGAACACAGCCCTTTCTAATCATAACTGTGAAGGATTGATCAGATCAATTAACTGACAAAGTATCATGGCAATTCAATGGGAAAAGGATAATCTTTTCATTAGATGGTGGGGGAACAACTAGATAGCCATATGCCAAAAAGAAAAAAAAATCCATTCTTCACCCTTACCTCAACCATATATAAAAATTTACTTGAAGTAGATTATAGACCTAAATGTAAAAGCCAAAACTATAAAACTCCTAGAAGAAAATATAGGAGAAGATCTTACTGAACTTGGGGTTGGCATATATTTCTTAAATAAGCAAAAACAAAGAAAATTTGTAATAAATTGATTTCATCAAAATCAACAGTTTGATCTTCAAAAGATACTGTTATGAAAATGAAAAATTAAGATACAGACTGAAAATAAATATCTGTAAAACATATCTGACAAAGAACTTGTATCTTGAATACATAAACAACTGAATAAGAAGACACATTTAGAATTGGGCAAAAGATTTTAACATATACTTTATCAGAAGCTACGAGGCCGGCATATACACACAAAAAATGATGTCTAACGTGATTTGTCATTAGGGAAATGCAAATTAAAACTATAGTGAGATACCACAACATACCTGTAAGAATGGCTAAAATTAAAACACTGACCATATATAGTATTGATGAGGATTTAGAGCAACTAGAACTCTTATACAATGCTGGTGGGAATATAAAATGGTACACCACTTTGGAAAACAGCCGTAAAAATATACTAGCCACTCAACTAACTCCTAAGTATTTTCCCTAGAGAACTGAAAGCATAAGTCTACACAAAAATTTGTACATAAATGCTTATAGTAGCTTTATTCATGATAGCAAAAACTATAAACACCCCAAATATCTATCAATAAGTGAATGGATGAATGAATTGTAGTACATTCATATAATGGAATACTTCTCAGAAATAAAAAGGAACTACTGGTACATGTGATAGTGTAGGTGAATCTCAAAATTATTATGCAAAGTGAATGAAGCCAGAAAAAAAAAAGGCATACTGTATGATACATTTAAAAAATTCTAGAAAAATCAAACTATAGTGATAGAAAGCAGATCAGTGGTTGCCTGGGGATTTGGGGAGTGACAGATTCCCAAGGGGTATGAGGAAACTTTTGAAGTGATGGTTATGCTCATTACTTGATTTTGGTGATGATTTCACAGGTGTATAGTACATGTATCAAAACTCATATGCTTTATATGCATTTTATTAGATGTTAATTACATCTATTCTATAAGCATTTTATTAGATGTTAATTACATCTACAACACCAATAAAGCTGTTAAACAAAAAAAACTTACAGAAAAAAGTCTTCTTCTTCGTCTGAATCATCTTCCAAAAGATTTCTCTGTCAAAAAAAAAAAAAGACTTGAGTTTTCAGATTCAGAAGGCTTACAAACTGTCAGGGAGGAGTAATGAAGGGAGTTCTATCCTGGTGAAATTTCTTTACTCCAAGGTTCCAGACAGAGGGAAGAGTGATTACCTGTGCTTCACGTAAGCTAAAAGAGCCACATATGCCAACCCTCCAAAGAAAATGCTTATAATAGCAGGATGCTATGACTGACTACAAGGTAGAAAGGTCGCTGAAGCCAGGGTGGGAATAAGGAGCTGTAGGCAATCAGGAAGAAGTTAAGTCCCTTCTCCTTGCTCTTGCTTTCCAATCTCTCTCTACAGGCAGAACCTAATAGGGAGCCAGGTAGCAAAGGAGAAATGTAGTTGCAGAGCCAAGTCCAGCATCAGAGAGGAGCACGGAAGACAGGTTCGGAGCTGGGACACAAGGGTTTAATAATTGGCACAGTCCACCTACCACCTCCACAGTTCATAAATAACCCTCTACACATATTAGAACTTCCAAACAAAAACTTTATACTTCTATTTTATAAGATGGAACTATTTTCCTTAATATGAAGATGATCGCACCCTCTTGCAACAACCAGACCTTTTCAGCATACAAGAACTTAGTATATAACTTGTAGGCAGAATAATAACTCCCCAAAATATCCCCATCCCAATTCTTGAAACCTGTGAAAATGTCTCCTTGCATGCTTAAAGGGAGTCTGCAGATGTGTTTAAGTTAAAAATTGTGAGATGGTAAGATCAATAGGGATTATTCATGTGGGCCCAACATAATCAGAAGAGTTCTCAAAAGAGGAAGGCAGAAGTGCCAGAGTGAGAGCGCGGGAAAGAGAGAGAAAGGAGAGAGAGAAGGCAAGGAGGGAAAGAGTAGGGAAGGGAGGAGCTAGAAAATCTTACACTGCTGGCTTTAAAGACAATGGAAGGAGCGGGAGCCAAAGACCACAGGCAGCCTCTAGAAGCCGGGAAAGGCAAGGAAACTAAATTCTCCCCTAGAGCCTCCAGAAGGAACACATCCTGCCAGAGCCTTGATTTTAGCTCAGGAAGACCCACTTTGGACTTCTGGTCACCAGAACTAGAAGATGGTAAATCTACGTTGTTTTGAGTTTGCGGTAATTTGTTACAACAGCAATAGGAAACAAATACACCACCTATGTGCCTTTTCTGAGAAAATTACTCAAGGAATTTCACCAGCGAAAAAAACCCAATTATTATCAGAAGAAACATTCTAAGACAGAGATTGATACAATCATTGACTCTAATAAAATGTGTGGTCAATAATAATAAATGATAATGTGATTGTGAACTATATCTTATAGCTATTGAAAAAGAAAAGGTACAAGGCCAACGTCTGGCTTAAGAAATTAAACGTAATACTAACGTTGAAGACTCCGATGGACCTTTCCCTAATCTTCACCTCCTCTTCTACCCAAGAGGCAATCACTACCCGGAAAGTGTTGGTTATCATTCCCTTTAATGTTACACATTTACTTTTATTTAATGTTGTTATTCATTTATATTTTGTATAAAAGCAACAATAAATATCCAGTGTTGGGGCACCTGGGTGGCTCAGTCGTTAAGCACCTGCCTTCAGCGCAGGTCAGGAACCCAGGGTCCTGCGATCGAGCCCCACATCGGGCTCCCTGCTCAGTGGGAAGCCTGCTTCTCCCTCTCCCACTCCCCCTGCTGTGTTCCCTCTCTCACTGTCTCTCTCTGTGAAATAAATAAATAAAATCTTTAAAAAAACCAAAAAAATAAAAAAATATCCAGTGTTAGGGTTTTTGTTTTTGTTTTTTTTTAAAGGTATAAGGAAAAACTTTAAAAGGGCCCCAAATTGTTCTAATACAACCTAGAAGCGGGAGTGGAAGGGTGAAGTGCAGAAGTAAGAGTGAGAGGCGCACCTCACCGGGGACAGGAGTGGCGGAGGCGGGAAGCTGGCTAGAATGAGAAAGTAAAACAACAGAGGGGGCATTGTTTTGGGTATGTTGACAGAGAACGCAGATTTAAACATAACTTTTTTTTGTTTGTTTTTTAAGATTTTATTTATTTTAGAGAGAGAGTGAGCATGAGCTGGGGGAGGGGCAGAGGGAGAAGAAGGCTCCCCGATGAGCAGGGAGCCCAATGTGTGGCTGGATCCAGGACCCTGGAATCTGACTTGAGCTGAAGGCAGAGGCTTAACCGACTGAGCCATCCAGGCATCCCTAAACATAACTGTTAAAATATGAAGTTAATAAAAAAAAAAGGGGAGAGGGAGAAAGGAAGGACATTTTTTAACTAGTGATACTGGGGTTGGGGAGAAGATGAGGAAAAACAATCAATCTGCCAAAGCAGTCAGGGCAAGAGGGAAAACATATGAAATCTAATAAGCTATATCTATGTATAATATATAACATTATCACAGAGAGTGAGAAAATGAAAACAGGATATATTTAATATTCATTTAATAAACATGTTTGCGCATCTTCTATGTGCTAGGCACCGTTCTAGGCAAGCACCAGCTTTGAACAAGACAGACAAGGTCTGAACTCTCACAGAAAAATATCTGATGGTGACAAATGCTATGCCGAGAACTGAAACACTGACAGGATAGGAAGTGACAGGGTGACTAAATGAGATTAGGTTGTCATGAAAAATCACTCTCAAGAAGTGAAATTTAAGCTGAGATCCAAATGATAACAAAGGGCCAACCAAAGATCAGGGGGAAGGGCATTTACGGCCAGCAGAGGGACTGGCTAAGACAGAAAGAGCCCAAATATATTAGTTATCATAACAAATGTGAATGGTTTGAATGCTCCTATTAAAAGTAAAAATTACACATGATTAGAGTCCAACAATTCCAGCCAAATCTGTTTACAAAAAATTCACCTAAAATGAATGTCAAACAAAGGATGAAAAAAAAGAGGTGGAAAAAAACACATCAGCAAATTCTAATGAAAAGAATGTTAGGGTTAGCAATATTAATACAAAGATGAATTTTAGGACAAAAGCATTAAACAACCAAATTAATGAGGAGAAATTGGTGATGAGGAGAAACTGGCTGGCAGGAGAAATGTGGAGAAAGTGGAATCCACATACCCTGCTGGTGGGAATGTAAAAATTGTGCAACCACTTTGGAAAACAATTTGGCAATTCTTCCAAAGGTTGAACATAATAACTAAGCTGGCAATTCCAGTCCTAAGTATTCACACAAGAGAAATGAAAACATGTTCACGTAAAAATCTGTATGTGAATATTCATAGCACTGCTATTCTTTTTTTTTTTTAAAGATTTGAAAGAGAGAGTGTGAGTGTGTGGGGGGGGGGCAGGTAGAGGGAGAGGAAGAGAGAGAATCTCAGGCAGGCTCCATGCTCAGAGCGGAGCCCAATGTGGGGCTCGATCTCACGACCCTGATATCATGACCTGAGCTGAAATCAAGAGTCGGACGTTCAACTGACTGAGCCACCCAGGCACCCCAGCATGGCTAATTTTTTTTTTTTTTAAGGATTTTATTTATTTGAGAGAGAGAGAGAGAGAGTGTGTGCATAAACGTGGGGAGGGGGGAGGGGCAGAGTGAGCGGGAGAAAGAGTCTTAAGCGGACTCCATGCATGCTGAGTGTGGAGCTCAAAAGGAGGGCTTGATCTCATGACCCTGAAATCATGTCCTGAGCCATAACCAAGACTTAGTCACTTAACTGACTCCACCACCCAGGAGCCCCAACAACACTACTATTCTTAATAGTCAAATAGCCAAAAAGCCAACAGCCAGAAGTGGTATGCAAAAAGTCATTAATATTCCAAAAAACCCCAAATGTCCATCAAGTGATGAATAGGTAAATGTGATATATCCATATACTGGGATATTATTCAGCAATAAAAAGGAATGAAGTACTGATACATGTTACAACATGCATGAGCTTCAAACACATTAGGATCTAAATCCAAAAAGCCAATTACAGAGATAACATATTGTATGATTCCATTTATATAAAATGTCCAGAGTAGACAAATCTATAGATTGGTGGTTGTCTAGGGTTGAGGGGATGAGAAGAATGGGGGATGAATGCTAAAAGGTACAGGGTTTGGGCGCCTGGGTGGCTCAGTTGGTTGGGCGACTGCCTTCGGCTCAGGTCATGATCCTGGAGTCCCGGGATCGAGTCCCGCATCGGGCTCCCTGCTCGGCAGGGAGTCTGCTTCTCCCTCTGACCCTCCTCCCTCTCATGCTCTCTGTCTCTCATTCTCTCTCTCTCAAATAAATAAATAAATAAATCTAAAAAAAAAAAAAAAAAAAAAAAAAAATAAAAGGTACAGGGTTTCTTTTTGGAATGATGATAATGTCCTAAAACTGACTGTGGTAATAGTTGCACAATTCTGTGAATAAACTAAAAACCATTTGAATTGTACACTTTAAAAGAGTGAATTGTATGGCATGTGAATTATATCTCAATAAAGCTGTTACTAAGAAAAATGGAATAGGAAAGTAGAATAAAACTTAAAAAAAATTTTAAAAGTAATTTATAGATATTAGAATCAATCAGTTATCAAATTTCACCATCTGATAAACATTCAAAAGGACGTCTCTAAGCAGCCAATTTTGTTCAATTTTGGTTCAATATCCTATTTTTACAATAAATTGTGGTAGTAATCAACCAACAATGTAAAGAGAAAGAGCCACAGTTACACTCTCAGCAGCGGAACTGATTAAGACTATATTTTATAATTTTAAGTATATACATAAAGCTTATTTTAAAAAGCTTCCTAGCAATTAGTCTATTGGTGGATTCTACCCCCTTCAAGTAAAAAACAAACTAGAGAGAGTTAGAATAAGGAAAAGACAAATGTTTCCTGTATTGTACTAAAAGATACTTTTAAATTATAAGCTGTTGGAAAGAATGAATGAGTTCAGAACCTGTACAAAAAAGGAATGTGTAAAATGAAGTCAAGTAGATTATAAGCTCTATACAGGCAGAGATTGTTTTTAGCACAATAGCAGGTGGTCAATAAATGCATCAGTACTGAAAAACAAACTGAGGGTTCTAGAGGGGAGGGGGGTGGGAGGATGGGTTAGCCTGGTGATGGGTATTGAGGAGGGCACGTTCTGCATGGAGCACTGGGTGTTATGCACAAACAATGAATCATGGAACACTATATCTAAAACTAATGATGTAATGTATGGGGATTAACATAACAATAAAAAATTAAAAAAAAAAAATAAATGCATCAGTAAATAAAGGAATAATAATGAGATAGGAAGTGAGAGAGGGTTTCAGGTTGCTGGATAAAGAAGAAAAACACTAATTCCTTTCCTCAATAAATATTTCTTGAGTACTTACTCTAAAAGTAATCTATTTACAACATTCCTATCAAATGTTGTCTTCCAAAATTCTGCATAACTTCTAGATTTATACATAACTGCATAGAATGTTCTGGAATAGGGACACCTGGGTGTCTCAGTCAGTTAAGTGTCTGCCTTCAGCTCAGGTCATGATCCCAGGGTCCTGGGATCAAGCCCCACTTCGGGCTCCCTGTTCAGTGTGGAGCCTGCTTCTCCATCGGCCTCTCCCCCAACTTGTGCTCTCTCTCTCTAAAATAAATAAATAAAATCTTAAAAAAAAAAAAAGAATGTTCTGGGATAAATTAGAAATTGAATGTTATATAAAAACTACTCTGGACTCCGAGACAATTATAGAACTAACATTCTTTATCTGCAATTCCAAAAATCTAAAAAGTTCTGAAAACCAAGAGGTTTTGTAAGTTTGGAGCCAAAACTTATTTGGAGGAAAACCTGACCTGAATTGATGTTAGCTAATTTATTTATACACTTTACTTATATACTAAGAGTAATCAGATATTTCTTTTCTTTTCATTTTAGCGAGGGAGAGTGAAAGAGAGACTCTTAAGCAGGTTCCACACCCAGTAGCAGAGCCCAACTCGGGGCTCTATCTCACAACCCTGAGATCATGACCTCACCCGAAATCAAGAGTCGGACACTTAACCGACTGAGCCACCCAGGCCCCTCATAATCAGACATTTCTGAGAAATACTAATATACTTGGAGGTGCTGCTCCAGAGGCCAAAAAGCCTATTATATAATATGCACTTAACTACCTTTTTAAAATCTGAAAAACTCTGAATTCCAACCATATTTGGTTCCAGAATTCTGAATAAGATGCTGTGTATTTGTATAAAATTCACTTTGAAAGACTAGAAAAAACTGTGAGTATAATTTGATCAATAGTGGAAGTAGAATTCAACTGAGTCACCCATCTGAGTAATATATACTTTAAAATATTTACTATGAAGAAAAAACAGAATTAGAATATAGCCATAAACTTTAGATTTTTCTAAAACAAATTATTTACAAAAGGAATGAACACATATTTTGAATCTGTTTGAAAAATTAAGATTCTAAACTCACCCTTTCACTTTTCACAGAACCAGTGACATCATCATCATTTAGGTGGCGCTTGAACTTGGGAGGCATACTTTTTACTCAAGAAGTACTCTTCTCTTTCCCAGCAGAGTAAGTATTCACCACCTTGAAGAGAAAATAAATTTCATCGGATTTGAGACTTTGGGGTAGAAGCTAAATTACTTCAATAGTGTTCAAGGCCTTGTATGAAGGAGCTTCCTTCATTTCTCGGACTTTACTGCCTTCCCTCTTGCTTCATTCTGGGTGATCCTGTCCTCCATGCCAGGCCTCAATACATAAAAAATAGTTAAAACTATGAGAAAATGGATGTAACTTGGGGTGCCTGGGTGGCTCCATCATTAAGCGCCTGCCTTCAGCTCAGGTCATGATCCCAGAATCCTGGGATCGAGCCCTCCATCGGGCTCCCTGCTCTGCAGGAAGCCTGCTTCTCCCTCTCCCACTCCCCCTGCTTGTGTTCCCTCTCTCGCTGTGTCTCTCTCTGTCAAATAAATAAATAAAATCTTTAAAAAAGAAAAAAAAGAAAAAAAAAGAAAATGGATGTAACTTTTAAAAGAGAACATGTGGGGGAAATTAGTGGAAGTTTTTATAAAATTCAAGAGCAGATTGCTTAGGAGGGGGAAATTAGGAGAAAATGAGACATTAAATGCTTTAAGATTTTAACCTGGAATCAGAAGACAGTAGAACACTCCCAGTTTTCGCATTTTTAGTTAGTTGATTAAACAATGATTCAGTTTCTTCATCTATAAAATAGTGATTTCTAGGTTTCTGCATGGAGTTGTGATGATCAAATCAGGTAATACATGCAAAAATATTCTGTAAGTTATAACATCCTATTCCAAAGCACAGCACCAGGCTCCAAGAAAAGGGACAAGTTTAGTAAGTAGTGGGTTAAACAGAGCCAGGTTTATTGGTTTTGTTTTTATTTTATTGCCACAGGAAAGTCTCATAGCTTTTTATATGCTAACATGCATTGTGATTTTCCAGGAAAATGCTTGAGTATGCAGTTTATTCAAATTTTCTTGAGAAAAAGCTGACATGCAAATTTGAGTTTTCAGTATCTTAGATTAGAAGATAGATGAAAAATGAGAATAGCTAAGGTACTGAATCTTTTACTATGTGGTAGGCACTGTGCTCAGTGATTTACATGCATTTTCTTTTAGTCTTTATGACACTCCTTTAAAGTAGGCTCTAAGAAGCTACGAACTAAGGCTTAGTAAAGATAAGTAACTAATAGTCACTCTACTGATTAAAATAGCAGAAACACAGGCTCAAGTTAATCAATGGCTATCCATGATCAGTTTTAATATTAAATTAACAGAACCTATTCTGTTCTAGAAAGACCACTTCTCTGTAACAACCCAACAGCCCTCTTCCCCTTTTCACAAAAAGAAACAACTCTAAGATCTTTAAGTATAATTAGACATCAGTTTGCTGGCTAATATTATATACAAGCCCACAGTCCAGTTTCATAAACCAAATAAAAGTAATATTTTAAGGCCTCCTATCAAAACAAATTGATAGTTTTCTTTGATAAGAAATGCTTCCAAACCAGAACCTTAACCACTTGTAACAAAAACCAAATTCTTGCTACCTAAGTAACAGCTCTAGAGTTCTTTATTCCATGATATTTCTGTCACGTACATCTGGCCCATTTTATTCCTCATACTTTGATTTCAGAATAATTCATTCACGCAGAAATGTTATAGCATGCAGAAAAAAAAACAGATCACAAAGGAAGCAACTGAAAAATCTGGGCTTTTCAATTATACCCGCACGTTATTATTTATATTTTAAACCCAACAAAGGGGCTGCTTTAATACCCTACGGCAAAAAACAGGCAGACTTACATCTTTATGACATACACAGTCAAGCTACAAGTTTAATGATGAGCAAACCCCATCATCAGGTCCTATAATCCAAGGATCAGCCTCTTGAAGGCAAGAAACCAGTGTCTGACAAACAGAAAAGACATCAGCAAAGCATCAAGCAAGATTAACTGTGCTTGATGAACCACAGAGCAACTGATGATTTGTGCCAAACAACTAGTAAAAAAAAAAAAAAAAAGAATGCTCAGAAATGAGGCATATATTTCTACCTAAAATTTCTCCTGCAAAAAATACACATGAATTCGGGGATTTGTGTGTGGGTACATATGTAAATAAGAGAGCTTTCATGATGTATTTCAACACTGAGAGTTGAACAGCAATATATAATTCATTTAAAAAAGTCACATCGCCATATGCTTATCTCATCATCATATGTTTACAATCTCGTGTATATTTTTTGAAGAGGCAGTTTAAGTTCTCTATTCAAAGTCTATACATGTAATACACTTCTAATCTGTTGTTTAATAGTGTTGGCTTCTTTTTTGCTTTACACAGAAAACTAACCCCCCTATGTATTTCGTTTCACAAGAAGCTTGAATCTGGGCAGAGGTTTCCCTTTTCCCGGCCTCCATTCCCTTTCTGACTCTTCTTCCTCATCTCCATCACCAGTCTTGGTTGGTGCAGTTTCACGGAAATACGTGACTTGGATGGGCACAGCCTGGAGATGTTATTCATAAAAACTGTCAAACTATAATGATTCACCTCACCTTCCGGGCATTATAAACGCGCAGGGTTGGCGTTCTTTCTCCCGTGACTTTAAACTCGCCCCCCCCACATCTGTCGCACCAGGCCACGTCCCCCGACATCTGCTCCTAACTCTGGTCCTTTCTACCCCAAGGTACCCACTCACATTCCAGGCTACCTCCCACTCTTCCCAAACCCGCCCCACGCCCTCCACTGTTCTCTTCCCGTCTCCCGCGAGCACCCTTCAATTGCCTTTCTTCTCCCCCTCAACCGCCCCGCATCCGCACACCCGTCCTGGTCGTCCTCCACGACTCCCGGCCCGCATCCAGGCTCTCCCCAGTCTGGGGTCCCTCCCCGACTCCCCCCCACCCAGGCCGGTCCCGCAGCCCAAGGCGGACGTTGGGAGGCGGCGGAACAGGGGCGTCGTCTCCGTTTCCTTCCTCCTCACATCAGCCCCTCCCGTCGGGACGGCCGGCGCCAGTACCTGAGTCTCCGGGGGAGCTCCGGGCCGCTCTCCGGGGCGGGCAGCGCTGGGAGGGCGGGGGAAGGAGTGGGAAGCGCAGGAAGAAAGCGGGGAGGGGGAGACAGTGGGCGCGGACCCGGCGTCGGCCGCTCAGCCGCAGCAGCGCCCCCGCTCATCGAGCCGATCGGTGCTCCGCGGCCTGGCGCCAGGCGAGGGGGGCGGGCCCAGGCCGCGGAGATGGTCGAGGGAGTCGAGTGGAGCTAGTGGAGCGTGGAGGGCGGGAGTGGTGGGTGTTCAGAGGAGGTGGAGGAAGCTCTGAGAAGTCACTCAGAGTGGCGTTCCGGGTACAAGCTCCGGGTTGGGGTTGAGGGAGGCGTTTAGAAGGTGATGCTCTGTGCGCAGCCCATGCCCCCGGGCTAAAGAAGCCGAGTAAAAAACAAGGAGGATGGTTCGCAGCTCCAGGACAGCTTCGGATCGTCTGGGGCTTTTCGGAAGATGTGTGACCCCTTGTTTATCGATGCAGTTAGACTAGCAGGGAGATACTGAGGGTTGCTAATCCCGTCTCCTCATTCTAGACGTTCGGAATCCCTGATCCGGAAAGGAGATTTACTTGAGGTTGCACAGCTGTTTTGGACAGATTTAGGACGAGGGCTCGGTGTTCTTTCCCCTGTATCCTTTACTTCTTAACCTAAAATAACTAGGTCTAGACACCGGAGCCTTCAAGTTTCAGGTGGGAAATCACCCTTGTATAGCCACTCCTGTGTTCTTTCACCATATGATACCGAAGTCGCTGGGCGTAGTAATCCAGAACACCAATTCCAGATTTGCTTTTACTTTCTCTTGTTTCACTTATCCATTCCTCCCACACATGCCCCAGCAGGACTGTTTGACTAATCCCTCCCCCCCTTATCATTTGTATTACGCATCTTTCTCATTTAATACCTATAGGTCCCTTGTTGATAGTGTTTTAGTGCATTTTTAAGTCAAAACATTGTAACAAATTAAAAGATGCCTTACTAGGACAATGACTCTCAATTCAATTACATAAAGTTGAATCACCTGTAAAGCTTTAAAAAAGCTGATGCCGAGGCACTACTTTGAGATTCTGATTCAATTCGCCGGCGATGCCGAGAAACAGTGAACCATGGGTTCTCAACTGAAGCTTCTGAAAGCCTGGTGTTAGACAAGTTCACTACTATCTGTGAGTCTACTACTCAGACCCAGGCTGACTTGGACCTAGAAGGGAAGCTTTTTATAGTTTGTTTCTCTGCCTAGGCATGATGGTGAGACTACTCCAGACCCGAAAGTTATTTTTTCTTCCACAATTGATTTTATATCTGTAAATCTGCTTGTTATGGGGTGCTTCCCTGCTTTGGTACTTTAGTCAATTCGAGCCTGAGGCAATTACAGGATTAGCCCTTCTTACACCACAATTTACGACATGATTATCGAGTTGTAGGGGCACCTCATTGTGTAGCTTCTATGAATACTTCTTTTTTTTAAAGATTTATTTATTTATTTGAGAGCGCGTGCCCCCGAGTGGGGGAGGATCAGAGGGAGAGGGACAGAATCTCAAACAGACTCCACGCTCTGCTGGGACCCCAGCGAGGGCGGGGCTCAATCGCAGGACGCTGAGATCAAGACCTAAGTGGAAATCAAGAGCCCGACACTTAACAAACTGAGCCACCCAGGAGTCCCTTTTTGGTTTTGTTTTAACCGTAATTCTTTAGTTCTGCCAACCATCTTGGTATGATTGCATAGGGGAAGGGTAATGCTAGTCCCAACCCTTAATCACCTGAACAAAGTCCTTTAACTACCCCCAACATTTCTGAAAGCTCAGAAAATGTCATTTTACAGTTACTATGAATTAGATATACCAATAAACTGAAAGAATATAAATAGCACGGGATACAGGGTCAGAACAGGGTTCCAGTCTCACCAACTTGAATTATTTGGTTATTTTTACCCTATTTTCTCTGTCTTGAGTTTGAAGTATTCAGATGTTGGTCCTCTATCATTTCTCTTTCAACATCAGACCTTCTGCCTTAACTGGGCCTGGTGTCCTCTGAGCCAGAGATCTTTTGTTTTACCCTCTTCTAATACTAAATCTCTGGGCTTCTACTGGATTGGAGAAGGGATTCTGAGCATTTGATTCTTAAACAAATTGTCTATTATTCCTCCTGTTTTTAGTTCACATCAGTCTCAGAGTTACCTAGCACTTCCAATTCCTGAGCCCTATGCAGGGTTTAGCTATGCAAATCAGGTTGCTTCATGGCCTGCTTAGGATTCTTGTTCCTTAAGTCTGCTAAGGTAATTGTCAATTATAAGCATGTGAACAACTGTTCAACATCAAAGTGTAAATCAAAATAAATACCATTTTTCATCTATCAGTGACCAGGAAGGAAGGAGTTAAGCAGCAGATCTGCAATCCATTCTCTCCCATTATAGAGGAATACTCCTAGAAAGCAAGCAAGCATTTGATTCTTAGAAATATGGTAATAACAGACTTCCTGGTAAACAAACTAGTATCCCCTAGTAGGAGAGTTCATATCTACAGAATTCCTTTAGCAGGATAGCCCTGGACTGAGACTGTTTATGGTAAACACAGCAGAAATCTGTGGATTTGAGGTGCATGACTGGAAAATATCATGTAAGTTAGGTAACTCAGCATGTAATGGAGATATGTTTCATAACTGAGTTGGTTCCTTCTGTGTAAGTGAGGAGACTGCATACCTTATTTAGAAACCACATCAATTATCTTGGGTGGAGGTGCATCCAAAGGAAGAAAGGACCTGAGGAGCAGCACCAAGAGTCCTGGACCTCTTCCTATTTTGTCTGTGCCCCTTGGTTACTGGTGTCTTTGAAATTAGTGAACCTTGAAATTAGGTAAGATCTCTGATTTCTGAGTTGTGAGTCTAATTTGAAACTTTGATCCTTTAGTTAGCTCAGTGGCAAAGATTAAAAAGTTTGACAATACAGTGTTGGAGATATGTACATGTGGTATTATGGGTAGGAGGCTAAGGAGGTGGGAAGAACAAGCTTTCTTAAACACTGTTGGTGGAAGTATAAATTGGTACAAATTTTTTTAAAGTTCAGGGTGACAATACATGTCAAAAATTTATACGAAGTTCCTTTTGACCTAGTAATTCCACTTCTAAAATTTATCCCATAGATAAACTTACACAAATTGTATAAAGGCATTTTCTAAGAATATTCTTTAAAAGATTTTTGGAACAAGGCTAAAAAAAAAAAAGAAAGAAACTTTAACTGTCCCACAATAGGAAATAAGTTTGGTATATCCAATTCAGTAGAACAGTATACAGCCATTAAGATGAAGTAGCTCTACCTGCACTGACTTGGAATATCTCTGTATGTTATTGTAAGGTGAGAAAAGCAAGGTGCAGAACAATATGAGACTCTGCTTCCACGTGAGCATCACAAACAAACAAAAAAAACAAAAAAAAAAACAAAAACAAAAACCCAGAAGGGCTGGGAATCTAGTATGGAAGATGATGTTATGGACTGAATTGTGTCCTCCCCACCCCCTCCCAATCCATATGTTGAAGCCCTAATCCAGAGTGTGACTGTATGTAGGTAATTAAGTTTAAATGCGGTTGGTCATAAGGGTGAGACCCTAATCTGATAGGGCTGGTGTCCATATGTATGGGCACAGAGATGAGGCCATGTGAGGACACTTTGAGAAAGTGGCCTTCTACAAGCCAGGAAGAGAGGTTTCACGAGAAACCAACTCTGATGGCACCTTGATCTGGGACTGCTAGCTCCTAGAACTGTGAGAAAATTTCTGTTGTTTAAGCCATCTGGTCTGTGGCATTTTGTTATAACAACCCTAGCAGACTAGTAGAGAAAAGAAACCTTTCCTAATTGTGTGGTTATTTTGTACCATTAGAATATTTTACCATGTGTATCACTTTTTTAATTAAAAAAAAATACACTAGAGATTCTCTTTCCCATTGAAATTGGGACTAGTTGTTGGCTGGTTAATTTAAAAAGTTGGTTAAAGTGGTAAAGATCATTTAAAAAGGCAGATATACTTAACCTTTTTATTTTGACTCAAATGTATCATTATACATTTACTCACTAATCTTTGAAATAGGGCCAAGACCTTTTATCTGAAAATGAATCTGTTGGTTGGAGGACCCCAGTTGTCTTTATTATGAATTGCACTGTTTAAATTGTTTACAATTTTCGGGGCGCCTGGGTGGCTCAGTCGTTAAGCGTCTGCCTTCGGCTCAGGTCATGATCCCAGGGTCCTGGGATCAAGCCCCGCATCGGGCTCCCTGCTCGGTGGGAAGCCTGCTTCTCCCTCTCCCACTCCCCCTGCTTGTGTTCCCTCTCTCGCTGTCTCTCTCTGTCAAATAAATAAATAAAATCTTAATAAATAAATAAATTGTTTACAATTTTCAGTTTCTTTTTTTTTCAAAATACAGCAAGAAGTTTTAAAAGACACCTTTGAAAAAGTTTGAATGCCAAGTCAGTCTAGATTTTGTACAATTATTTCCCCAAAGTTTTATGCATTTTTCTTACCCACATCTAATTCTATAGTAACTTCTGTTCATTTTCAATTTAGTTTTCATAAAAACAACTTTCTATTTGTACTTCATTAGTTTGAATATTTAAACTCCAGAAGTATAATAAGAGGTGTAAATATTTATATTACAAATACAAATTGACTCTAGGGGTGCCTGGCTGGCTCAGCTAGAAGAGTATGCAATTTCTGATCTCGGGGTTATAAGTTCGAGCCCCACATTGGGCAGAGAGTTTATTTAAAAAAAAAAATACAAACTGACTCTTGATAAGCATATAGCTCAACTGTTTTGGTGAGGAAGTACATAGGTGTATCATTTAGCTAACCTATTAGCCTCTTGTGCTCAGAGAGTCTCGTATTGTGTAAATATAGTTAGCTTATTTTACTTTTAATTTTGAAAGAATCTCAAACTTAAGAATATGCACAAAGAAGTCTTGCAAATCCTTCATCCGGATTCACTGGTTAACATTTTTTTCTAATGCTAGTCTCAACTCCTAATTGAATTTCATGACTCACAGCATAAATGATACTGAAATAGTTCAGGCCAGTCTCTCTTTCTTCAAATAGATGAAGAAACAGGGCCAGAGAGTTTACATGACTTAACTCAAGGGGGTTGTTAACATTTCACTTCATTTGTTTTATTCTCTCGAAATATATAACTTCCCCACCCAATTATTTGAGTTGGTTACAGATATGTCTCTTTACCCCTCAATACTTCAATGGGTATTTCCTAAGAACAGAACATTTCTTTTCATAACAACAATTCAATTAAATTAAAAAAATTTAACATTGACACAATATTATTTTCTAATAAAGCATCCATATTCTAAATTTGTCGGTGGTTCCAATTATGTCCTATGTGGCATCAGTGAGTGATTCTACACAGAGAGAATGAAGAGTAAATAGTAACAGAGCAAGCGGCCTAAGTGGAGTCTGGTTTTTAAAGACAGATTCTACTGTAGTTTTTGTTAAAAATTTGCAATAAAATGGGAATGTCCTCTGTGCTTCTCTCATGGAATTTTAGATGTGACATTATAAGATGGACTCATAGAGATGCTTTTTTTCTTCTAACTCTTATTTGATATGACCTGTTTTAAGAATTTTATCTTTGAGAAATTGCCTCCTATAAAGATGACAAGAACAGAGAAACCTGTGCAGGAATATGCTCTAATTGTGTTAAAAAATTTATGACTTCTCTGAAAGTTAAAAATGGCTACCATTTAGGGACGCCTGGGTGGCTCAGTCAAGTGTCTGCCTTCAGCTCAGGTCATGATCCCAGGGTCCTGAGATCGAGCCCTGCATCGGGCTCCTTGCTCAGCAGGGAGCCGGCTTCTCCCTCTGCCTGCCGCTCCCCCTGCTTGTACTCTCACTCTCTCTCTCACTCTCCCTTCTGTCAAATAAGTAACTAAAATCTTTAAAAAAATGGCTACCATTTATTAAATGCCTACTTTTATTTATTTTAAATATTTTATTTATTTATTTGAGAGAGCGCATGCGTGCATGAGGGGAGAGGCTGAGGGAGAGAGAATCCCAAGCAGACTCCCTGCTGAACACAGAGCCCGACTGCGGGCTCGATCCCACAACCCTGACATCACAACCTGAGCCGAAACCAAGAGTCAGATGCTTAACTGACTGAGCCACCCAAGTGCCCCTAAATGCCTACTTTTAAAAGCACTATGCTTAATGATTAGCATATGTTATTTTATTACTGCACAACAACCCTCTGATAACAAGTGTCATTTTCCTAATTTTATCTATGTGGAAACTAAGGTTTTGAGATGAACTGTGTAACTTGTTGAAGGCAAGAGAATTGTGAAGCTGGGCACATTAGTAAATACTGCAGAGCTATATGTTTAAGGTGAGATCAATATTTTATCGAAATGGGCTGCATGATTTTCCCTTATAACAGAAATTAGGCAGTTTATTCTTAAAGCATTGTATAGATGGAATCCGTCAGGTCTAATGTCTTGTGATAATCTCATTTGATTCAGGAGGCTTTAGTCTGTTGATGGTCAATTACAATTTTAATTTCTTGCTCAAGATGGTTAATACTAATCTTGGGTGCTATATCAAGGTAAATAAATTCACCCATCAGATAAGTGACAGGCATTCTGTAAAAGTCTGGGGATATAAAGATGGTGAACAGTGTTAGCTGTCTTTCAAGACCTCACAAACTTACATAGAAACACAAGACTAAGCAACTATTAAAACTGAATGTATTATAGGGGTGCCTGGCTGGCTCAGTTGGTAGAATCTGTGACTCTTGATCTCAGGGTTGAGTTTGAGCCCCACGTTGGGTGCAGAGATTACTTAAAAATAAAATCTTAAAAAAAATTTGAGGGCGCCTGGGTGGCTCAGTTGGTTAAGCGACTGCCTTCAGCTCAAGTCATGATCCTGGAGTCCCAGGATCGAGTCCCGCATTGGGCTCCCCGCTCAGTGGGGAGTCTGCTTCTCCCTCTGACCCTCTCCCCTCTCATGCTCTCTCTCACTCTCTCCCTCTCAAATAAATAAATAAAATCTTAAAAAAAAAAAAAAGATTCGTTAAAAAAAAATTTGAGTAAAGTTATAGATTCAAGTGAACAATGGAATATATATATATGTGTATACACACACACACACACACACACACACAAATACTTTAGCAAATAGAAGAATTGCCTAAGGTGATCTAATAATATCAAAAGTGAATTACTTTATTAGAGTTTAACAATAAATTAAAACCACAAGGGGAATCAAGCTGAGATGCTGATATACCTCAGGAAGAGAAGCCACTATTACTATTTCTAGGTATGAAGAGGCAAGGGAAGGGTCAACAGAACAAGGCAAGAGCCACAGTTGTAGGAGCGGGGCTGTCTCACAGGATGGTCATAGACAGAGGAATGCTGCCATTGCTAAGACAGCTCAGACCTATTTCTCCTACCTCTCTTGCCAACTAAGTGAACCCTATGCAAAAACAAAGGCAAGGTGGTCAAGCCTGCCCTTTTGTTTATATACACTTTCCTTTGGAGAGGGTATTTTAGCATTCTCAGAGCATGGGAATCCTCAGCTTCAACTACCATCTCTATGAAGAATCCAAGGAAGAGTGTATACAAAGAAAAGGGCACTTAGGGGAATGAGGGGATTAGAGGATAAGGAGAGCAGCCAATAAGAAGTGGTTAGAGTGGGGCACCTGGCTGCTTCAGTGGGTAGAGCATGTGATTCTTGATTTTGAGGTCATGAGTTCAAGCCCCACAATGGGGGTAGTGTTTACTTAATAATAAAAATTTAAAAAAGAAGTGGACAGCAGTAGACATAACAATGAAGACAGGGCAATGTAAAACAAAGAGGAATGGTTATTAACATCAAAAACTTCAGGGGTGCCTGGCTGGCTCTGTCAGAACAGCATACGACTCTTGATCTTCGGGTTGTGAGTTCGAGCCCCACGTTGCATAGAAAGATCACTAAAAAAAAAAAAAAAACTTTAAAACATTTTTTAAAAAACCTCAGAGGCCCCACATCGGGCTCCCTGCTCAGCGGGAAGCCTGCTTCTCCCTCTCCCACTCCCCCTGCTTGTGTTTCCTCTCTTGCTGTGTCTCTCTCTGTCAAATAAATAAAATCTTTAAAAATAAAATAAAATAAAATAAAAAAAGTAAAATAAAAACTTCAGAGAAATTGGTGGGGGTGGAGGAAGGTGGGAATGAAGGCTAGAAAAAAGCCATTAAATTTGCTGACTCACAATTACTGATTTTCTTTTTTTTTTTTAAGATTTTATTTATTTGACAGCAAGAGAAGGAACACAAGCAGGAGGAGTGGGAGAGGGAGAAGCAGGCTTCCCGCTGAGCAGGGAGCCCGAAGCGGGGCTCAATCCCAGGACCCTGGGATCATGACCTGAGCCAAAGGCAGATGCTTAACCAACTGAGCCACTCAGGCGCCCCAATTATTGATTTTCAAGAAGTATTTTAATAACATTATGGATGCGGAATCCATATTGTAAGAGTTTTTAGTGGAATTGCAGATTATAGATTCCACTTTCAAGAAATTTAATGGTAAAGGGAAATGACACACGAGTTGCAGTCCAAGCAGCAGTAAGATCAAGGTACGATCAGAAATAACCAAGTTATACTTAGGAATGGGGAGTAAGGAGCCAGGATTAGAGTGAGATTGAAATGCAAATCAAAAAGGAAACAAGGATGGGTGATGTCCCTGCAGAGGTATGAGGATCAGGGTTGGAAGAGCACCAGAGGTGAGTTCTGGGCAAGATGGAGACAGAATCCTTTCTTGGAGGCAAGAGGGAAGGAAGTGACTGATGATAAAGCTATAGAGTGATTTTGAAATGGAAAAGAGAGAAGTTAAGGGAAACTCACAAGATAACTTCAAAACGGTCAGTAAAACTCAAGCAAGGTCTTATGTGAAGGGTCAAGGAAGCAATGTTGGAGTTGGGAGTGTAAAGAAAATGGAGAAGGTTTGGAACTTAGCAACTCAGTGAACAAAAGGATGGCTCAGCAGCTGAGAAGATCCAGGCTAGAATTGTGATTTTGACTGCTCCTTTAAATCAAGGACGCGGTCTTAGATTCCTTTTTATTCTCCATTGTACCTTGCACAGGGCAAGCAAACAATAAATTTATTACCTGGATTATGCTTTTTAAAGCTTGCTTTTGAATGAGCAGAAAAGACAAAAGAAAGAAAATAAGGGAAATGATAGTAAGAGAAAATATTTTAGCCTTCCCAGGGCGTGGGAATCCTGGAAGTACTCTGCTTGCCTAATGACCTTTAAGTCACTTACTTTCAATACTGGTTTCATTTCCCAGGCAGCAAAAGAGGAAGAATAAGCTCAGCCTCCTTATTTTCTTCTAAGAATATCACAAACTCTTCATAAAATAATATTTACACATTCTCTTGGTCACCTTATAAACAATATAGACACTGTCCATTTTTATAGATTTGCTTTTTTCTGAACTGTTTCATTATTATTATAGATGGACTCACAAGAGTTTGGCCTATTGGCATTGATTTTCTTCTGGCATTTCAAGATAACAGGAGGGGAAAAAAGAATATGAGCAGTGGAAATTTGTGACTTATAAAAATAAAATGAAGAAATGAAAGGAAACAGAGGCAGCTTGATTACCTTAAACCTCAGTCAATATCACTGCCAAGTATTGGTATTCTACAGTCATTTCAGCTCATCAGTATATCTGAAGTTGCATTTGAATTTCATAATGCATTTCTTGGAGGCACTTTATCTTTGTATCTTACTTACAAAGTGTAAACAAACAAAGTAATTTAAACAAGTGTTAACTAGAAGACAATTCCGAATCATCCATGGCTTGCCATGTCATATCCAATTTTTCCCTATGTTGTGGTAGATTGCATGTCTATTTTTAACATTAATAATAAATGAGTTTTCCTTCTGGCCCTGGTTATGTTGTTGTTTTGAGTTTATTAAGCATCCAACTCGATCCATTTTAAAAGAAAAAAAAATTAAGCAGAAAAATTCACAGCATCTTTTCTGTGACTCTGAATTCATCGTTATCAGCTTAGAAGGTATACTTTAATATTAAGCAGACCCAGGTCTGAAACATGGCATATGAGATTAACTACAGGATATCTGTCTGGCATCAAACTCAATGATAACCATCCCTATGGAATAATTTTAAGAAAACTCTTTGGCAATCACTGAACCACCCTCCTCCATCCTTTATAGAAAGGGCAATAACAAGTTTTCCAATTATTTTCTAAAATGTCATGATAGTAAACTTAAAAACATACCTGTGCTTAGAATTATTTTGGAGAATTCTTGAGAAATTATTCTCGAAAAAAGAACTCATCTTTATGTTCTGGAGCATGTTTACTGCAACACAGTACTAAGAGTATACTCTTTTTTTTTTTTTAAGTTTTATTTATTTAAGTAATCTCTACACCCAACATGGGGCTTGAACTCATGACCCCGAGATTAAGAGTCCCATGCTCTTCCAACTGAGCCAGCCAGGCGCCCTGAGAGTATACTCTTGAAGACAAATGTATGAACTTACATTTTAAGTTTGGTTTTTTTAAATGTGTGTACACATTCTTTGAGTCTACACTAGATCTTAGGATTCCGGCACTAACAACATGCTCCAGAGATGCAACTGAAGCATGCCCTAAGTCACTGTCAACATCCGCGTAGACAGACACATCTCCCCATTTGCTTCCTAACTCCCCAGGCTACTCTTAACTTCAGTTACTGTATTTTTGGTTCCAGAATTTCCATTAAAAAATAGATTCTAATCCTCTTGTGAAATTATCCATGTTTCGTCTATTTTTTTGAACATTTTAATCCGAGTCCTCGTCTGCTTATCTAATCCTGGATTACCTATGGGCTGGCTTCTACTGTATTTTTTCTTGGTTTTTGGTCATATAACTTTTATCTCTTGGCATACCTAATAGTTTCAGATACTCAATATTGATTATTGAGTATAAAATAATTATGTATTAAAAATTAAGTATAAATTATTAAATGTAAGAAATACTGTGTACATATGTGATACTATCCTTCTCCAAAGACGATTCACTCTCATCTTTGCTGACAAAGATGCTAAACAAAAAGCCTCTGAAAAACAGTGATTTTATCATCTTAGCCTCCTACAATATAGTTTCAGAATTCAGCAAAATTTTGGGAAGAAAATTATCTGAGTCTCCCAACTCTCCACTATTCCCTTATTCCTGAGATCCTGGCTCTCTAAGACTGCAGTTTTGTCTTTCCAGTCCTGTGAGACCCCAGAGTGTAACTGGTTTGCTTGTTTTGTTCCCCAACAATGGTCCTTGGCCTAGGTAAAGCCCAGATGTTCAGTATCTTTCCTTGCACCCAGAATCCAAAAGCGCCTTCAGGGAAAAAGCAGCTGGAAGAGGTCAGCTCACCTTTTTGCAGTTCCTTCCCTGGAATCTTGGCCCTTCCAGTCTTATTGCTTTGCTTAAATAGTTCTCTGACTGCTTTATAGAGATGTTTCTGGTATTTATCTGGCTTTTCTATTTATTTTTAGAGGGAGCAATGGTCTGCCTCAATTTACTCCATCATACCTGAAAGTGGAACTATACCTAAGCCACTCTTAAAAGTACTGTAAAGAGATAAGCTCATTTGCCAGTGACTATGCAAGAAAATAGAGGGTTTTCTAAAAGGGAGAGTTTCGTAGGTCCTTTCAGATACACCTCGGTAGTCAGAACTCACTATTCTTCATAGGCTCTGACCAGAGGGTAAGCAAGCGTGAGAAGAGGATCCTGGTTTCTTCTGGAAATGAAGGCACATTTATTCAGAGATACTTGAACCAGCTCCCCTTCTGCCATATATCACAGATTTAGTGGAAAGATAAGAAGAATCTACTTTTGGGGCGCCTGGGTGGCTCAGTCGTTAAGCGTCTGCCTTCGGCTCAGGTCATGGTCCCAGGGTCCTGGGATCGAGCCCCGCATTGGGCTCCCTGCTCGGTGGGAAGCCTGCTTCTCCCTCTCCCACTCCCCCTGCTTGTGTTCCCTCTCTCGCTGTGTCTCTCTCTGTCAAATAAATAAAATCTTTAAAAAAAAAAAAAAGAATCTACTTTTATATTTCTATATGTACATATTCTCTAAACCTTTATATGTATGATATATACACATTTATCATTCCTCTTTTCCTTTATTAGAGTTGCGAATATTTTTGTTTTTCATTTTTAGTCTTTTTTTTTTTTTTAAGCAAAGAAGATTCTGCATCACTGCTCACACTCATTTCAAAGCTCAGGATACAATCCATGAAAAGTTGGGTCTTAGAACCACAGTCACACTTCACTGAGTTAAAGTGACATCACAAATCATAGTTCCCTGCTTTACATGCTATGGTCACAAGTATAGAGCAGTTATTTAAAAGGAATGGAATGGGGGTGCCTGGGTGGCTCAGTTGGTTAAGCGACTGCCTTCAGCTCAGGTCATGATCCCGGAGTCCTGGGATGGAGTCCCACATCGGGCTCCCGGCTCAGCGGGGAGCCTGCTTCTCCCTCTGACCCTCTCCCCTCTCATAACTGTTTCTCACTCTCTCTCTCTCTCATATAAAAACTTAAAAAAAAAAAAAAAGGAATGGAATGATGTCAGAATACCTTCAATAGATATATTTCAAACTTTCTTCAGAGAATGAAAAGTTAAAGTGAAATAATAAATCATTCTCTAACAATATTTTTTTTAAAAGAATGTAGTCAGGTTTTCCCTAAGGACCTAGCCAGCCTTTCTGGTTTATTCTTTACATAATTATAGACTCAAGACAATACCAAAAGTACAGGAAAATTGTCATAACCATGAAGAAACATTTACAACGCTCCTGTTAAGTGACAGGCATTGTGTACCAAGAACCTTTGCCAATCTGGTGAAGTCTAGGGACCTCTTATTAGAATAACGTTTCTAAATGCATCAAAATAAAATATACAGAATTGCAAAGGAGGCAATTTATCATGTTATAAAATATTTTAAAAGCAAGATTTGTGATACACTAAGATATGTGCTTTATTAATTCATTAAACAACAAAATCTAATGTCAGATCTAACATCTACCATGATTTTGAATTAGTAAGGAGCATAAACAATATTTTAAGATATCTATTATTGTAATGTGATACAAAAATCTTAGTGATTCCAATTGGTAATAAAATCACAGGTACAGCTACTACTACTGACGGTTATTTTGTGGAGATGGGTCTCCACTTACTCCATTTAGAGGTGAAAGAAATGCTAAATTTGTTTGAGGTTAGTGAAAATAAAGATGTAATTTTTTTCCCATCCAAGTTCACACACCCTCTGAATTCTATCCACAGATCCTCAAGGGTCCCCAGATTTGGAACTCCTGCTTTAAGTATTCCATCGTCTTCTATAAGGCATGGATGGCCCTGAGGGTACTGGGAAGTTCTGAGCAAAGAGCAAACAACTACTTCTGCACCTATTTGTCCCAGGCATGAAAGATCCTACTTGTTGGTAAGGTTGCTCTTACTAACTAGAATACAGGTGTTTTGCTTACTAATATGCACACAGCTCTGCCTTGCAAAGGGCCCTTGTACCATTCCTGAGAATCTTGGAGCTGGATTGGACTTTAAAGGTCATCTGGTACAAAAATGTCTGTCCCTAGAACTAGAGTTATTATGTGCCAGGCCCTCTGCCATATATGTTACTGCACCTGATTCTCGAAGCAACCCCATGAGGCAGATGTTATTATTCCGAGTTTATATAGACTCATTTGTTCATTCACAAAAAAGTATATTGGACACTTATTGTATAACTCTTAGTAAACTAGGTCTGTGCCTTAAATATAAGCACAGAGTACAGCAGGAAAGAAAAGCATAAATTCTATATTGTGATAAGTATTTTGAAAAGAACAAACAAGTGGCTGAGAATGGGACTCAAGGGGAACCTATTTCAAAAGACAGGGTTGTCAGTGGGGATCTCTCTGGGGAGGTAACATTTAAGCTGAAACCAGAGAAGGAACCAGTCATGCAAAAAGCAAGGGAAAGAATGTTCCAGGCCAAAAGAACAGCAGGAACAAAGGCTGTTAGGCAGGAAAATTTAACATTTTAAAAACATATATATTGTTTTAATTTCCTATTTTAAAAAAATTTTTAAATTTTTTTTTTTTTAAGATTTTATTTATTTATTTGACAGAGAGAGACACAGCGAGAGACGGAACACAAGCAGGGGGAGTGGGAGAGGGAGAAGCAGGCTTCCTGCGGAGCAGGGAGCCCGATGCGGGGCTCAATCCCGGGACCCTGGGACCACGACCCCAGCCGAAGGCAGACGCTTAACGACTGAGCCACCCAGGCGCCCCTAAAATTTTAAAATATTTTTAAATAAGCTCTGCACCCAATGTGGGGCTCAAACTCATGACCCTGAGATCAAGAGTCACATGCTCTACCGACCGAGCCAGGCAGGTGCCCTCCCTCTTAACCATTTTAAAGTATATAGTTGAGTAGTGTTAGCAATATCCACATTATTGTGCAACAGATCTCTAGTATTTTTTCATGTAAAACGGAAACTATAGCCATTGAACAACTCCCCATCTTACCCTCTCCCAAAACCCGGGCAATGAAAAATTCTACTTTCTATTTCTATGAATGTGACTACTTCAGATACCCCATACAAGTGGAGCCATATGTTATTTGTCTTTTTGTGATTAGCCCAGTATCCTCAAGGATGATCCATGTTGTAGCATATGTGACGATTTCCTTCTTTTTCAAGGCTGATTAGCATCCTACTACATCTATGCATCCACCCACCCAGTGGATATTTGGGTTGCTCCACCTCTTAGCTACTGTGAATAGTACTGCTATGAACATGAGGGTGCAAATACCTCTTCAAAATACTGCTTTCAGTTCTTTTGGATATATACCCAGAAATGGGATATCTTGATCATAGGGTAATTCTATCCATTTTTTGAGGAACCCCCATACTGTTTTCCATAGTGGCTGCCACATTTTACGTTCCCAACAGTGCGCAAGGGTTCTGAATTATCAACA
Source organism: Phoca vitulina (assembly GCF_004348235.1). Lineage (NCBI taxonomy): Eukaryota > Metazoa > Chordata > Mammalia > Carnivora > Phocidae > Phoca > Phoca vitulina. Next base: position 11,169,573 of record NW_022589757.1, read on the forward strand.
TCCTCCAAAACCCTTATGAGGGACCCAGCTTCCCAAGGCCTGCTACAGGAGCGCTTGCTATACATGCACATGAAGTGCAGATCAGAGGTGACAGGCATCTGGAAGAGGGCAAGGCTCTGTATAGGCCAGGTCATGGGAGCAGGGCTGGTGGAGGCGGGGGGGGCTGTCAAGGCATATGCCTAACCTTCAGTGGTAACCTGCTCAATGGTAATACTCCCTCCTGAAGGCAGAGGTCCAAATTACTCAACTGCCTCCTTATGGAAGGGCTGGGGAAACTTGCAGGGGTATCCTTCAATACGAGAAACCCAAGACTTGATCAAGCAACAAGTCCAAATGGGGACTGATTTAAATTGGTGATAGTCCCCATTTGGACTTGTTGCTTGATTGGATCCTGGGCTTCTCCAATAATCAAGGCTACCAGGTGTCTCTAATTAGAGTATACTCTAGCCAGCCCCCGCTCCCCACCTCCCCTTGGCAAAGCAGACCAGATTCTTCCAGCCTGCCTTCAGGGGACATTCCTCATAGGGAAGGTAGAGCCCACAATTAGGTATATGTCTTGAATCCAAAGAGCCCACACCATGACCTGACCTCTCCATGCCCTTGCCCTGTTCTAGGTACCTAGCTACCCTGACCTCTGCACCTGCACAGTAGGAACTCTGTCAGCCACCTTTGGACATCTGGGGCCCTCAAGGCCTGTGGAGTAAGGGGCAATCCTCAACACCTGCATTACTTCATATGAGAAGGAAACCTATCTCCCTCTCCCAAAATCGCTGTGAGGCAGAAGCCGAAATGAGGTACAGTCAGTCCCCATGTGGACTGGCTGTGAGATTGGGTCCCAGGTTTCTCTAAACAAAAGGTTCCTAAAACAAAGGTTCCTAAGCATCTCAGAGCATACAACCAGACTCCTCCACCTCTGCCTTCAGGGGAATTAAGTATATTTGCTTAGGTTAAGGCACGGAATAGGTAGATTCCAGGTACCTGTAATAGCCCCCTCTTGTGACCCAGCCTTGCTTGACATTGTCCTGGTCCAGGTCCCTGGCTCCCCTGACCTATGCCACCTGTGCATGCAGTCCTCACTGTGTCAGCAGGTCTTTGTCCACTGGGGGCCCTCCAGGACTCTGGAGCTCAGACTGGATGGTAAACATCTCAGTAACTCCAAGGTGGAGGAAGCCCACAGCCCAAAAATCTTTATGAGGTGGCAGCTTTAAAGTGTTGACAGTAAGTCCCTATTTGGACGGGCTGCCTGGTGGGTTCCCAGGCTTTTCCAGGATTCAAGGCTCCCAAGCTGTCTCTTATTGGAGTATCCTGGCCCTCTATCCAGCCTTGATGTGGCAACACCATCAAGACTCCTCCAGCTCTGCCTTCTTGTGGAATATGGACATTTGTGTAGGTTAGGTCTTGGAATTAGGCAGATAACCTTGTATCCCCAAAAACCCGCTCCTGTGAACCAGCCTTAGGGTGGGGGAGAGCCCAGCCCCCTAAAATCACTCTGAAGCAGCCACTGGGCATGGACCTGTAGAGGCTGGCCCACAGGAACAAACTCTTGGGGGGACAGGCCTATGCCCAGAAGCTAGCCCTTCCTGCACAGATGCCCATATTCCCCCTTAAGCAGAACTGGAGTATATTAGACTGCTTTGTCTGGTTGGGCTGGGCTGTTGTCTGGTGAATTCTCCAATAAGAAACCCCAGGGGGAAGTCTGGTTATGGTTAGAGCAAGGTCTTGACAATCAAAGCTTATGCCTAAGGACAAGCCCTAACCTACGCAATGAGGAATTTCCTCTGATAGTAGAGCTCAAGGTCACTCGACTGACTTGCTAGGGAGGGGCCATTAAGAAGAGACAGCTGGGAGCCCTGACCGCTAGAGAAGCCCAGCCCGATCAGGCAACAAGTCAAATGAGGACTGAATGTTGCCTATTTGCACCTGCTACTTCAGAGTGATTTTTCAGGAGGTAGGCTCTCTTTATTTGGGTGGCTATGCAGTTGGTTGGGGCTTGGACCTAGCTTCCCCAGTGTGGAGAGTTTTAGCTGCCCAAGGCCTGCTGAAGGGATATGTACGGCACATATGGGCACAGTGCATTTAAGGGTGCCAGGGAGGGGTGCCTGGGTGGCTCAGTCGTTAAGCGTCTGCCTTCGGCTCAGGTCGTGATCCCAGGGTCCTGGGATCGAGCCCCGCATTGGGCTCTGTTCAGCAGGGAGCCTGCTTCTCCCTCTCCCTCTGCCTGCTGCTCCCCCTGCTTGTGCTCTCTCTCTCTGTCAAATAAATAAAATCTTAAAAAAAAAAAAAAAATAAGGGTGCCAGGGATCTTGACCAGGGTAAGGGTCTGGAAAGTCGAGATCACAGGATCAAGCTCTTGTGGAACAAGGTATGGGCATAACTGTAAGCCCTAGCCTACACAAACACCCATATTCCTCATGAAGGCAGAGGAGGATGCTGGACTACCTTGCCAGGGTGGGCTGGACAGCTGGCTCACGTATCCTCCAATAAGAGATACCTGGAAGCCCTGGATACAAAAGCAGCCCAGAACTGGATCAAGAAGGAAGTCCAAATGGGGACTGACTGTTGCCAATTTGCAGCTGCCTCTGAGTGATTTCTAGGGGTGGGCTCCCTCCAAGCTGGAGGCATGCAGGTGGTTAGGGGAGGTCAGTTTCCCAGGTTAGCCTGGGCTACCCACAGCCTGCTACAGGGGTGTGTACTGTGTATGCATGTGCGGGGGAGGGGGGTGGGGTCAGGGTTGCCAGGTATCTGTACTGTAGCAAGGGTCAAGAGGCTGACACAAATGTAGACGTGTAAAGAACAAGGAATGGGCTTACTTTTAAGTCTTAGGCTATACAAATACACGTACTGCCCCTGGAGACAGAGCTGCAGCATACTGCATTCCTTCTGTCATTGTGTGCTGGGTGTCTAGCAGGTGTACCTCCAGTAGGAGACACCTGGGAGTCCCACTTGCTAAAGAAGCCAGAGCCTGATCAAGTAGCAAGTGCAAATGGGGACAATCAGCAATCTGTTGCCTCAGTGTGATTATTGGGGGGTGGACTCATTCCTTCCTGGAGGCTATGCAGCTGGTTGGGTCCAGTCCTAGTTCTCTGTGACTCTAGGACCCTGCTGTCCAAAGCCTGCTGAATGTGTGCATACAGCATATGCACATGCAGTGCTATTCAGGGAAGCCAGGGGTCTGCAACAGGACAGGGGTCGGGAGATGCTAGAGCACAGGAACTCTTAGGGGATAGGGTTTATGCCTAATTGAAAGCCCTACAAGCCAAATAGGGAATTCCCCATGAAGGCAGCCCTAAAGGTTATTCAACTGGCCTGCCATGGAGCATCCAAGCAGTCTGGCCAGGATATCCTCCAATAAGAGACACCTGGGAGCCCTGGTCACTGGAGAAAGCCGAGATCCCAGTAGGCAGCCAGTCTAAATGGGGACCGTCGTCCATTTGCAGCTGCTCCCTCAGAAGGATTTGGTGGGGGTTGGCTTTCTCCATGCAGGAGGCTATGTCGTGGTTGAGCTTGGCCAGAGATCCACAAGACAGTGTGGTCAGCACGTCCATGGGCCAAGCAGGTCAGGGTAGCCAGAAACCCGGAAAGGATCGAGTGCTGAAGAGGCCAGGTGACAGCAGCAGGCTCCTACGGGTACAAAATGTCAGCCTAATCACAAGGGTTTATCTACACATTGTGGAATATCCCCCACGATGGCAGAGCTGGAGTTTTTTTTTAACTGTCTCATGATGAAGAGGCATGAACAGGCAGAACAAGGTATCCTCCATTAAGAAATACCTGGGAGTCTTACTTCTTAGAATTCTAAGCCTGGGGTCCCTTCAAATAGCAACTCCACATGGAGCCTGATTTACACTCATTTCAGCAGCTACTCAAGGCAATTTTCAGTGGATGGGCTCCCTACCCTTGCGATAATGCAGATGGTTCTGGATGGGTCCTAGACCCACATACCTTAAGAGTTCCCGCTGCCTAAAGGCAGCTGATGGGGTACACACTATCCATGTGTCAGAACGAAAGGTCAGGGTAGCCAGGAACCTAGAACAGGGCAAGTGTCCAGAAGACTGAGATGAAGGAACGGACTCTTGGAATTACAAGGTATCTGACTAATTCCAACCTAACCTACACAAATGTGCATACCACCACTGAAGGCAGAGCTAGAGTAACCTGGCCTGCCTTGCCAGGGCTGAATCTGATGGCTTGTTGGGGTATCCTCTAATAGGAGATACGTGAGAACGTTGACTGCTATAGAAGCCAGGGACCCTGGCAGATAGTCCACATGGGGACAGACAGCCACTCTTTTCAGCAACTGCCTCCAAGTAATTTTCAGTGGGTGCGTTCATTCCAATGCAGGTGGTTGAAGATGGGCCCTAGCTCTACAGGCGTGGAGGGCTCCAGCTGCCCTAGGGCAGCAAACAGGGATGTACTTAGCATGCACAGGTTGCTTAAGTCAGGGAAGCCAGAAACGTGGGACGGAGTAAGTGTCTTGAAAGGACAGGACACAGATTGGGGTAACAGGAGTACATGGGATCTGCCTATTATAGAGTTTAACTTACACAAATGGGTATAATACTCCTAAAAGTAAAGCTCGGGGAATATGGACTTCCTTGCCAAGACATGATGGCCTGGATAACCTCCAATAACAGAAACCCAGGAGCATTGCTTGCTGGAGAATCCTGGGATACCATTAGACAGCAAGTATCAATGGGACGATTACCAGTTTAAAGCTCCTTTGCTGAAATATTTTGGGTGAGAGATTGCTTCACCCTGAGGACATTCAGGTGGTTGAGATCTGGCCAAAGCTCCATAGGCCTGGAGTAGCCCTGGCAGCCCAAGGCCAGCCGTCAGAGCACAGGGAGCACAAACTCAGGATAGTAGAAGACCTAAAACAAGGCAATGTCTGGTAAGCACGGTCGGAGAAGAGGGCTATTTGGGGATAATGACATTTGCTTTATCCCAAGCCATAATTTCAAAAAATGTAAATATTCCCCTTGAAGACAAAGCAGAAAAACTCTAGACTCTATGCCAGGGCTGCATCTGGTGAGGTGGCCTGGCTATCTCCCAAAAGAATACATCAGGGAGCATTGATTACCAAAGAAGCAGGAAACCTGATCATGCAGTCAGTCCAAATGTGAACTGAATGTTTCATAATGGTTTCTGGGGTGTGAGATCCTATCACCTTGGAGGTTGAGCACATGGTTCTTCACTAAGAAGCCCACAGTCCTGTAAAGTTACAGCTGCAGTCCCTGGGATGACAAAGTGCATACTGGGCCCTCACCTGGCACCCAGCACAGGAGAAGTGCCTGCAGAGGCCAGGTAGCTGGTGCCTGCTTTCAGGTGTGTGAAAACTCTGCCTAATTCCAAGCACAAACATTCAAAACTATGAAAGATCCCAATGAAGGCAGAGCTAGAAAAATCTGGACTGCCTTGCAAGGGCAGGTATGAGTAAGACACACAGGATAACCTCTAACAGAGATACCTGAAAGCCTGACTGTTGGAGGAGCCCAGGACACAATCAAGTAGTTGGTCCAAATGGGGACTGAAAGTTCCCAGAATCAAAAGGAGCCTAAGAAATATTTTTCAGGGTATAAGCTCTTCACACCCTGAGTCCATTCAGTTGCCAGAGATCATTCAAAACTTTAGGGACCTGGGATGTTCCCTGAAAACCAAGGCTTGCTAACAGGCTGCAGACTGCCCATGCATAGGAGGTGGCAGCTGAGAGGAGCAAAATGACAAGACAGGCTTGGCTCAGAAAAGGGGGCTATTTAGGGCCCTTGGCATCTGCCTCATTCTAAGCCTTACCCTACATCGATGCTCATAGTTCCCCAGAAGGCAGAGCTGGAGAAAATGGCCTACCCCGCTGGACTGGGGCTAGAGCCTGGACCCCAGGCCCCACCAAGCAGTGGTGCTACCTTCCAGTAAGACACACCCTGCACTACAGAGTGGTGGAGAAGCCAGCAACCCAGCCTGGGACTGGCTGCCTTCAGTTTCCAGCTGCTACCTTGGAAGGCCTCTTGGGGCCGGGATCCCTACACCCACAAGGATCAGCAGGTAACTGCACAAGCAGGGGCTCCACAGGCCTGGAGGGCCCGTAGTGCACATGCACGAGCCGCCCAAGTCAGGGCAGTCAGGGGCCAGGAGGAGGGCAAGTGTCTGGAGAAGCAGCCGGGGAATGGGCTGTCCCGGCTACAAGGCATATATATAAATCCCAGATGCAACCTACTCCAGTGTGCACAATCGCCCTGAAGGGAAAGCTGGAGGGCGACTGGACTGCCAGGTGGCCACCTGGGGCAGTGTTCAACAAGACACACCTGGAAGCCTCATTACTGGTAAACCTGGGGTCTCTGGCAGCCGGTCCAAAGGGGGACCAACTGCTGTCCAAAGAAAGCAGCGCCCTAAAAAAGGTTTGCTGGGGGCGGTGGGCTCCTACAGGACTGGAGGCTTGGCAGGTACTTAGGGACCAACCACAACTCCCCTGCTGGAGGGCCCCAGGTGCAGGCTACCCGGATGCATACTGCACCTGGGCCAGCTGAGGATGTCAGGGGAGAAGGGCCCTGGATCAAGGCCGGTGTCTGGTGATGCCAGGTCACTAGTGCAGCCTCTGAGGGGCTGGGAGGCACATCTCATGCTCATGGCAAGCACCAACCTTTCAAATACACAGATTCCTTTTGGGGGCAGAGATGGAGGAGTCTGGACTTCATCACCAGAGCGGGGACTACTTTTAAAAGCCCCAAACGGGAAACAATCCAAATACCAATGACAAAATGGAGAAATGAATGTGGTAATAGTCACATAAGGATACTACACCACACTCTAAAGGAACAATGTACACACTATGGATGAAACAAAGATCATGTTAATGAAAGAAAAAAACACAAAGAATACATTTTTTAAGATTCCATGTATACAAAGAACAAAAATGGGCAAAACTAAGCTGTACTGACTGAAGTTAGGATACGGGTTATCCTTGACAGGAGGAGGAGTTACTGGAAGGAGGTAAGAGGTGGACTTTCTGGGGGGCTACAAGTGTTCTGTGTTTGATGAGAGTAAAAGAGTGTGTTTAATTCAGGGAAATTCATCGAGCTACACACTTATGACAGACCCATTTTTCATTGAAAAGAAACAATTTTTAAAGGACCCATCCCTCCTCCCTCCCCAACCTTTTGTACCTCCTACCTTCAGGAGTCAAGATGCTTTTGACCTTCTGCAGGAAAGGCTGGTCCACAAAAGCTGCTGGTGGACAACTCATTCCCAGTGTTGGGTCCTTACTGTCGACATCAAACATGACGACATTGTAGCGGGGCCGTCCTGGGAAAGAGAAGCAAACAAGTCTTTGTCTAAGACCATCTACTTTTCCCTGTGACCTGTGGTGGCCGCAGGTGGCTAAGTCAGAAGGATGACATGGAGGCTGTGGTTTGTCTGTGTAAGGGCACTGACGTCACTGTCCAGGAGAGTCGCTGTCCGTCAGGGTTCTGCTGTGAGCACCCCACATGACAGACAGGGCTTTTTTTTTTTTTTTTAAAGATTTTATTTATTTATTTGACAGAGAGAGACACAGCGAGAGAGGGAACACAAGCAGGGGGAGTGGGAGAGGGAGAAGCAGGCTTTCAGCTGAGTAGGGAGCCCGATGCGGGGCTCGATCCCAGAACCCTGGGATCATGACCTGAGCCGAAGGCAGACGCTTAACGACTGAGCCACCCAGGCGCCCCAACAGACAGGGCTTTTACTTGATCTTTTCCTCCACATTTAAAAGCACCTTCCATAAGCACACACATTCATGGGATCCGTGCTAGCATGATTACTACTTGGTTAAGAGTCCATCTATACCAGTAATATTCAATCCCAGCAGAACATTACGGTCACCTGGGAATATTCAAAATACTTCAATATTTCAGGGTCAAAAACCCTGGTGTGGGAAAGAACAGGTGGAAGGGGAGATAGGAAACCTCAGGTATTTTTCTTAAACTCCCAGGTAATTCGAAATACAGGCAGAATTGAAAACTATTGATTTAGGCAAAGCAGCTGCCTAAGTCTTTTGGAGCTGACCCAGCAAATGCTTGCAGGAGAAAATGTTCTCAAATTAAAGTTAGTGTATCTTTTCTAGTACTTGAACAATAGCTGGCTCAAGAAAGATTTTACTAAATGGGTGAGAAAGAACTGATGAAGCATCAGATGCACTCCTTGCTATAACGGAAATAGTTTTTACAAGGGGTAAGCTTGCAATGCTACTGACTTTCAGCAAACTGTGAGACTATGATAATGATTATTCAATAATTAATGAATACTGACACAGGACTACTGCATGCCCATTACTGTGCATGGCACAGATCTCGTTTTGGTTTCTTAGAGAGCAGAACACGTTGGCTTGTCAAAGTCCAAGGATAACCACTGCCCACATTTGTAGCAGTGAGCCCTCCAATAATCTGGAAGGTGGTTGTTAGAAACGACTGCCAGGCTGTTCAAAACTGACTGATGGGCAGTATTGATGGCAACACATCACAGACTGAGTGCCTGCCATGAGCCTAGTGCAGTTTTAAATATTTCCCATGTACTAGCTGTGTTGGGCCTGGGCCCCAGCCTCAGAGAGGTAACCTGTGAGACTCTTGATATATACTTAAGTTCAGTTTGCAATTAAAATTCCTGCACCATCTGTCCATCCCAGCACCAAAGTACTCACTCCAGGCATCCTGTTTTGCCATACCCGAACTGGGAGATGCTCTGATCCAGTGAGAACCAGAGGATCAGTTATGGAATGGGCAGACCAGGAAGGGTGGGTAGCCCGAGCTCCCAGTTCATTTAACTGAACCAACCTGACTGACTTCTCCCTGAGGGACTCCTGTTCCGGGAAGCACCAGTCCCCAGGAGCCTACATACAAAGAGGCAAAAGAACCACAGGAGCTATTGCAGAACATTAATATGCCTTTTGTCCTAAGTCTGAGATAGGAAATATTAGAGCAAAACGGAGCCCTAACTCCAGCAGCAGCACAGCCATCAGAATTCCCGCTGAGTAGCATCTGCTTCAGGGTTTCTCAACCTCAGCACTACTGACATTGGGGACAGATAATTCTTTGTCAGGGGTGGCTGTCCTGTGCACGGTAGGACGTTTAGCAGGATCTTTGGTCTCTATTCACTCACTGTCAGAAGCACCCTCACCCTGCGGTTACAAGGACCAAAGACGTGTGTGTAGACACTGCCCGATGCCCCCAGGTGTACAGCCACTGATCTACACGAATGCTGTTTGGCTCTCTCTCTGCTTCACCCGCAGCTCAAAGACTAAAAAACAGGGCGCCGGGGTGGCTCAGTTGGTTAAGCGACTGCCTTCGGCTCAGGTCATGATCCTGGAGTCCCGGGATCGAGTCCCACATCAGGCTCCCTGCTCAGCAGGGAGTCTGCTTTTCCCTCTGACCCTCCTCCCTCTCATGCTCTCTGTCTCTCATTCTCTCTCTCGCAAATAAATAAAATCTTAAAAAAAAAAAAAATTAAAAAAAAAAAAAGCCTAAAAAACAACTCCCAACACACACCCCAACTTTTCTTCCCCTTCTCCTCACCCGGCTACAGACCTTAGGTTCCTTGGGAGGATGAGGAAGTGGCAAGGACACAGAGTCAGAAGAGAACCAGGAGAAAAGCCCACTGAGCTGTCAGCACCCCAAGGGCAGAAATGGTCAGTTTTATGTGTTGCTGTACCCCAGCCCCTAGCACAGTGCTGGGCACATGGCTGGCACTCTAGATTTACTGAGTCAATACATCAACCGATGAATGAACAAATCAACGGGGGAAAGACTGGGACAATGCTAATTGTTCGAGATGAATTCTAGAGGCCCTTGCAGGCCTGCCGACTTTGGATGACTCTTCCCTCAACAACCCTCCAAATTCTCCAACTGCAGTACCTTCTCTTCCTGCCAGGCTGGTAATATAGTCCAGTCCATCTGCAATATGGACCTTCATCCGGTCGCTCTGGAAGAAGCCAAACCACCGGCTGGCCACTTCCAACATGGAGGGGTCGATCTCCACAGCATCAATGTAGGTCTTCGGGAAATGATCGTGGACAAACAGGGAGAGGCTGTCCCCAGCCAGGCCTACCACCAACAATGCCAGTGGGGTCTCTGCAATAAAGGAATAAAGCATCATTTGACAATCTGCTCACTGAAAGCTTTGTACCAGCCTTGGGGAGGGTAAAGGAGGGAGCTGGATTATTGGCTCTGCCCAGGGGATACAAGATTTAGAGGCCCAGCCTCTCTGTCTCTTCCCAGAGATTTAGGGGCAAATCTGACATCTGAAAATTCAACCGTGGCCTCACAATCCTTCCTTTACTAGATCCAGAAGCTGTGTGTTATTATTACAGACCCTTAAAGATCCCAAAGCACTCAGCTGACATCATACCAAGAGTCCCCACCATAAGCATTATTAGACTTCCCCTAAGAACTGGGAGGGACAATGGCCAACATCTCACTCATGATCACAAGGCAATGTAGATGCAATGCCCTCTGCCCAGCTTTCAACTCAAAGGCCACAGCTGCCCTCTCAGAAACATCAACCAACCGAAGGCAATCCATCCAAGTTCCAGAAATCACAGGAAAATAAAGGCCCAAATCCTAGTCCTAAGTACAGAGAAACCTCAGCAATCACAGGCAGACAGAAGAAGAAATAAGAAAGAATCACTGAAAGGAGACATTAAATGTAAGATTAATATCTGAGGATTAAACCTAAGACCTAAGAACTGAGACTCCAGGGACATACATCAACACCAAGAAAGGCCAAAAGTACAGGATGTTTCAGTAACATACTCAGGACTTTGGGTGAACAGTTACAAGCCTAGACAGAAAAATGAACATTTTTGCTACTGTGGTCAGATCCAAACCTGTTATTAGTAATAAGGCTATGACTGTTCTACCTATAATACAGATTTTTTAATTAAGTAGAAATTTAAGAAAGCATTGCATCTGGTGCTCAAATAATGCATTACTGAAAGCCAGAAATTCTTCTTAAGTGCACAGGAATTTCTGGAGTCATGATTTTTAAATGTTCCTTCTGGTTACATGGGTAGACACATATGCAAACACTCATCAAGGGCTCCTGGGTGGCTCAGTCGTTAAGTGTCTGCCTTTGGCTCAGGTCATGGTCCCAGGGTCCTGGGATCGAGTCCCGCGTCGGGTTCCCTGCTCGGCAGGAAGCCTGCTTCTCCCTTTCCCACTCCCCCTGCTTGTGTTCCCTCTCTCACTGTGTTTCTCTGTCAAATAAATAAATATAATCTTAAAAAAAAAAACAAAACTCATCAAACTGAACAACTTAAAATCTGTGTACTTTATGTATCTCACTGAATACATTTTATACTTTAATATTTTAAATAAATGAAAATATTTAGACATCCACAGGTGCAGCCATTTTGAGATTACAATCTTGAGTTTCAGGGAAAAGCTACTGGATGTTTATTAACTTAGAAGAAGATTGGGAAGAAGAAGACTATGAATATATGTGCATTTTTGGTCTGTAATCGCTGTGCTCAAACCACAAGACAGCTGTCATCTTACAGGCCCCCTCCTGTGGCAGGCAGCGGAGTCTCCCTCACCTAGGAGCAGCTCCGGGTTTCTGAGCAGGGCAAGGCCCGCAACCATTGCTTTGTGGGGTTCACAGCACAGGTAACTCTTGTCAATGGACTGCCCTGGGGCTGTGGGGAGGTCCTCTGGAGTGTCAGCAGGCCGCTGCTTCTTCCTGTCCTTTTTCCGTTTCTTCTGGGCTAAAGAGAGATAGAGATGATGAGGTCCTATGTTTGGCACTCTAGTTCGTGGAAAGCAAGCCATACCAGCAGCACTGTGCCGTAGGGAGCTTGATCCAACTCAAGAACCCAACTGCTAAATATACACATATTTTGTGACTTGGTTGACATGTTGATTCTTTGAAATCTGCCTATGGTGGCCATTTTTATGCCACAGAAATTAACAAACATATGAGGGCTTTTTTCCCCCCCTGAAAACACAGTTGTTAAACATTTCACACATACCACTGCAGACCAAAGACTCAGAAAAGGAAAAGTGGGGTGCCTGGTAGCTCAGTCGGTTAAGCGTCTGCCTTCGGCTCAGGTCATGATACCAGGGTCCTGGGATCAAGTTCCACATCGGACTCCCTGCTCCTTAGGAGTCTGCTTCTCCATCTACCCCTCCCCCCTGCTTGTGCGCTCTCTCTCTCTCTCTCTCTCTCTCTCACTCTTTCTCAAGTAAATAAATAAAATCTTAAAAAAAAAAGGAAAGGAAAGGAAAAGTGGCAAAAACGCACCCAAAACCCTGGGAAAACTGAACTGGGGAGTCCTAGCCCCTTGACACTGAGAAATAGAAGGACACTAACAGGAACAATTTATTCATAAATCCTTTCAGAGAAGAAGGACTTAAAGTCACTAATTACCTCTTCCATGCCAATTACTATACTAGGACTTCTAGTTATTTAACTCTTATAACAACCTTATAATACCCATGTTAGACAGATGAAAAACTGAGGATCTGAACAGTTAATGATTAGGCCCAGAAATAGTACAAGCTGCAGTCAGGATGTGAACCTGGGACTGCCTATCCCCAACGCCTATTGCCTTTTACTGTACTGTACAGACAGTAAGACACACAGTCCTGCAGGAGGAGGAAATCACAAGTGCTCACCAAAGGGGAGAAATCCTATTAAGGCCCCACTACTTTCCCTCTGATATATAGTAACCAGATATTCGTTTTCTACTCTATATTTTGATTTTTGAATTGATTACACTGAACAATGGACTGAGCCACCCAGGTGCCTTTATTCTGCTATTTTCTAAAGCCAAACTTAAAACACACGTTGTTGGGCGCCTGGGTGGCTCAGATGGTTGGGCGTCTGCCTTCGGCTCGGGTCGTGATCCCGGGGTCCTGGGATCGAGTCCCGCATCGGGCTCCCTGCTCCTTGGGAGCCTGCTTCTCCCTCTGCCTCTCTCTCTCTCTCTCTCTCTGTCTCTCATGAATAAATAAATAAAATCTTTAAAAAAAACAAAACACAAGTTGTTGCCTCCCTCTCTGTGGAGCAATCGCCCATTGAGCCTTCAAAATTCGGCCCCAATGTCACCACCTCTGGAAAAGCCTGGTGGGAAATGCATAAGCCTGGGACTGAATGGGGCTGAGTTTAAATTCCCATGTGACCACTCACTACATGTATGATCTTGGACAAGAAACTGGCGCTCAGAGCCGCAGTTTCCAAATCAATACAATGAAAGAACCTTACAGAGTTATTATGAGATTTCAACTGCTGAAGGCACACACACACACACAGCACTCAGCATAAGTCTTGGCACTGAGAGCATCCTCCACGAATGTTACCTTCCTATCCTCTTTCTTCCCCACCTCCAGCACACTTCGTCTCCATCAAACCCCTAGCATTGAACTTAGCAGTTGTCACTCCTGGAACGTGCCTTAGGGTTCCTGTTGCTTATGAGCTGAGCACAGGGCCTGAAATTCAGCGTGCCAGCAACAACCACTCCGTTAACAGAATCATCTATCAGTAAAGCCACGGGTTTTCTCTGCTCTACAGACATGGACAGTGACAGAAACGCACACCATTGCTCGAGGAGCCGATCGCTAGCTTGGACTACCCAGTCACTCTTCCAGTGAGATTACTAAGTCAAGGATTGCTGGGAGCAGGAGGTCTCTTACCTGAAAACCTTTAAAAGAACATTTTAAAATTGCCTTTTAGCCGAGTGACGCACAGAATCCGGAAAATATGGGCCCCATTTGTTACTAAAATACGGGCCTGTCGCTATCCACCAAGCGCAGGGTTAAAGTGCTCGTTCCCACATTCCCGAGCACACACTCGGGACCGCCGCGCCGCGCTCACCTTCTCTCTGGGTTTGATGTATTTGTGCAGCACCCCGCACAGCTCCAGGTAGCTTCCATACCACTCGAAAGCTCTCCTTCCTCGCTGCTGGAAGAACTCCCAATAGTCCGCGGAGCCAAACTCCTTGCAGCTTTTGGGTAAGAGGTTCATATTGTCACTGTCCGAGCGGCGCCTTCAAGACCCTCCTACTCGCCCTCCGAGGTACCATCGGTTAGGCTTCCACACACGCTGGCGCCGGGCCCCTGCAGTGGAATTCTTCCCACGACCAAGAACCACGCTGATTTATCCCCCGCTCAAAACCCAAAGGGATGACGCTTACACGCCAGCCCCACGCGCGAGACACTGAACCCAATACACGCTCACCCGTCCTCCCGGCTCACAGCCCCTGCCGCACGTGCGGAAGCCCTCACACTCCCTCGGAGCGGGGTTTCCGAACCCACAGTCATATCCGGGTGCCAGGCGTCGCGATTGGTCGGCCACGCAGACCCTCCCAGCGTCTCATTGGTCACCGCTTTTCGCTCCTGGCACCTCATTGGCCGAGACGCGCTCGCCACACGCAGGCGGAGTCGTCGCGGCGGCGGAGCGTTCCCCTGCGTGCGACAAAGGGGGCGGGGCCACGGGCCTGAGTCCGGGCGGAGGAGGCCTCGCTGGCTCGTCTGCAGATTGCCTCCGAGCGCCGCGCGAGGGCAGCCCTCCCCGGTCTGAGCTTTTCCTCAGCGGCGGAGGCCGCCCCAACCTCTTGAGATCTGTGTTCGCTTTCGGTCCGAGCGGGCCTCGTGGCCACTTCTCATCTTGAAGGGCCGAGCGCGGCCGGCGGGGCACGCGGGGAGGACGAGGCCCCGGAAAAGAAAAACCAGCAGAAGGACGTGAGGCAAGGAATGAGTAGAGCCGGTCCTTAGCAGAAGAAAGCCATCCTAGCCAGGTTATCTTCTGCGTCTCCCGCCCCACCCTCCCTTAGTTTAACCACTTGACTTGGATAATTGAGGTTTATTTTGGAGAAAACTGGCCCTGGGCGGTATTTTTTCTGCACCAAAATGCAGGATTCCTCTATTAATGTAGTGACGTGAAAATTCACAAGAGGAATAGCAACCACGTGTACAGAGGTGCCTCCTCACCTTCTTCTCCCCCCAAAGCACAACATGCAAATTTCAAACTCATTTTGACAATCAGCCTCCTTAGGTTGTCATTCCGGTGTCATCTATCAGTAGTTGCTACTGCTTACTTGATGTGTTCAGTGAACAAACTGTACTTTCCGATGCCCGTCTTATCCTAATACCCCAAGGAAGTTCCTGTGACCGGCACATGTGCCAAATATGAGCATCGCTGGGCTTTTCACAACACTATAAACTGCGGAGGGAATGTACAGACCGAGCAGGACACATATGCGTGGAATGGGCATCTATAGTCTGGGCTATTGTAGACCTCACGAGCAGAGGTAGCCAAAAGGACTATTAATCGTTAAAGTGGACTTAAACTTTGGTTTAAGAGAGTAGTTCTCAAATTTTGGCATGCATCAGAATCACTTGGAAGACTTACTAAAACAGATTGCTGAGCCCCACTTCCAGAGTTTCTCATTGATCAGGACTATCCTGAGGTCTAAGGATTTGCATTTCCAGCAAGAGTGATGCCAATGATTGGTCCAGGACCACACTTAGACAACTACTGTTTCAAAATATAAGAGAAAAGTCACAACGACTTTAGTTCCCACTCCACAACTTTGACAGGTTACTCTAAAAGCCCTCTACAAGCGACATCAAAGAAAATCTATCCTCATGTACCACCTGTTGAGTTCATATTGTTTCCTTTCAACAAAGGAACTGGAAGGAGCCTCTGAGGTGGCTTCAGCTACTACATCATGTAGAGTTCCTACTGAGTGAGCTATGGGTCCTTTCAGAAAACGCTGACTGAGAGCTGAGGACACTGTTTTAGCCTGAAGTGCTTCACAGTACCAAAAGTAAAAACATTTAAACAACAAATAAAAAAACACAGCCTCTGCCCTCTCTGCTGAGGATTTATTAAATTCATCAAACATTTAAATTGCCTAAGATGAACCAATCTTTGTGATAAAGCTAAGGATACAGTGGTAAGCAAGGCAGTCACCTGGTAGACACACATCAAACAATTACAAAAATAATCTGTATGAGGGTTGTGGTGAATGCTGTGAAGAAGTATAAGGTTCTGTAACAGCAGATACCTTCCAGACCTCTTCTGCTCTGGAGGTGACCAGAGAAGGCTATCCTGAGAAGGGACAAAAAGTTTCTATAATCGGTCAGTTTTGGTAAATACTGCACATCTGAACTTGTTCTAGTAGTATCAGCATGACATAGGTAAGAACCAAGTATTTCACCCTCTGAAGATCTCTTCAGGAACCTTTGGCTCCTGCTTTTCCCTCTGTCTCTATTGTCCTGTTAATGGCTCGATATTGGAAAAGGTAGTAAGAGGTGATTTCTGTCATAGCCCAGGCACCAGCCCCTTGTTTAATGCCCTAAAAAATACAATTGTTGTTTGCACTGTGTTTCAGACCAGGAGGATAAGTAACTTACCCAACCTCACCTGTGCCTGCTCCGTTCTTAGAGCTTAAGGAAGCAGCAACAAACAGAGCACTTTAAGCTAAAAGTCGCTACAGCTGGGAGGCCTGGGTGGCTCAGTCGGTTAAGCCTCTGCCGTTAGCTCAGGTCATGAGCTCATGTCATGATCCCAGCATCCAGGGATGGGGTCCCCCATAGGGCTCTCTGCTCAGTGGGGAGCCTGCTTCTCCCTTTCCCTCTGCAGGCAGCTCTCCCTGCTTGTGCTCTCTCTCACACTCTCTCTCTCTGTCAAATAAATAAATAAAATCTTAAAAAAGGGGGGGGCACCTGGGTGGCTCAGTCGTTAAGCGTCTGCCTTCAGCTCGGGTCATGATCTCAGGGTCCTGGGATCGAGCCCCACATCGGGCTCCCTGCTCTCCGGGAAGCCTGCTACTCCCTCTCCCACTCCCTCTGCTTGTGTTCCCTCTCTCTCTGTGTCTGTCTCTGTCAAATAAATAAAATCTTTAAAAAAAATAAAAAGTCACTACAGATTTCCTGAAGTGTATGAATGACTCTTGCAGAAATACTTTAGATAAAACATTAGACTCTGTCTTTTAAAAACTTATATTTCAAACATAGTTCTCTCAAGGTTTGACTATAAAATATAATTAAGCAGTGTGAATCATTAGTATAGTTAGCTTAAGCCAATTAGATAGTAAAACGGTTTGTGTTTTATTAGGATCTCCAGAGTGGTTACCAGTGTGCTTTAAAATGCAAAGTGAGTGTAGATAAGGTCATTCAATGTCGTGGGGTTTTTCCCTTAAATTATAAATCCAGACCATCTCAATATATAATTTGCAATTACTAGTCTTACATAATTTAAACAGGTTTTAGCAACAATATTCAATTAATTGATCGTTGCTAAAATAATTGCAAAATGAGGCATAGATAATAAAGGCATTTCTGACAATGAGGGAGACAGAATATGCGATACGGCATGTGATAGTCAGAATAACATTCCCCCATAGACGTGTATGTCCTAATTCCCAGAACTTGTGAATAAATTAGGCTACATGGAAAGGGGAATTAAGTTTACTAAGCACCTGACATTAAAATCAGGACACTAGTCTAGATTATCCAGACGGGCCCAATGTAATCACAAGAATCCTTAAAAGTGGAAGAGGGAGGCGGAAGAGGGAGAACCAGAGAGGTGGTAGCATGAGAAGGATCGGTACAGCATCACCGGCTTTGAAGATGGAGGAGGGGGCTGGGAGCCAAGGAAAGGGCCTGCCAGCCTATGAAAGCTGAAAAAGCCAAGGAAAAGTATTGTCCCTTAGAGCCTCCAGAAGGAACTCAGCCCAGTACACACCTTGATTTTAGTCCAGTAGGACCCCATCAGGCTTCTGACCTCCAGACCTGGAAGACAATAAATTTGTATTAAGTTATTAAGGTTCTGGTAACTTGCTACAGTAGCAGGAAATACTACAGAGCACGGTCAGGAGAGGGTATGTGTGGTCGGGCAGAAGGTTACGCTGGGAAGAATGCAGCAGAAGATAAAACTGGGAACTGAGGTGAACGGCACTTCAGTTTTGAGAAGTCTTCCATTCTGAGCATTTAGATGAGAGCTGTCAGGCCTTAAGAAGCCAATGGACAACTAGGGTCATGACAGAAAGAACTGATAGGAGAGAAGTTTTCAGGAAGAACAGAAGCATCTGATGTCTGATCCTGTCTAGGGAATAAAAGACCCGAGGACTCAAAATGGCATCCACATTGGCCTCTGGATGACTGGGGAAATTGCCTATACAAAGGAACAGGGAAGGAGAAAGGAGGTCATTTGTAGAACTGTTGCTTGAGAGGAATTTAGAGGCCATCATGCTAGCCACAGCTGGCTACAAGCCAGTCTCCCCACCCTGCAGGCCTGTCCCAGGGCTCATACCCTTCCAAGTGGACTTAGTGGTCCAGGCCATGAGAATACTTCATGCGTGGGGTGTAAAGCTGTTTAAAGGGAATCTCTCCTTGGTGTCCAGGGAGTGGCTCATCCAGTGCTGGAAGTAATTTCAGACTGGAAGTCTTTGCAAATGATTTTGTTTTCCACATTTGAGAAGTTAAGAATTGAATGTCTCTTGTGTCTTAGAAGAATGGAAGGCAGGCATGACATTCTAGGATAATGTACCATTTTATTAGCTGGCATCGGCACTTTCTTAAAGGTATTGTTGACCTGAGAAGTAATGCTCAAGCTGACATTGGATTCCTAAGATGGGGATAATCATAACAGTATTTTTTAGTTTGTGTAGCACTTGTACTTTGCCATGAATTTCCTTGCACATTACCGTGAATTTGCAGGATGGACACACATGGACACACACACATCATTGAGGCAAAACTCCTAATTGATTAAAAATAAATTTAAGGGCACCTGGGTGGCTCAGTCAGTTAGGCGGCTGCCTTCGGCTCAGGTCATGATCCCAGGGTCCTGGGATCAAGTCCCACATCGGGGTCCCTGCTCGGTGGGGTGTCCGCTTCTCCCTCCCCCTCTGCCTCCTGCTCCCCCTGCTTGTGCTCTCTCTCTGTGTGTCAAATAAATAAAGTCTTAAAAAATATTTAAATAAATAAATTAATTTTAAAAAGTTATGTATGATGGGAGTGAATTTAGCCAGCCTGCCTCTGGGTATTATATTTGATTCCCAGGATTCGCTTTGTTCAATAGTTTCTTCTGTCCGTGTGGACATCTGTGGGTGCACTGGTTTCCCGATAATGGGTGGACTGCATATCGACTTTTATGGGAGAAAGCAAAGGGCATAGCAGAACAGGCAGGTTGTTTGCCTTTGGGGCCAGTGGGCAATAACATTTTGAAAACTAGAGGGAATGGTGCCAAGGGTGATGGCCTGTGCCTGTGCGTCAGACCCCTACTGAGGAGGCTCCCAAGGCCTCTTTTTGCTTCTCATCTTTGTTTTTTGCAGCCTGGATATTGGGAAAGATTCCAGGAGTACACCATCACAATGTTTTCTCCATAATTCTATTCTAAACTTCAGTTCCTTTGCGGGAAAAGAAAAAACAAACCTTGGAAAACCAAGCTGTTTTTTTCTAAACTCTAGCACTCAGCACATCTACCATGAGCATCTCATGTATCCCATTTTTATTGAATATTCTCTGTCCTCTGCCCATAACAGAATATTTTTCTACCACCAAAGAGAAGGACTTTAAAATAGCACTTAATGAATAAAAATCCCTAAGTGCTCCACCCAAGATAGATTTTTTTTTTTTAACTTTCAGGTTGAGATCCTTGAAAGAAACCCGGAGCCCAAAATTCCCGGTAGTCCAACAAAGGAGTCGTACATAATCCTTCTGTAAAACTGAAACACTTCTCCTGCCCTGAGAGTGCAAGAGAGGTCTTCTCCTAAGAAGAATCTCAAATTCTGGGGCCAGAACTCTTCAGGGCCCTGAATCCATGTCGTCTTTCAACAGTAGATCTTTATGCTGATTGTTCTGACACAGAGAAGGAATGAGTTTTCCCCAGGATGTGGCAATTGCATCCAAACCGCAGCTCTAGTGTTTGAAGACTCAACAGAGAAATGGCCTCAGGAAACGTGGCCTGAGTATTTCTGGAGCTAGATGGCAGGAAGGGGCACCTAAATGGCTAAAGTTAAGCCCCTTTCTTTATGCCAAACTATACAGCATAGAGGTAAGAACATGGGATTTGGAATCAGAGTTCTAACCGTTTCTCAGCGTGTGAATTTGGTCAGACTTACTGCTTCCAGATCCTTTGCCTGATGGCCTCTACTGTTCCTGCCCAGCACAATCCATTTACTACTCAGCAGCCACCATGGATTTTCAAGTATATATATAATAGCATTTTTTCCTTTGAGATACACCTCACAAAATTCACTTTTTAGAAATGTACAGTTCACTATGGACTCTGAGGAACAAACTGAGGGTTCTAGAGGGGAGGGGGGTGGGGGCATGGGTTAGCCTGGTTATGGGTATTAAAGAGGGCATGTACTAAATGGAGCACTGGGTGTTATACGCAAACAATGAATCATGGAATACTACATCAAAAACTAATGATGTAATATATGGTGATTAACATAACATAATAAAATAAAATTTAAAAAATAAACGCTCTACCGACTGAAAAAAAAATGTACAGCTCAGTGGTTTCTAGTATATTCAGTGATGTGTGACCATCACCACCACCTAATTGCAGAACCTCTCCATCACCCCGAAAAGAAATACTCTACCTACTAGCAGTTAGTTGTATTTTCCCCTCCCTGTACCCTCTTGATGGGGTTTTGGAATTTGGGTGAGGTTCAATGGGGTGGAGTCCAGAGCCGACAACCAAGAAAGAATTCTTGAGACGTCTTTGGTGCAAAATGGTGGTTTATTAAAGCACGGGGACAGGACCCGTGGGCAGAAAGAGCTGCTGCACCGGGGTTGTGAGAAGTGGCTGATTATATACTATGGGGTTGGGGGAGGTAAGGAAAAAGGAAGGTTTCCGAAAGAACTTTCATATGCTAAAGAGGACCTACACGATACCGGAGGCCTTGCCATTGTCAACTTAAGGTTGTTTACCCTCTAGTAAGGCATTAACATGAAGATAGTTGGGAGCTTCCTGGAGGAACATTACAACATTCTGCCTGCTTCAATTATCTGTCAATGGGCTGCAGGTTATAAGGCCACTTAATTTCCTTCTGGAAGCTAGGTTATTGATGATAGGAATGCTTTGTTCTTGTAGATTGCTAAGACATTTGTAAACTGAGGGAGACTCTATAAGTTAACTATTTGTTTTTCCTTTAGGGCAGCTTGGAGTGCCTGAGGAATGTCACACATATCCCATGGTGGGGGGGGGGGGGTTGTGTGGTGTCAGCTTCTGCTTTGTCCTCAGCTTGCCTTCTGTTCCCTCATCACTCCACCACTAATCTGCTTTCAGACTCCGTAGATTTGCCTATTCTGGAGAGTTCATGAAAAAGGAGTCCTATAGTATGTGGTCTCTTGTGGCTGGCTTCTTTCAATTAACAGTGTTTCCAAAGTTCATCCATGTTGGAACGTGTAACAGTAGCTCATTCCACTTCTTGGCTGAATAATAAATATTTCATTGGATGGATAAACAATGTGTGGTGTATCTATTCATCAAAAGATGCACATTTGGGTTGTTGACCCATTTGGCTACAAGAGTGTTGCTATGAACAATCACATACACAAGTTTTTATATGAATGTGTGATTTCAGTTACCTAGAATACATACCCAGTGGAATTGCTCATATGATAATGTTGTGTTTGACTCTTTGAGGAAAACGATGATTATTTAAAAGTCTAAATCTTTTATGTCACTCTCCAGTGGCCTCCCAAAGCACTGAGAATGAAACTGAGACTCTTGGCATGTGCTATCAAGATCTTTTATGATCCAGGCCCTGCCTGCATCTCCAATCTCCCCTTCCATCACTCACCCCATTTACCAAATCACAGACACACTGGCTTGCTCCCTCAGCCTCAAAAATGCCAAACTCCTTGGTGCTAGGAAAGATAGATATCTACATGCAAAAGAATGCGTCTGGACCCTTATCTTCACATTTATAAAAATTAACTCTAAATGTATTAAAGACCTAAGTATAAGACCTGAAATTATCAAACTGGAAGAAAACATGGGGGAAATCTTCATGACATTGGATCTGGCAATGACTTCTTGGGTGGGACACCAAATTCACAGCAACAAAAGCAAATATACACCAGTGGGATTTATTCAAAGGTCCGCCCATCAAAGGGAACACTAAACAGGGCAAAAAGACCACCTGGGGGATGGGACAAAGTTTTGCAAATTATGTGTCTGGTAAGGGGTTAATATCCAGAATATGTAAAGAACTACAGCTTAACAACAACCACAAAAACCCAAGTTAACATGTGCAAAGGACTGGAATAGACATTTCTCCAAAGAAGACACTCAAATGTCCAAGAAGCATAGGAGAAGATGCCCATTCATCACTGATCACTAGAGAAATGCAACTCAAAACCACAATGAGATATATTACCTTATACCCATTAGGAAGGCTGCCTAAAAAAACGAAATAACAAGCAACAACCATTGACCACCAGCATAGCCTTGAGGGTGGAGTGAGCCCATCTCCTCCCTGAAAATCACCCTGAGGCAGTGCTTCAAATTGGCAATAGTCAGTCCCCAATTGGACTAACCGCTTTATCAGGCCTTGAATGTCTACAGTACTCTGGGGCTCCCAAGGAGGCTTTCATTGAAAATTTCAGCTTGCCCCTGCCCTGCCCCAGTAAAGCAGTCCAGTATCCTCATCTTCCATTTGTGGGAATACCCACATCTGCATAGTTTGTGATGAGGCCTAGGCCTTGTCCCCCAAAGCTTGCTCCCATGCCAAGCTTGCAGACCCTGGCTCTTCTCTGGATCCCTGGCAACCCTGAACTACCACACCGCATGCACAGGCATAATACACACCACTTCAGCAAGCCGTGGGCAGTCAGGCCCCTCCAGGGTGGAGGGAGCCCATTCCCGCTAAAAGTCACTCTTCAAGTAGCACCTACAAATTGGCTACAGTCAGTCACCACTTGGACTCCACCACTCGATGGAGTCCTGGGCATCTCCCACCACCAGGACTCCCAAGTCTCTCTTATTGAGGATTCACCAGCCAGCCAATTGGCTAGCAGTAGAATATCCTCCAGCCCTGCCTTCAAGGGGAGCATGCACATCTGTGTACCCTACTGCTTGCAATTGGCAAGAGTGCCCTGAGAGTTTGCTTCTGTCACCTGCCCTCTGCACACCCATGCCCTCTTCCAGATCCATGGCAGCCCCGGACTGCTCCACTGAGTGAGCGCACAGTAACATTCTTTTAGGAAGCCTTGGGCAGCTGGGGCCCTCCAGATCTGTGGAGCTAGGCCCACACAGCACCACCTGCAGAAGCTTAAGGGTGGAGGGAACCCATTCCTGAAATCATTCTAAGGTAGCCAGTGAAATGGGTGCAAGTCAGTCCACATGTAGCCTTACCGTCTGTTCAAGCCCCCGCCTTTGAGTGTAGACCAAGAAAAGAGGCAGAGCTAAAATAAAACAAACATTTATTTGGGGGTCTCTGGATTGTAATTCAAGGAACACAAGTTAGGGTAGCAACCCAAATTGTGTCCCCCACCAGGGAATGAACATTAGGGTTTTTTAAGACAAAGGCAATGCCTCATGTGTTGCTTTAAAGAATTTTGAATCATGCTGGCAACAGGAAGCTAATCTTGGCTGGATAATTGGTTGCTAAGGCTGTCACCAAGCAAAAGCTCTTACTGCAGCAAGTTGCAGGTGTTGGGCCCGAGTCCTTGGAATATTTGCAGTCTGGCCTAGTTCAAGGTTTATAGTTTCATTCCATGAGGACGTGTAGAAGGTCTATCTCCTTAATGGTCTCCCATCTCCATTGTAAAACTCCTTGACATAACGGCTCCATTTTACTTCACCTTTCACATTTCCCCTTTTGTTCAAGTCCTTGCTCTGAAAGCATTGCTGACCAGCTTAGGCCCATGTCACTGAGATGGACCAGTCCCAGAAAGTCATGCCCCACATCAGAGGGTAATTTAAGTCTCAGATAGGTATTTCAACGTGTCACTGTCATTAGGGTTAGGCCACATTTGAGCAACAAGGCAGAGGTTGGAAAATGGTTCTTAGGCAGTTTTCTCATCTGCAGCTTTATTAAGCCATCTGGGGGTTCAGATGAATCAACCTGTTGAGTGGTGGAAATCTTGGTGGTTGTAGAGGATCTGGATTCCAAAACCACCAACCTATTAAATGGACCTGTCTTACCAAGGTGATGAGCATAAGAGCGATTAGCAAAAATTATGTTCTAAAAACCTCACAGACATTATGCATATTAATCCACATAATGAGTAAATTGTTAAGAATGTCGAATTAAGTATCTAACGGGCTTAAGAAATTTAGCAGTGTAACAGAGCTGATCTAAGGCAGTAAAAAGAAAACTTATATCAGTTTATCAAGAATTGAGATTGGAAAAAAAAAAGAACTAAGATTGGAGGGTAAATTTATCTGTTGCAGTTCATTGGTTGATCAAGGACATTTCATTCACTACTAGGAAAAGCATTGTTTGTACAGTCCTCAGAAAGTCCTTTTTAAGCAAATAACTTTATTTTTTTGGAAATTCAGGAAGGTCAGTACAGTTCCATATTTTTAACAAGATGGAGTCCAAAGTACAAAATGGGAGTCATTGCTGACAACTCTTTTTACAAAGTATGTGGTGGAGCCTGTATGGTTATGGTTGTTATGGTTGAAACAAAGTATGGGAACAGCTTGTCCTAACAAGTTCACGAGATAGGTCACATCTATAGGCTGCGGGGCTAATCAGCAGAGGCACTGGGGACTAGAGAGAAATTTGTTACAGGGAAGACCAAGGGGTTTCCAATACTGAACAAATTGGAGTTTCTGGTGAAGGATATCTAACACAGAGGTCTCCCCCTTTTGTAATCCACTGAGAAATGCAGATAAGAGTGTCATCTCTACCAAACAAAGAGGAAAATCAACAACAGCAAGGTAAGCAGCAGCAGCAAGGAAAGGGTTCTACAGACCTGGTCCAGTCATCTTGGGAACATTCAGCTGTTGTCTGCTTCAATTCCAGAAATCTACTTAGGTCAGGGGTTGGTGGGCATGTGCAGTCAGGGCTGGTGCTTTCTGTAGAGGGGACACGTGAATCCCACGGGCTATTCCTTGGAGGTTGGTAGCACAGGATTGGTTAACAGCTTGATAGGGGTCTTTCCAATGGGGTTGAAGAGAGTCTTCTTGAAGATCCCTTTTCTAGTAGGTGAAGTCCCCAGGTTATAAGGTGTGGTTTACGGTCTTTATCTTCTGGAGGCACACCATGGAAAGATTGCTCTACCAAAGCATGGTTATTTTGAATAGAAGCAATTAGAAGCAGTAGAAGTCTTCATAATGTCGAAATATCTCTTTTTATCAACTCTGGATCAAAGAAGCAGGGGTTAGGGGTATTGGGCAACCAATAGATACTTATTGGACTTATGCAAATACATGCATTGTTATGAAAAATAAGGATACTTAATAAGAGTTTCAGAATTCTGGAGGGATCAGGCTGGGAGAAAACGATAAATGTTTCAAACATCGTTGTAAAGAAACATTTTAACCAAATTGATGTAGGTTATAGATAGCTTCATGAAGAGAATAGGGGTCCTCTCAGTCTGGAGAAGAAAACATTAAAACAGGGGCGCCTGGGTGGCTCAGTTGGTTAAGCGACTGCCTTCGGCTAGGTCATGATCTCAGGGTCCTGGGATCCAGCCAGACATCAGGCTCCCTGCCCACTGGGGAATCTGCTTCTCCCTCTCCCTTGGCCTGTCTCCCCCTGCTTGTGTACTCTCTTTCTCTCTGAAATAAATAAATAAAATCTTTAAAGAAAAAAAAAAGAAAAGAAATACATCATTAGGGCACCTGGTGGCTCAGTGGGTTCAGCTCAGGTCATGAACCCAGGGTCCTGGAATCCAGTTCCGCATCAGGCTCCCTGCTCAGCGGAGAGCCTGAGTCTCCCTCTCTCTCTGCCTCTCCCCCTGCTCATGTTCTCTCTCTCTGTAAAATAAATAAAATCTTAAAAAAAAAAAAAGAAATACATCATTAAGGCTTAGTATCACTTTTTATTTTATCACTTAGCATCACTTTTTGTTTGACAATGCTTCCCATGTAATTTGATATATCAAATAACCCTAATTAGTGTAAGATCTCCCTTTCTATACAGAGAGGAACAACTCTTTTGAGAAGTTCCAGGAGGTCTCTGAAAATCCTTGTTTACTTTTAGGTCAAAAAGTCTTTATTTAGAATTTGATTTGGGGAAGTCTGCTAAAAATCGAAAGGTTTTGGATACTTGATCAAACAGGATTATAGATGGCTATGAAACAGTTTTTAATTATCTAGTTGACCAAGTGACAAGATTTTGAAGGCAAATACAAAAGGTCACATAGTTGTAAGTGAAACTTAGGTCTCTTAACATCCAGAAGACTCAGTGTATTTGGGTAATCAAACCTGATGGAGACAAAACATAGAATCTTTGTCTCACAGGTAGATTACCTAAAGGTAAATAAACATTATTCATTATTTCCAATTTCTTATTTAGAGCAGACCAGTATAATCCAAGAATACTTGTCCTTTTAACAGAAAGAAAACCAAATTTTAATTATGCACCAGTGTACTTTCTGGATTAAAACTCTCTCTTCAGCTTCAATAAATCTATTCTAGTCTTTGCTTGACTACATTTAAATTCCCTTCTTGATATTCTTTCAACCTTACACTTTTTGGAAATTACAGTGTGAGATTCATTTGTCTCTAGATTCATCCTGACACTGCTCTATTAGCCTGAGAATAAAAGAACAGGCAGGGGCAACAGGATCCCCACCATATTGTTGAAGAGGGTTGCTCTAAGTCGGGTAGACAGAATAAAGATTTGCAAAGTGGGACATCTTCTGAATGGATGGCAAAGCTCTAGATATCCGGGGAGCCATCGGCAGCATTCCCAGCCTTGCAGGTAGTTACAAGAAGTGGAAGAAGCTGTTTTAAATCATGATTGCCGCTTGGCTGCAAACCTGAAGAGACAAGGCAATGAAGTCTGAGCCTGTCACCTGGTGAGTACAGTGTGGCCTTGAGAAGTCATCCCCATGTGTGTGCAGACAGGAAGGGTGCTTGTGCTTAGATTGGACTTCCCAGCTGGCTGCGCAGTCTTGTTAATAGTTTACTGTGGTGTCAGAGTAGTGACTTTCAAGCGTGTTGGATCATTCCACAGCAAGAATATTGTGTATTTCATGGCCGAGCACACACACACACACACACACACACACACACACACACATCACACTTGTTTGTGCGCATGCCCTTATAAGTAACGGAAATAAAATTGCAAATTGTGTTTCTGGCAGAGGGACTAAGTTAGTTGCTTGGTCAGATGACCAAGTGTTTTACTAAAGACTGTTTTATTTGCATGCTGTAAAGCTTCTTATAAAACTGTTTTTGAAGTCATTTTGTGTTTTACAAGCTTCTGCATATCAATCAAAGAATGGATTCCATTGTCTCCAAGAGCTCTGAGACAAGAGCTCTGAAATCCTCTTTTTTTGAAGGGTGCCCCTTAAGGGGGACTCATCTAAGTTAAAGCTTTCCCAGCATGGCCTTTACCTACAAGCACGTGAATAAGCTGGTAGAGGTCAGAATAACCAGGTTTGTAAGTTTGGGCGATCAAGTTAAGCTCCTTAGCAAAGCCTAGAGGGTCTTCAAGGGCATCGGGAAATTCCTTCATAATAGTTTGCAGTTCAGCCTGAGTGCGAGGGCTACAAGAAACAGAGGGAGTTCCTAAACCTCCTTCATTAGGTTTCACCTTATAGGTGCTTGAATGACAGGGGGACTTGGGGGGAACTTCAAGGTTGTTATAGTTTGAAAGTTCAGCTCAGCTGGGGTCGAGAGGCGGAAAACAGGGAGAAGAGGGTGGAGGAGGAGTAGTGACTGTTGTCACAAGGGTTAGTGCAGCAGCTCAGGGAAGCTTTCTACTTTGGAAAGTCTCTGAGAAAGTCAGAGTTGGCTTTAGAGAGCCTGCGGTTATTTTCTTGTCAGGAAGCTGTCACCAAGCCCACGCGAGTCCTCTCCTTGGTGAGTTACAGACCCTGCACCAGGTGAGCTGTGCACAAAGAAAACTTCATTTGCAGCAAATAAAGAGATGACAGGGAATGGCTTCCAAAGCCCTGACTCCCCCAGCAAGGGTGGATGGGTTCCTTTTATTTAGGGTGAGGATGAATATTCGAGTAGGGAAGCCTTGTCATTGGATTGAGAGGAGAGTATGAGGTCCTACATGTGTCTTAAGGAGACATGCCTATACACACACTGTATGTTCTGTGAATGAGGCTGGTGCTCCCCTTTGGGCCGAGATTTTAGTATTCTAATGAGGAAAAGGTCATTGTTGGTCATTCATACAGACTTTCATACAGACTTTACTGGACCAAGCTGCAAGGGTTTGGGCTGAGTCCTTGGGACATTTGCAGCTTGGCACAGTTCAAAGTTCATTGTTTCCTCCAATGAGGACCAGCAGGGGGCCCATTATGTAATGTCCCCAAGTTTACATGTTAAAACCACTTGACATACAAGGGACACTATTTTCCTTTACCTTTCTCAGCAGCAATCAAGGGTCACGGGGTCTCATATTGGAGATACCCAGCCATCCGGGCCAATCCAGCTGTGGCAAGGCAGTGCAGATTGCCTTCAGGGGGAATATAAGCATGTAGGTAGCTTGGGGTTTGGCATTAGGCAGGTGCCTTGTCACCCCATGGCCCTTTCCTGAGACCAAGCCTCTTGGGATGCAGGCCTGATCCAGGTCCCTGGCGGCCCAGAACCTACAGACCCTGCCCATGTGCAGTCCAAATCCTGAAGGCCAGACATGGGCTGCCAGGGCCATCCAGGAATATGGAAACCAGGCTGCTCCCCCAATACCCTCCAGCCTCAAGGGTGGCTAACAGTCCTCCCAGAATAACTCTTTGAGCTTCCAGCTTCAACTGGAACTTCTGGGAGGTCTGTTGCTAGAGAACACAGTGACCCAATCAGGTAGCCAGTCCAAATGGGGGAGGCAAGTCAACAGTTGAGGCCAGAGCATCAGAGAGTGTTTTGAGGTTGACTCTGTCCATCATGAGGCCATTCAGGTCATTGGGGTCCTCTCTGAAGCCCATGGGCCAAGACACCCTCTGGCAGTCCAAGGCCGGCTGCGAAGAGCACAATGCTCATGCACAAGCACTGGAAATACGGTGAGCAAGACATCTGAAACCAGGTGGCGTAGGGAGAGGCGAGGTCACAGTGCAGGCTACTGGAAGAACCTGGCACCTGCCTTATTCCAAGTCCTAACCTCCACAAATGCCCATAGTCCCAGAGCGCCTGGTGGTTCAGTCAGTAGACGATGAGACCTTGATCTCGGGTTCATCAATTTGGGCCCCACACTGGATGTAGAGATCACTTAAAAAAAAAAAAGACAATCTTCAAAAAAACAAGCACATGATCCCTGAAGAGAGCACTGAGGACTCTGGAAACTTTGTAGGGGTCGACAGAGGTGAGGGAGGCACAGGATGGACAAAGGATCTTCCAGTAAGAGACACCTGGGAGCCTGGATTGCTGGAGAAGCCCAGGGCCCCAACAGGCAGGCAGTCCAAATGGAGACTGACTGCCTCCAGTTTAACCCCGTGGCCTCCAAACATTTTACCAGTGTGGATTCCCTCCAGCCTGAGGCCACTCAGGTAGTAAGGGTCCTCTCAGAACCAGAGGGGCCTGCAGCGCCCCCTGCAGGCCGAGGCTGGCTGCCATGCACCTGCCTGGGCCCCCAGGTCTGGTGATCCAGGGGCATGGAAGGGGGCAGCTGTGTGGAGAGGCTGGGTCACAGGAGCAGGCTATGTGGGGACCCTGACCTCTGCCTCATTCCAAGCCAGATACCACATTCCCCTGAAAGCAGAGCTGGAGGAAACCGGTTTGCCTCGCCAGGGTCAGGTGGGGTGGCACTGAACCCTGCAGGGGCCTCCTGCCTGAGCCATCCTCCACCACGAGACACCTGGGAACACTGCTGCTCGAGAAGCCCAGGAACGGGTCAGGCAGCCAGGCCCACAGTACGATGACTGCCCCTAGTTTAAAGATGCCACCTCAAAGGAATTTCAGGTGTGGGATAACTCCACCCGGCGGCCTGTGCTGGTGCTCTGGCGTCAGGAGATGCTCTATAGGCCTACAGGGCCCTGACTGGTCTATACTGGAGGAGGGACGTGTCCTGAACATGCACAAGGAGCGTGAGCAGGGATGCCAGAAATGTGGAACAGGGCAATTGTCTGCAGAGGCCAGGCCATGGGAGCAGGCTGTAGGAGGAACCAGGCTTATGACTCATTCCAAGCCCTAACCTACAGGAATGCACCTCTTCCCTCTGAAGGGAAAGCTGCGGAAATCTGACCTGTCTGGCTGGCGGCTGGTGCTTCAGTGACCTAGAAGCACCTGTGAGCAGGGGTTGCAGGGAAGCCTGAGAACACCAGGCAGCCAATCCAAATGGGGACTGACTGCTACTAGATCAAAGAGCACTTCCAAAAATTTCTTGAGGGGTGGGGTAGCTCCAGGCTTTGCAGGAGTTTCTAGACAGACCTGATCTCCACAGCCTTGGAGAGCCCCAGCTGCCATGGGTGGGCTGATTAAGTGCTTAAGGCCCTTCTGCCTGCCATGTCCACCAGGGGAGCCAGGGGCTGAGAGAGGGCAAGGTCTGGGGGACCTGGTCATTGTTGTCAGCTCTCGGAGTTGCCAGTCGTCTGACAACTTCCGAGACCTAACATACACAAACGTGCCCGTTACCCCTGAAGGCAGAGCTAAAGAAATCTATATGAACTGCTTAGGCCAGGAGGGATGGGCAGGGTCTCCTCCAAGCAGACCTGCCTGAGCTTTAAGGCTCTGATGGTAGATTTTGATCGGTTTTTTTTTTCTATGAGGATAAGATATTCCTATTCCTGGCCATGTGTCTACAATGATGCATACATACAATTTATTCTTGGATGTAGGCAGGGGTTCTATATCATCATTTGTATAATTTGGAAAGATCCGTCAACTTTGATTTAATCTGGATTATTCATTAATGACTTCTAAGACTTAAAACCTTCAGCAATTCTCATTTTTAAATTTGAAATTGGATGTATTTGGTAGGTATATACATGTTTCTTTTCTCTAACCATGTTCTCCTTCTGAGTATGCCAAAATGACCTGTTTGGTGATGTGCCCACGTGATGATCCTATCAGTTGGCATAATTGTCTGTGCGGATTTTAGGTTCCATTGTCCTTCTTGTTTATGTATGATTGTTTTGGTTTCCTCCACAGCCATGAATCACTGTGTTTTTTAAGTTAAATTTTATGAATCTTTACCTCATTCATTTTTCTAGTGAGGTTGTATACCTGGTTATTAAATTTGATTATTTCAGAGTAGTCCTTTTGATGTGCAGAGACATGTGTGATGAATATGGAAATGTCCTCCAGTTCTATTTTCTGCCATATATCCTTACCCCACATGTTCTTATCTACAATTTTCTAGTCATTAGCCTGCCATGTTCCTGACCAAGGCGCTATTGCATTAGCCAATGAGTCCAAGAAAAGATATACCTCATTCTGATTTTCTTTAGTAGATTGTTCAATTGCCAATTTTATGGCTATTTGTTCAGCATATTGTTCTGATTCTCCTGAGCCTGATTTTGTTAGACCATGATTAGCCTTCAAGGTCGTAGCCTGCCTGTGTACTCCAAATGGTGTCATGGAGGCTGATCCATCTGTAAACCAGGCCTTGTTGAGTGCTGTGAACCAGAGTGGTTCCAATGCCCAACTGCTTGATTTGGATAGGCTCACCTCTTGGAAATTCCAGCAATTCCAGTATTGGAATTTCGTTAATGCAGAGGGTCTTCCCTCCATCTATACATCCCATTCAGAAATATACCATTTCCATGCATGTGTGCCACAGTTCAGGGTAGCCATGGACCTAAAACATGACGATGGTCTTGAGAGGCTGAGTTAGAAGAGTGGCTCTTGGGAAAAAGGGATGTGTGTATTTATAAGCTGTAAACTACCCAAAGGCCTATGTTCTACCTGAATGAAGAGCTCAAATGAATGGACTGCATTGGCAGGGTGGGGCCCCCCAGGCTGGCCATGGTATCATCTTACAAGGGACTCCTAAGAGCAAGGGTTGCTGGAGCAGCCCCCAAACCCTCAGGAATCAAGTCCAAATGGGGACTCACTATACCCAGTACATAGCTGGTCCTTCAGAGTGATTTTAATGATGGATCCACCCTATACTGGAGCCCATGCAGGTGTTTGGAACCAGGCAGCAGCTTCACCAGCCTACAGGACCTGGCTGTCTCAGGCATTCTGAAGGGGATGAACTGTGTGTGCTCAAGCAACACAGCTCAGAGTAAGGAGGAATCTGGAAAGGCAGGGATCTGGGGAGGCCTTGTCAAAGGAGCAGTACTTTGTGTATGCAGAGCATCTTCTTTTTTCCAATCCCTAACATTCACAAATGTGCATATGCCCCTGAAGGCGGGGCTGGAGGAATCTGGAAAGGTTTCCAGGTCAGGACTAGGCTGGATGGTCAGAGTCCCTCCGTTAAGTGACACCTGTTAGTCATCATGCATCCTGCAGCCAATTTAAAACTGCCTCATCAAAAAGATTTTGGCAGGTGGGCTCCTTCTTCCCAAGAGGCTATGCAGGTGGTTTGGGACCAGCCTGAGCTGAACAGGCCTAAAAGGGCCCCAGCGGCCCAAGGGCTGCTGCTGAATGCATACTGTACACGTGTGGGCCAAGTAGGTCAGGATCGCCAGGCACCCATTAAGAGAAAGTATCAGAAGAAGCCTGGTCATGAGAGTGGACTGTTGTGGTTACAAGGCATCTGTTTAATTCCTAGGCTGACTTAGACAAATGTGCATAATCCTCGGGAAGGCAGGGCAGGTTGGGGCCAGTCTGACTGGCTGGATATTTTACAATAAGTGACAACTGGGAGCCTTGACTGCTGGAGAATCCCTGGACCCATCAGGCAGCCAGTCTGGACCCATCAGCCAGACTGACCTCCATTTTAAAGCTGCCTCTTTGGGAAGATCTTCAGGGCATGGGCTCCCTCTGCCCTAGGGGCTATGGACGTGGTTGGGAATGGGCCCTACCTCCAAGTTCTGGAATGCTGGTGTTGCCCAATGGCGTCTAATGGGGTTTGTGCTGCACATGGGTAGCCTGGAACCTGGAGAAGTGTTAGGAGAGGTCAAGTCCAAGGAGCAGGCCATTGGGGGTTTCTGGCATCTGCCTAATTCCAAGACTTACTCTACATAAATGCACATATTCCCCCTGAAGGCCGAGCTGGAAAAATCTGGACTGCCTTTTCAGTGTGGGGCTAGCAGAATAGCCAGAGTTTCCTTTAGTAAGAGACATTTGGGAGCCTACATTGCTGTAGAAGCCCAGACCCCATCAGGAAGCCAGTCCAAATAGCGACGGACAATTACCAGCACAACTGAAGTCAGAAAAATTTTTGGTGGTCGGTTTTCTCCACCCAGAAGGCTAGCAGGTTTTGGGGGACTGGCCTGAGAACCATAGGCCTCCAGGGATCCAGCAGCCATGGGCCAGCTGACAGGGTCCAGACTGTGCTTATTTATGATAGCCACTCAGGGCAGGAGAGCCAGGGTATTTGAATGGGCAATGTTGGGCAGGCCTGGGCACAGGAGGGGGTCTATGGGCAGCACCTTACACAAATGTGCATATTTCCCCCGTAGGTAGAGCTAGAGGAATCTGGACTGCCTTGCCAGAGTGGGGCCAAGCGGAATTACCAGGTTACCCTCCAATATGAGATTCCTGGGAGCCTTGATTCCTCCAGGAGCCCAGGACCCCATCAGGCAGCCAGTCTAAGTAGTAAATCACAGTTGCTCAGAAATCTTTCTGTGGGTCCAGTCTCTCTCACCTAGAGGCAAGCAGGGGTTAGGACCCTACCTAAACTCCACAGGCCTGGAGGGCCCAGGCAGCCAAGTCCTGCTGACAGAGAGTGGGTGGTCATGCATGGGTCACACAAGACAGGGTAGCCAGGGACCTGGAAAGGGCAATGTTAGGCAAGGTCAGGTCACATGACAGGGCTAAGGGTGGAGGACCTGACATCAGCTTAATTCCAACGGTTATTCTACACAAATGGGCATATTCCTGCTGAAGGCAGAGCTGGAAGAATATGAATTTGCCTTGCCATGGTAAACCTGGGGGGGTGGCCGAGGTACCCTCCAATAAGAGACACCTGAGAGCTTTGATTGTTGCAGAAGCCGGTCCACCATCAGGTAGCCCGTCTAAAAGGGTAGTGACAGTAGCCCATTTAAGGTGGAACCTCAGAAAGGTTTTCCAATGGTGGGATCTCTCCATCCTGGAAACTGCCAGGTGGCCGGGGACCTGCCTGTGCCCAATGGCCTGGAGGGCCCCAGCATCCAAGGGCCCACTGACAGGGTGCAGACTGTCCACGGCGTGGGCTGTGCAGAGAGTGTAGCCGGGGACCTGGTACAGGGCAATGTTGGGGCAAGGCCAGGTCACAGGAAGGAGTTTTGGGGTAACTGGCATTTGCCTAATTCTAAGATATAACCTACACAAATGCATATATTCCCCCTGGAAGCAGAGCTAGAGGAATCTGGACTGTTTTTCCGTGGTGGGGCCTGGTGGGATGGCCAGGTTACACTCCAATAATAGACACTTGTGAGCCCTGATAGCTGGAGAAGCCTAGGACGGCCCCCAGGCAGCCAGTCTAAATGGGGACAGTCTGTCACCAGTTATACACTTCCGCCTCATAAAGATTAATGGAGGTGTAGGTCCCTGAGGCCGTGCAGGTGGTTGGGTCTGGAATGTCCCCTGCAGCCCAAGAGTGGCTGACGGTGTATGGATGTGCATGCACTTGCTGCTCACTCAGGTCGTGAGAGACAGGGATCTGGAACAGGGCAATTTCATGCCAGGCTGGGTCACAGGAGGGGGCTATTAGGGTTGTCAACCTTAAAAATAGCTAATTATTTTTTTTTTAAAAGATTTTATTTATTTATTATATAAATAAGAGAGAAGGGTGCCTGGGTGGCTCAGTCATTGAGCATCTGCCTTCGGCTCAGGTCATGATCCCAGGGTCCTGGGATCGAGCCCCGCGTCGGGCTCCCTGCTTGGCGGGAGGCCTGCTTCTCCCTCTCCCACTCCCCCTGCTTGTGTTCCCTCTCTCGCTGTCTCTCTCTGTCAAATAAATAAATAAAATTCTTTAAAAGTAAATAAGTAAGAGAGAGAGGGAGAGAGTGGGGGAGGAGCAGAGGGAGAGGGACAAGCAGACTCTGCGCTGAGCGCAGAGCCCAATCCCACGACCCCCAGATCATGACCTGAGCCAAAACCAAGAGTCAGATGCTTAACCTACTGAGCCACCCAGACGCCCCAAGTAGCCAATTACTTTTTTTAGTAAAATCAGTTTATTCAGGGATAGGAGAGGAATTGCAATTCAGGACAGCAAAAAATGGCAAACCACAGGCATGTCTAAAAAGACAACCAAAAGGTCAGCATTTATTAGGTTTTAGGAGGAAACTGGAGAGGGTTGTTTTGTACATAACTCATTGGAGAACAAGAGTTTGAGATTATGGTGGTTTCTCATTGGCTCTAACGGATGGTTAGTGTGTTGTTGCCGGGGCAGGGAGAGATCTTCCTTTTTTCATAAAAAGAGGAGATAGATCATCTCAAAGCCCTGAGCCAGCATCACCCTATTTGGTGCCTTGCTTCTGCAGAGATCTGGCAGGCAGCAAAGTTTAAAATTGATTATACAAAATGAAATAAGTTGCAGAATAATGACCCCAGTTTAGATAATAATCTTTTTTAAAAGATTTTATTTATTTTTGGGAGAGAGAGAATGAGGGGGGAGGGGCAGAGGGAGAAGCAGACTCCCCACTGAGCAGGGACCCCCCCCAACACGGGACTCGATCCCAGAACCCTGAGATCATGACCTGAGCCGAAGGCAGATGCTTAACCAACTGAGCCACCCAGGTGCCCCTAGTTAATGTTTTAAACTAGGAGCCCAGACCTGAAGAACCAGTTAAGTAGAGTAACAGACCACGTGGGATTTGATGTAGCCAATATGCTTGTTTTCCAATTTTATGCGATTGGATTTATTCTTCCTAGGGGAATTTATCCATGTGCAACACGTGGTATTTGCTGTTGCACAAGCACCTTCCTGTTCAGTCAGTGGATAATCAAGGGCCATGTGATTATCTGAAATTGCTTTAGCCCGCAAGTGATCATTGTTAGGCTGTCACAGGGTTGTGACTAGCTCTCCTAACATAAGGGAGAGATTATTTATCATGCATTCACGGGCACATGCTTCACTCTGTGGGAGAGAGGCTCTCCCTATGGAGGCAAACCCAGAGTCATGTGGGCCTCATGGAAGTTCCCATTTAAGGCAGCCGTAGAGGCTCAATGGGATGAGCCAGTGGGAGCCTTTTGATTTGTTATGGGTTTTAACAGGGACAATTAAATATCCCATTATGCGTTGACCTCTGATTTCACATCTATCTAAACATTTATATGCCCCTGGGAAATGCTGTCAACCACAAACAAAAATGAACTAGATGGAGTGTAGAAGGTCTCCAGCTACAGCCTATTTATCTTTAGACTCATCAGCTGGAATTTCTTGAACCCTTTCCAGCCATGGGTCAGAGCAAATGGGATGATACACTGTAAAAGGCTATTACTTCTTAAAGGGGCCTTTTCTAAAAATCCTCATAAAGAGGTGTAACCCTAATTGTATTTACCTTGGGTTTCGTGGAACAGATTGTATTTAGGAAAGGAAAAGATCGTGGGGAAGCAGGGGTTATACAATTGACAGGGGCAGAAGTGTTCATTTGAGCTAGGACAGGTTATGACTGGAGAAAGGTCGAAACTAGGTATGGGAAGAGCTGGTTGTAACAACTTAACCTGACAGGTAATATCCATAGGCTTGCAGGACTAACCAACAGTGGCATCTGGGACTGAAAAATTAGTTACAGGGAAGACCCAGAGGTCTCTGACATCGTGAGCAGATTGGAGTTTCTGGTGACAGGTCCAATAGTCAGAAGGGTTTCCCTCTTTTGCAGTAGGCTGAGAAATGCAGGTAACAGTGTTTTCTAAGAGGGGAAAAAAACTAAGAAGCTGCAGTGAGTAGAGGGTATACAGACCCGGTCAAGGGTCTTGGCAAAGTTCTCTTCTTCGGCTATCGTCTCCTTCCGTTCCTGAAAATCTTTACTCAGAAATGTCCCAGGTGTCATCTGAAACTGAGAGCAGAGAGAGTCCAAAAAGAAAAGCAGGCCACTGCAGCTTGGTAAGTGGCAGTTTTCATAAGCAAAGGGAACTTACATACAAGACCTTTCTTGGGCAGCAGCAAGAGGAGTAGATCTCTCTACCCACCTGCCAAATTTTAAACATTTCTATAGAAGCCTTCCCTGGGTTCAGTCACATATACCACCCAGATGGTCCCAGCACCACATCCCTGTCTCAAGGCTGTGTCTTTGGAGCAGCCCCTGAAAGTGGGGAAAACAAGTGAAAACCACATTCCAAAAATAGGGCGGGGCGTGAGGAGCCTCCGATCACCCAGGTCCAGCTCCTGGGTCACGTGGCAGTCACAGCTTCTTGATGAACTATCCCTGTATTCCACCCCTCATGACTCACTTTTCCAATCTCACACGAACCTCTCCTCTGCACTGTGCTCTGTGTGTTGAGTAAGGGGTCTCACGACCATGGAAGTGGCTGCTTTGGCCCCATGGGTGGGGGGCATATGGCGCAGCAAAGTACAGGCACATGCAAGAGAAGTCCCAGAGTAAGACAACGATTCACAAGATCAGTGACAGATTTTTCACCAAGAGCACCATGATCCAAACCACGGATTTATTAAGTCCACGAGGCTGGGGTTTGGGTCAGAGTGTTCACTTTTGTCCTCATGTAATTTAATAAAGACCATACATTGACAGACTCATCAAGTACGAACACGCATACCCACACAAGATTGTTTGGATAATGGCACAAGCGCCTTCTTGTGGAGCAATAATAATATCCAAGGCCATCCTATTTTGGAAGACAGTTTTTCTCATTAGAGACATGTTAATGATCCATAAAAATTGACTTTGTTTCCATTATTCAAGGCCTGTTGAGTGAATTTAGTAAGGGCTTCTAGATGCACTATAACATCTTCCGTGCAAATGGAAGAAATAAAGACAGTGGCCAAATGATCATCTCAATGGGAAACAGAATGTGCCCTCCGGGCCTTGAGGAGAGAGAGGGTGGCAGCTTTAGAAATTTGACGCAGTTGTTCATGCCATACGTGATGGCCAGGGGAGGCAGCACTGCCATTCTTGAGTAGATGGACTGGGGATGGGATATGTTAGACAAGGACCTTACCTTCTCCCCTCTTTGAATGGTGCATATTTCATTCCAAGGATAGTGTATTGTAACAGGTCCAGCTTGCAGGAGGACAACAGGATCCCAGTGAAGATTGAGTACTTCCCCATCACCTGGGGTGCGAAGTAACACACATCCCAGTGAGATATCCTATTGCAAATTCCAAAAGATAACTCCTTTCCCAGCTGTGATGGGGCTTGGCGTTCTCAGCAGCATCGTGCTTTGATCCGTGGTGAGAGTCTGGGTACTGGCTGTTTCTCACAACGTCCATACAGTGTTGTCTGCCTCTGTGGGAGTCACCAGTCTGGCGTATGGGCAACAGGCCCTATGGTTGATCATTCAAGTGTATTTAAGCTAGGGACAGTACCTTAGTCTACCGGACAAGGTGTTAGTAATTTAATGTGCTGCTTTATAATTTTTTTTCTTTTACCACCAACCCTGCTGCTCACAGGTTGGAGGGAAGATGGGACCTCCATTCAATGTCTTCTGCCTAGTCTTATGTATCATGACCCTTGAAAGGTGATCCCCGATCACTGTCTATTTGACAAAGGTATCCATCCTGGGGACTCGGCTTCTATAATTCCCTAATGGTGGCAACCTCATTTGCATGGTAACAGGGCAAAGCTTGGCTGGGGCCAGGTGCAGTCTCCACACAAACCAAAGCATATGTAAAATGCTCACTCAGAGAGAGGGGGCCAATATAATCAATTTGTCAGTCCCTCACCAACTGGGAACTCTGGTAGATGGTGCCAGACTCTGTTGCAGTTGCCTTGGGCATTGTTTAGAACTTGCTGCTACTGCCTTAACCAAGTCATTGTGCTTCAAAAGCAGTCCGGCATCCTTGACCACATGGCATCCTACTTGGGCAGTGCAGTGGCTATTTTTGCTGTGCACCCAATATGGTGTATCTATCTACTGAATGGTCAGCAGATGGGGCTCGTACGTGAGCTAAGACATTAGCTTTCTGACTGCCGTGGGGTGTCCGTGCCTCATGAGCTGGGTCGTGGAAAACAGCAAGGACTGCCTTGGGCTCTTGCCGATGCCCCCAGGTGTTTTTCCACACACCCAGACTGCGTATGGGTTTATTCATAATCATCCACCCTTCGGCTTCCCATTGTTAGAGCCATAGTGTTAATCCCTCCCAAACAGCTCAACTGTCAGTGCAAAGGGCTGATGGCCAAGACCCATGAGTAAGCAGCAGCCAGACCAGCTTGGAGCTAAGTCAGCCCACCTGGGGCTGTGGTTTGTTCCTGGTTCCATCCAGATGGTGTCAGTGTTGGGCTGCATAGTGACTACTGTCCCGGTGGATGGATTTCCTTGACTAGACCCATCTGTATACCAGGCATCAGTGGGAATTTCCCTTGTCCCCTTTTTACAGGCTTCAGGAATGGAGGCAGGGGCATCTGGAAGATCTATATATTCCGCAGGGCCTGATAGCACCCCCATTTCTAAAGACAGTGGGCTGGGTGGCCAGGGCACTCCTCTGCTACAAATAGGCATGGCATTTAGTCCAAGTAGGGATTTGAGGCATGGCATGGCAGAGGTGGGTCGCTGGAACGTTTTCTCACCCCTTGATAGGCGAGGAAGTTTTGTTTTGTTTTTTTAAAAGATTTTATTTATTTATTTGAGAGAGAAAGCATGAGTGGTGAGGAGGGGCAGAGGGAAAGGGAGAAACAGGCTCCCTGCTGAGCAGGGAGCCAGATACCAGGCTTGATCCCAGGACCCTGAGATAATGACCTGAGCCAAAGGCAGATGCTTAACCGACTGAGCCACCCAGGCGCCCCTTAAGCATTGTTATTTTAAAGAGAAGCAATTAGGCCTTAAATATTGAAGTATATCTCCTTTTATCAGCTGTGGGTCAAAGAAGCAGGGGTTGGGACGCCTGGGTCGCTCAGCTGGTGAGAGGTCCAACTTGGTTTCAGCCCAGGTCATGATCTCAGGGTTGTGGGATCAAGCCCTGAGTCAGGCTCCTCACTGGGTGTGGACCCTGCTTAAGATTCTCTCTCTTGGGGCTTTCTGCTCCGTGAGAAGCCTGCTTCTCCCTCTCCCACTCCCCCTGCTTCTGTTCCCTCTCTCGCTGGGTCTCTCTGTCAAATAAATAAATAAAATCTTAAAAAAAAAAAAAAAAGGCCTGAGCTGAGATCAAGAGTCAGATGCTTAACCAACTGAGCTACCCAGGCACCCCAAAAAGACTTTATTTAGAATTTGATTATGGACCGTTTGTCAAAAATATCAAAAGGTTTGTATATTTGACCAAATAGGATCACAGATCATTATGGAGCTCTATTTAATTATCTATTTGACCTAAGTGACAAGAAAAGATTTCAAAGGCAAACACAAAGGGTCACAAAACTGTAAGCAAAACTTAGCTCTCTAAATGTTCAGGAGACTCAGTTTACTTGAGTAATCAAAGACCTGACGAAGACAAAACAGAGAATTGTTATTTTCTAGGTAGATTATATTAAAGGTAAAGACAAATCTTTTACAATTTTTTTTTTAAGATCTTATTTATTTATTTGACAGAGAGAGACACAGTGAAAGAGGGAACACAAGCAGGGGGAGTGGGAGAAGCAGGCCTCCCTTAACGACTGAGCCACCCAGGCTCCCCTACAATTTCTTATTAACAGCAGATCAATAATCTAAGAATTTCTTGTTAACAGAGAGAAAATCAAATTCTAGGTATGCACCATTGTATGTTTGATAATAAAACTTTTTTTTAACTTAAATAAACTTAAACTTAACTTTTTTAACTAAAATCTTAGAAAAATTCTATATATTTTTTTACCTATTTTTCATATACAATTTCTTTCACCCATATAATTTCTAGTTTTCTGAAAACCAAACATTTTTTAATGACAATTTGAACTTTATTAGTTCAAATACCATTTTCTCAATTTCTAAACCTTACAAAGCTTATCTAGAAAAGAAATTATGGAGAGCAGTTCTTATAGAGTATTACAAATTACTCTGAGAGGTTAGTATAATTCCTCATGCATTAAAATAAAAGAATGTAAACTCCTTATATATAATATTATATATAATATAGTTATAATAAACCATATGCTTTTTGGAAACACAGAATGAGATTCACTCGTGTCTATAGGCTCATCCTGACATTGCTCTGCTAGGCTGGGAATGACAGAACAGGCAGGGGCAACTGGATCCCCACATTATTGTCGAAGAGGGTTGCTCTAAGATGAGTTGACAGAATAAAGATTTGAAAGATGGGACTTTTTAACTGATGGCAGAACTATAAATATCTGGGAAGCTGCCACAGAATTCCCAGTCTTACAAATAGTTACAAGACATGGAAGAAGATCTTTGAAAAATTGCTGACTGACCACAAATCTGAAAAGACAAGGCAACAAAGTATGAGTCTATCAAAGAATGATTGCAGTGTGGCCTTGAGGACTTATCACAATGTATGTACAAAATAGAAAGAGTGCTGGTTCTGGTATTTGCCTTTTCAGTTGGCTGCACAGACTTTTTTTTTTTTGCACACTTTATTGCTCAAT
Organism: Phoca vitulina; assembly: GCF_004348235.1. Lineage (NCBI taxonomy): Eukaryota > Metazoa > Chordata > Mammalia > Carnivora > Phocidae > Phoca > Phoca vitulina. The sequence continues at coordinate 11,211,344 of NW_022589757.1, forward strand.
TTACTGTGATATAAGAACAGTGGCTTTCAAGCATGTTGGATCATTCCTCAGGAAGATAGCATGTATTATGGCCAAGCACATACCTACATATGTAAAATCACATAAGTAACTGAAATAAAAGTTTAATATACTGAGATGCATCTCCTATTTTGCATTTTATGAAATTATTCCTTTTTAAATTTATATATACATAATAAATTCATGATAAACCAGTTATATGGGGCGCCTGAGTGGCTCAGTCAGTTAAGCGTCTGCCTTCAACTCAGGTCATGATCCCAGGGCCCTGGGATCGAGCCCCACATCAGGCTCACTGCTCAGCGGAGAGCCTGCTTCTCCCTCTCCCTCTGCCTGCCACTCTGGCTATCTGTGCTCTCTTTCTATCTCTTTGTCAAATAAATAAATGAAATCTTTAAAAAAAAAAATTATATAATATAGATATAATTGAAGTTATATATTATTCATTTGTATAGAGAGATAATATAGATAATATGCCTATTTTCGTTTTTAAAAAGATTTATTTATTGGGTGCCTGGGTGGCTCAGTCGTTAAGCGTCTGCCTTCGGCTCAGGTCATGATCCCAGGGTCTTGGGATCAAGCCCCTCATCAGGCTCCCTGCTCAGCGGGAAGCCTGCTTCTCCCTCTCCCACTCCCCCTGCTTGTGTTTCCTCTCTCACTGTCTCTCTCTCTGTCAAATAAATAAACAAAAATCTTTAAAAATATATATATATTTATTTATTTGAGAGAGAGAGAGAGCACAAGCAGGAGGGGCAGAGGGAGAGGAAGAGAATTCTAAGCAGACTCCCCGCTGAGCATGGAGCCTGATGCGGGGCTTGATCTCACCACACTGAGATCAGGACAGGAGCTGAAACCAAAAGTCAGATGATCAACTGACTGCGCCACCCAGGAGCCCCAATAAAATGCATATTTTCTATTTAAATAAATGTTAATCTCAATTCATCAATTGTCTATGACCATGGTTTGAAAACCAAAAGGTTTGATAACTAAGTCCTTCCATAGTAGGAGAAAGCTCTCATGGAGTTCCATTGTTTCTCATCCTTCAAAGGGCTGCCTGCTGATTTGTCTGCATTCTTTTAACATTAATGCGCACAGTTCTTGGAAAATCAATTTACGCCTATAACACTCAGTGTTCCGACCATTTGGGGGGGGCTCATTTTATATTCTCAGCTCTCTTCCAATATTTTAAACTATATGAACTCTGTTTTCCAGGGAGCAGATATATATGAACTATCTTACATATATTAGCCTCCTGTACTAGATGAGGAAACTTATATGTCAAAAAAAATTTTTTTAAGTTTATTATTTTTTTTTTTGTAGTAATGTCTACACCCAACTTGGGGCTTGAATTTACGACCCTGAGATCCAGAGTCACACGCTCTTCTGACTAAGCCAGCCAGGTCCTCCTATGTCAAAATTTTTAGAAAGGTATTTTTGTAATAAAATTTTCTTAATGTAGCACAAAACATGTTTATTAATAGGGGCACCTGTGTGACACAGTCAGTTAAGGGTCCAACTCTTGATTTCAGCTCAGGTCATGATCTTGGGGTTGTGAAATTGATCCCCATGACAGGCTCTGCACTCAGTGAGGAGTCTGCTTGAGATTCTCTCTCTCCCTCTCTTTCTGCCCCTCCACCCTCTCAAAAAAAAAAAAAAAATAGCATGAGCTTCTTTGATTAGTAAACCCAGGTAGAAAAAGTTGCTTTGCTTCTCTGCATTATATTTAATGCTGATAACTCTAAAGATATGCCTGTTTTTATTAAGCCAACAAACTTAAAATAGCATTTTTTAAATCAAAGATTATCTCAAGGGGCGCTTGGGTGGCTCAATTAGTTAAGAGTCTGCCTTTGGCTCAGGTCATGATCCCAGGGTCCTGGGACGGAGTCCTGCCTTGGGCTCCTTGCTCAGGAGGGAGCCTGCTTCTCCCTCTGCCTGCCACTCCCCCTGCTCATGCTCTCTCTCTCTCTCTCACTCTCTCTGTCTCTCAAATAACTAAACAAAATCTTTTTTAAAAAAGATGATCTCAAATCATATGAATTTAGAAACATTTGTGTTCATTGATGTGGGGTCGGGAATGAATAGTCAAAAAAGAATTCTTGAGCTGTCTTGGGTGCAAAAAGGTGCTTTCATTATAGCACGAGGACAAGACCTGTGGGCAGACAGGGCTGCAGTTTTGCTGTGTGAAGCTGGTGGTTTTATGCTTAGTGCTCAAGAGGGAACACACCCACAGGGAGTATTAGATCATAAACGTCTTCTCTGAATTTCTACTCGTAAAAATACTTTTACAAGATTTCTCTGGTGCTTATCATTCAGCTGGATATTAATTATCCTTGAGATATATAGGCAGTCAGGAGATCTTCTAAGAATGTGGCAATCAGCACGCATTTGATCCTTATTGGAACGAGGCAGGCTGTAGCTCAGCCTTCTGGGCTCAAGGTGAACATTCTTCTGCTTCTATCTCTCATTAGTGGTGCAGTGCAGGCTGGTGCTGTTCACCAGGGGAGTTGGGATCCTGAGGCCTCTCAGTCTGCTGAGGAACCACCATCAGCCCCTCTTGGCTGCCACCACTGGGGAGGGGGAGCGTGAACACTGGTATTAGGACCTGAAAGAGGGCGAATTGTGCCTGGGTAAGGTAAAGCCAGACGTGCAAATCTGTTGTCTGACCTGAGTATAGGGGTGAAAACCTAATCGAACCATCCAGTAGTTGGTTCCCTCCAAAGTTTCCCTTAGGAGAGCTGGATCTCTCACAGGCAAACCCATGCAGTTTTATTCGGTAAAGTGAATGATTAGAGGTTTTGAGGCCAAAACAATACCAACTTATTCTCAAACTTTAAATGGGTAAGAAGCCCGGCTCCCTGGCATGGATCTTGATTTTCAGTACAAATACATATCGTGACAGTGGGACCTCAGGATTCTTCTGACCTTTTGGGGTTTAAGCAGAAGGTGTCAGAAAAGTTACCACAGGGATAACTGGCTTATGGCATCCAAGCATGCTTAGCAAGGTTGCTTTTTGATCCTTTATGTCGATTCTTCCTATTTATGAGGATAGAAGCAGAAAAATGTTCTCCTTTAGCCCAGAAGGCTGACCTACAGGTGCATAGTAAGGATCAAATTCATGCTGATTGCCACATGCTTTTTTTTTTTTTTTTTTTTAAGATTTTATTCATTTATTTGACAGAGAAGAGAGAGACTGCGAGAGAGGGAACACAAGGTTGGGGGAGTGGGAGAGGGAGAAGCAGGCTTCCCGTGGAGCAGGGAGCCCAATGCGGGGCTCGATCCCAGGACCCTGGGATCATGACCTGAGCCAAAGGTAGACGCTTAACGACTGAGCCACCCGGGTGTCCCTGATTGCCACATGCTTAAAGGGTCTCATGACTCCCTATACATCTCAATGATAGTTAATATCAAGCTGAGTGATAAGCACCAGAGAAATCTTGCAAAAGTAGTTTTATGAGTAGAAATTCGAAAACATTTATGATCTAATTCCCCTGTGTCTCTTCCCTCTTGAGCACTAAGCATAAAACCACCAGCTTCACACAGCAAAACTGCAGCCCTGTCTGCCCACGGGTCCTGTCCCCGTGCTACTTAAATAAACTCACTAAGTTGCACCATAAAACGTCTCAAGAATTTTCTTGACAGTTGTGCTCAGTGATCCTGGGAACACCATAGCATCTTTCCTAGGAGCCCATGACTCCTGCATGTGTTAGACTCTTTGATCCATGTTTCAAGATGGATCAGGTGGGTGGCCCACATCGCCACTGACCCCTTGCACTCACTTTGCTATGCTTGTCACGTATGCTTGTCATGGCATGCCTCCTTGGAAACCTCCCAGGTTGATGGTGGACAGTCTGCCCTGCCCCCCTGTTGGGGGTGGGGGGTGGGGGAGTGGTCACACCATGGGAAGGGCACCACTAGGGTGGAAATGCCCCCTGGAGTGACAGGGTGGGGATGGGTATCTCCTGCCCACCCCACGCCCTGCCCCACCCTCAGGAGTTCCCCTCTGGGGGGGAGGGACAGTGGGGCAGAGAAGGTGGTTAGAAGGGTCAGGAGGAAGGGGAGCCGGGAATGATCTGCTGGGCCTCCCACGTGGCCAGACTGCCCAGAGGGGTTGAATCCTCCAGGTGGGCTGTGGGGACCCCACCCATTTACCTCTAAACGGTTCGCCCTCTTGAACTCCCTCTTTCTAGTTCCACTGTCCCTTGCAGCACTTGTTGACTATCAGTCTCCTGCCAGTATTCAGCCTTAGATGGACTCTACCACCCGCTTTGGGCTGCATTCCCAAGCAACCCGACTCTGGGAAGACTGGGGCCTCGTGCGCCTGGGAGTGGGTCTTCCCTACCACATTTCCCACGCCCCACCACATTTCGCCACAGCCCAGTGAGTGAGGAATGCAGTGCTCCCGCCCTGTAACCCCCCCACCCCCATACACGTGGGCTCAGGGCATGCAGCATGGCAGGAACACAACCCAGGGGAAAGTGCACAGCGGCGGATGACGTCCAGGCATCCCACTGGTCGCCACTGGAGGACACATCCCCAGGGCATGGCCAACCACCACAACAGGGCAAGACTGGGGTGGAGGGGGTGGTTCAGCCCCAGGCACGTGGCTGTGGGACACCAGGCTGGCTGGCAGGTGTAGGCGGTGACCAGCAGTGTTCTAGATTGCCTCCCCCTCAGCCCCGACCCGCACCAAAGGCCAAGGCAAGGATGTGCCTCCCAAACCCTTGCCTGTCTTGCAGGAGGTGAGGTGGGGAAGATGAGGGGGTGGTGGGGTGGACGAGACAGGCACCCTGAAGGGACCCAGGGGAGACTAGCAGAGGAGAGGGGCATGGTGCCACCTTCTTCCTCAAGACGACCACTATCAGCTGCGGAGGCCCTGACACGGGCTCCCATATGCCCCCAGGTGCCTCCTCCCCTTCCTCCCCTCCTGAGAGCTCTCTCCTTCAGGACCAGCAGGCTAGCATGGCTGGAGTGACTCGCAAGCGATAAACCAAGGGCTGGGGGCCTGCGCTGGGGCTCTCGTTCATAATCCTCCTGCAGGTTCACGTATGGAAACCTCGTTACAACTTTTACTTCCTCAATTTTCATTGTCTTCTCAGCATTTTGCCAAGGCCATGGGCTGACCCTGGCAGGGCTGATCCAAGAGCCTTACTAAACCATCCCATCAGTAGTAGCCACGGGCAGTATGTACAAATGGCAGGGACCTAATGCTAGCTTTTGATCCACACTTATTGGGAATTCCTCATTCATGGGGATCCCATGGCCATCCCCGATCTCCACCCCTCAGCAGGGTTCAACAGGTTACCCGAATCTGCCAGCATAGCGTAGGGAGGTGCTGGGCCAATGTAGAGCATGTGCAGTCCCCGACATCTAAGGGCGTCACTGACCTGTTACTGCTAAATCTTGGGTAGCTGAGCACCACTTGTCCCTCGAAGAAGTCGGAAAACACAGACTTGGGGGTTGCGTAACTAGTTAGCAGGCCAGAGTCTCATCCCTTACTGGAATTAACCAGACAGATCTCTCCACCAGCTAAGAACGGCCATGCGCCACCACCCACAGAATCAAGAAAAAGCTATCACTCTATCAATCCTGTCCATGTCCAGCCAGGAGAGGTTTCCCATGTGGAGTCAAATTAAGCCCCAGGCTCCATCCCTGGTGGATGGCAAGGGGCAGGGACAGGCCGTGGCTCACCTCGTGGCAGACCGCCCACCTGCTCCCAAGATCCATTGGAGCTGGAATTACTTCGGCTGCTGGCCTCCAATGGACCCTAGTTAAAGGACTTAAAGTGGCCTCATTCCAATTACAGGGCCTCAGAAGAGTCCTGTATTATTTATCATCGCTATCTCCCGGTCAGGAGGGGGTAATTTGTGCACCTGCTGCCTGCTTTGGATGTGGTCGCTGTTTTTCAGCCTCCCTCTTTGGAATCAAACCTGGATTGCCTATCACCAGTCACGGCAGGCAGGGGAGGGGGGGTCAGTGGTGATGGGGAGGGGCACACACAGGGGGAGGGCCTCCAGCACACAGGTTGATTTATGCAATGGAGACGCAGCTGGACCAGCGGGTAAACATACACAGGATCGCACCACCACAAGCACAAGGCAGTCCCTCGGCCCCTGGGATGCTAGCCAGCCTCGGCACCCTTGCTGAGCCTCCCTCCAGCTGGCCCCACCGCTGGCTCCCTGTTCAGAACCAAAGATTCACAGCAGCTGTGTTTCAGTTTTGAAAAGGAAAGAAAACTTTATTATTTATTATAGAAACCTAATAGAAACAGAAGAGGAATCTACACATAGATGAAGGTACTAGTAGGCAATAAGTGAGAATAAGGCAAAATTACATCAAATCGAGTACTTGCAACATCCAACCTCATCAGCTGGGGAAGCCCAGTGGAAACAGCCAGGCTGGAGTCCCGACTGAGAGGCCTGGGTGGAGCGTCCTCCCCTCAGGTGAGATTTCCAACTGACCATCCCCATAAGGGCCATATTTATAGGGCAAATGACAGGGTTTGAAATTAAACATTTGTGCAAGGGGCGCCTGGGAGGCTCAGTTGGTTAAGCGTCTGCCTTTAGCTCAGGTCCTGATCCCAGGGTCCTGGGATTGAGTCCCACATCAGGCTCCCTGCTCAACGGGGAGTCTCCTTCTCCCTCTGCCTCTCCCCCTGCTTGTGCGCACTTTCTCTCTCTCTCTCTCAAATAAATAAATAAAATCTTAAAAAAAAAAGAAATTAAACATTTGTTCACCCACATGCAGTTTGGAGCAAGCTACATTTCTGTGTTATCACAGAAACTGTTATATTTTCAAGGAGCCTGGGCTGTATGTGTCTGCCTCCCTTCCCAGATTCCATTCTGGGGGCCGGCAGAGCCTGGAGCAGAGCGGATATGAGACAAGATTTGTAGCTCTTGGCATCCAGAACAGAAGGGCCAGTTCTGACCTAGAGGCCAGATAATATATTTCAAACAACCAGGCTCTCAAGGTTATTCACACAGCAGGAGTCTTACAAACAAAGTTCCTTAGCCTGCCTGTGTACGTGCAGGTGCAGGTGGTCGGTTATGGGGGACAAATCATAGAAACAGCCATACAGAACACCCCCCACCTGCCATGTGACCCTCAGTGAAGGCTGTCTGAACCTCTATCTGTCTGGTCCGTCATGGAGTTGACACCCAGGGGAAATGCCTGCACTCGAGGTGGCCTGACCTGCGTCCGTGTCACTGCCGGCCGCAGCCAGGGGCAGGAGCGGGTGGAGAGAGCTGCTCCAGGTGCCAGTGGGACAGGGCACGTTGGGACAGTCCCCGCTGCCTGTGGCACGTGATGCGGGCAACCCTGGCACACACTCCCATGCAGGGGCCCCACACCTGAGGCCAGCCAGGCCCTGCTGGCCCGGCAGGACCCTCCCCTGACTCAGAGTGGGGTAGCGTGGGCCGCAAGGGTGGTCACATCAGCGGCCACTACCCGGGGAGGCGGAGCAGCAGCTGGGGGCTCTGTACCCCAAGGCACCCTCTGGGATTGCTAGAGAAGGCTCCCTCCCTGAGGGCACATCATCCCCACCCATTTGTATGCCCATCAGGCCTGTAAAAATGCCTTCAGAGACACCAGGGCCTGGGGGGTTCTGCAGCACGGCGAGCATGGGGCATCCTGAGCACTCACGGTCGGGGCCGCAAGGCCCGTGATGCCACAGCCTTGCCCATTCGCTTCACTGCGTGTGTCAAAATCTTATGAGAGCAAAATGCCCGTGCTGCCCGGAAGGGCTTGTGCTTCTAGCAAGCACAGGGGGACCAAGGCTCACACAGTCTATTCACAAAACAGGAGCCCTCAGGGGGCCAAGTGCCATGTCACTGCGCTCGGTCTGCCGTGATAATTCACACACCCACGCACAAGTGAGCTGAGGTAACACACAGCACGCTCCCCGCCAAGTCAGTCCCCCTGGCACGCAGTGGGAGGATTAGGCACGCTCCCCCCCCAGAGAGGGGGTGGGCATGCATCCTGTACCAACTCCACCTTCACTCTTTGGATATGCCACCAACAGCAGTGGCCCAAGAGGGGTCACCGGGAATGGGAAATGACACCACCATCACTCAGCCTCAGGCGCTTGAGGGACAACCTGGAGCGCTCCAGGGGTACCACGGAGGGCCAGGCACAACGTGCTCACACACCCAGGCCACGAGCAGTGTGGTGGTGGAACAGCCCTCCCGCCATGGGGAGGGCTACACGCAACGCAAGCCAAAAGGCACACGAGAGCGTCCGCTGTGTCTGGGGACCTGGTCCTGCTGATGCCATGAGGCAGAGCGTGGGAGGGCAAGGTCGGGCCAATGGGCAGGGAGGAGAGGTGAGGGGCCCAGGGCAGAGCGAGAAGAGCGGTCCCACGGTCCCACTCGCCATAAATGTCCACCGGTGCCTGATGGGGCTTCGGCCCAGCCCAGGAGAGCAAGGTCACCACATCAATTGGTGCATACACAAGAGGCCTGAGGGGAGACCAGCGAGGACAGCAACCCGAGGGGCCTGCTTCAGCAGCAGACAACCCAGGGAGGAAGACACCTGGTACACGGCAGGAAGTCTTGCAGGGTGGGGCTGTCGTGACTGCAAGTCGTGCCAGGGGTGCACAGGGTAGTGGACCCTGCCACCACCACCCCCTCCTCCCCCGTGCTGGGTGCTGGAGACCCCAGGTGGCACCGCAGCCTGGACTGCCTGGATGCATATGAGCCAGCACACAGGCCCCAGGCAGGCGGCTCAAGCAAGGGCAGAGTCGGGCTTGGCATTGTGGTCAAGCTCAGAGCCCTACAGCTATCCAGAGGCCCACCTTCCTCTGGAGGCAATCACCAAAGGGGAGCTATCTGGCAGCCAAAAACGCCAATTTCAGGGGAGACAATTACTCCGTAGGGTGGCAGGGCCTAGACACGGATCACCAGGCCCTCCTGGGACTGTGGCCCAGCTACTGGCTCCCAGCCCGACCCCATCTCCGCCAGCCCTGGAGCTCCCAGGGCCATCTGATCGACCGTAGGGATGTGGTACGGGGCAGATAGGACTGGGACTCGCGGGAGTTGGGGTGGGCCGGGTCCGCCCTTCCCGGTTCACCCATTTGCTGGTCATCTCTGAATTGGAAATTGGAAACAACTCCGCGGAGGCGCTTCCAATCGCCAGGGACCATGGCTGGGACTGGGGACTCTTCTCCCTGGCCCTCACCGGATGGCCCATGGCTGTCCCGACTCAGGGTTGAGACTTGGAAAAAATTCCGCAGAGGCACCTCCAGAGGACTAGACCTCACGGCGGATCCTGGCTGTGCTGGGTGGTGCCCTGACTGGGCCTCCGTTCACGCCCAGGCCGGTCCCCACCCCCGCAGCAGGACTCATAAAAATTGGTGAGAAAATCGAGCCTCACCACCGGGACCCCATGCGTGCCCGCTGCCAGCCCTATTGCGCCCTCCACGGGCCTCCCATAAAGCCTCAGGCCAGACCCCACCACTGACGCGGGGAAAAAATAGGTTACACCGAAGGCCTGTCCACCAGGGCCACGGCGGGATGGCACCTAGGCGCCCGACACCCTCTTCCATTCCTCCGCAGCGCCTCCTGTCGGTCCCCGCGGTCCCCGCAGGAGAAGGGGCACCGGCGGGCGGGGTCCACCCTCCCCGCGGCCCCACAACACTCCTTGGGAGCGTGGCGGGTGGTCGCGACGCCGCTCCCTCATAATCCTGGACATCCAATCTCTGGCAAGCAGATGATGAGCCGACACCTTGGCAGGAGCAGAACTATCACCCTAGCGTCGCCGGCCTTCTGTAACCCCACCTTGTGCACTGCGTCCAAATCCCATCCCTCGCCGACTTTCCTTGGCGCTCCAGAGGGGAGAAACTATAAAAAGCGGCCGCCAAGTGGCGCCTGACAAGCAGCAGGAACTTCAGGGGGACAGATCGAGATCACCAGCCAGTGAGGGCGCACAGTCTGCGGCCCCGACTCCCGATCTTACCCTGGTCCACTTTGGAGCCCTTCTCTCAGCCTAGTGCAGATGGAGGGCATCTGGTGCGGCTTCGGGGCGTCTGCCTTGGGAGCTCCTGGCTGGCACAGCGTGACCCCAGCAGCCCAAGGGAGACCTGGAAAATCTGGGCAGCTGCTTGGCTGAGGGCAGACTCTACACAATTCCAAGCTGGCCATTGCGGACGTGCACAGAAAATTCCCAGAAGAAAGACATCAGCAGGCCGTGGGCTCCCAGGCCGACTTAGAAATATTTTTGCAGGCAGGGACTGTAAAACCGAAATTACGGAAGTACTCATAGAACAGCCATGGAGGAATCGTTTTTATCCTATCATTTCAAACGGAGGAGGTCTTTCTGAGGCGTGCAAACAAAGCTCAGGAGACAGAAAGGGGGTAATTAATACATTTGACCACAGAAAAGCTTAGACAAATTCCGTCTCTGCATATGCCACAATGAAGTCCAAAGACAACAAGCAGGTATGGGGAACATTGGTGCAAATGCACATGTATGTGTTTGAGAAGAGGTAAATGTCAATGATGAACTGTTCTATGAAATTAAGAAAAAAAAAAGCAAGATATAGAACTTCCTTTGGTGTTAAAAATTGTTTTTCAAGTACGTGTATTTCTCTTTAACCAGGTATATGGACAGGCAAAGGAACTAGAATCGCTATACCAATTTCCAAAAAAAAAAAAAAAAAAATGGGAATCAAGTCACTTTAATGCTTATTTATAGAGGTGATAGAGATCCTGTGATGTTGGTAGACAGAGAGACACATTGATCAGTGCAATCAAACAGATTGCCCAAGTCCAACTAAATTTTGGCAAATGTGCCAAAGCCATTCATGGGAGGAAAGATGGCCTGCATCTCCATCAAATCGGAGGACAGTAATCAGACATCCACAGGCCAAACACACAAGCATGCAGGGAGGCAGGCAGGCACACAGACAAAGAAGCAAAAATCCTTTACCTAAATACCCACACCTCATACAAAAGTGAACTTGAAGTGGATCACACGCTTCAGTGGAAAATGAAACTAGAATGCACTTTAGCGGGATGGGGGGAGGATTCCAAGAGGAAAATTTGGGGATCTAGAGCGAGGCAAAGAGGTTTTAAGAGCTAACACCAGACACATGATCCATGAAAATAAACAGATATTGGAAATCATCAAAATGAAAAACCTAGGCTCTGCAAAACACCCTCTGAAGAGGACCAAACGACAAAGGACAGACAGAGGCCTGGGAGGAGGAGAAGGGGGATGAGATGGAAGGCTGAAAGGGAAAGACAAAAATGAGGAAACTCTTCTAGAGGTCAGAACAGGATCACTAGGTGAACAGAGGTACAATTCGTTCACATGGGAAGTCTGGTGCATGTCCAAGGCAAGGAAGAAGAGGACCAAAATTTTAGGGTTAGAATTTTTTTACTGTCGAGTCTATTAGGCAATCAAGTCAGAAAATCAGCTGGGCAGTTTTATATCTAATTCTGGATGGACATGAAATCTGGGGTTTGTAAGTTTAGAGTTTATAATTGATCGTCCACTGGTTATTAAAAAAATATAGCAACAATAGACACTGTAGGGCCCATCAAATTAAAGAAAATACTATGATGCCTCTATAAAAATTTCAGACATGCAGAACACCATCTTTTATTTTATCAACACTAGATGCCTATTATTTAGCCTAGCATGTTGCAAGAAAATTATGCTTGGGGCAATATTGACAATAATGCCCAGCATAACTATAGATTTCCCTGAGTGGCAAGAACAAGAAAGAATTACAAATTTATAGGATATGATCTTTATTTTACAGGCTGGGGTCCGCTGTGCATCTTTCACCCTATCAATATCCCTAAGTGGGTCATTGCTGCAGGCTGCCTGCTGGCCATTTGGTTTTGCCTGTTGCTCACTGGATACCATACTCATTGCAACTATGGATTCCATACTCATTGCAGCCATGGATACTCTTCCAACAGCTCCAGCTATTTAGCAACTGTGCCACTATTTTGAATTAAAATACTGCCTTCTGATTCAGATACAACTCCGCTGTCTGTGACATCCTCTGCTTCCTCTATGGATCACCGTCCTGGTCAACTTCTTGCAACTCAGGATTCACTGGCCATCACCAAGCCCAACCTCACCACCCCACCCTTCACCGTCAGCACCATCTTCTTGCTGGGAGACCTTCAGTCAATGGAGAAACCAGATACTAAGGGAACCTGATGAAGCAGTGGAAACCTTCACTTCAGTCTCCACAGGAATCAATGACAGTGTGAATTCTGCAGTTACGGAAGTTTACCAGGTGCTTGATGGTACTATGTAGACTTATACCCTCGTTCTTTATGAAAGTGATCTTTCCTTGGAAATGTAATCGATAAGGAAGTTAAACTGAGTGATTTAAGAAGGCTAACTTTTGGTCACTTGGTGACTGGATGTGGTACCTTGTTAAGAGTTCTTTGTGATGCTTAGATTGATAATATTAGGAATATGGTTGCTTAAACAAACTGGCATCTAAATTATGGTATAAACAAATGTGTATCAAAGGAATAATTCTCCCAAAATATGACTTGAGTGTTTGTGATTAAGATTGCAAGTGATGTAGAATCACAGGATAGATTGATATTTTTGTGAACTTTGATTTGTCGAGGGAATTAAGTTCTTTTTTTTTTTTTAAGATTTTATTTATTCATTTGAGACACAGAGATACAGAGAGAGAGAGAGAGAGAGCATGAGCAGGGAGAGAGGCAGAGGGAGAGAGAGAAGCAGGCTCCCTGCTGAGCCAGGAGCCCGATGTGGGGCTCTATCCCAGGACCCTGGGATCATGACCTGAGCCAAAGGCAGACGCTTAACCATCTAAGCCACCCAGGCGCCCGGAAATTAAGTTCTTAATATGAGTTAGGGTGTAAGTGAAATCACAGGGTGGATGGTTGTGTATCAAACTGATGATTTCAAGTCCACTTGTTTAAGACAAAGACAAAACAAGTTGTTTTTTTAAAAGTAAAGTTGTTGAGGGCACCTGGGTGGCTTAGTTGGTTAAGTGTCTGCTTTTGGCACAGGTCCTGATCCCAGGGTCCTGGGATCGAGCCCCACATCAGGCTCCCTGCTCAGTGGGGAGCCTACTTCTCTCTCTCCCTCTGCCCCCTACTCGTGCTTGCTCTCTCTCTCTAGTGCTCTCTCGCTCTCAAATAAATAAATAAATAAATAAATCTTCATAAAAAAGTAAAGTTGTTCGGATATAAGAAGAAAGTTGTATCAGGATGACATCATCTCATCTGCTCTAACCCATAAGAACACAAGAGTGCTGGTGCTGAGAAGTCTCGCTTACCAACGAGACCGTGTAGAAGCAACCGTTGCAAGGGAACATTTAGACTAGAAATACGGCAAGTTTCTGAGGATTCTTCAAGAGTATTCAGTCTGGGCAGGGGTCCATTTTGCTTTTCTAAAATAGCTGTCTGAAGACCTCGGGGCTATTAGCTCTCATCCTTAGCTCTGGTAAAGGGGACCCTTTTACTGGCAGTGGGGAATGCCAAGCAGCCACCTCATGAAAAGGATCAACCTGCCCACCAACACCACCTCCCACGGCCAATAGCAATGTGCCTTACCAACATGGCACTTTCACTTTTGTACTGGAAGCTGGACATGAGTGCTCACTCAGTTGGCTAAACTAGGTCTCCCCAGTATGAACTCATATAATGATACACATTAACTTAATATGGATTTTATTCCTTCCATCTCCACTTGCCTTGAACTCTAACGTTAGTTTGGAGTATGTTATCTGTTTATTGCTTCATTAAAAGATAATACCCTGCACACAAATGGCTTGTGAAATAGGGTTAAAATAATGGCTGGCAAAGAGAAGGTAACTCTCTGAGCATTCATTTGCTTCCCCAAACAAAACAGGCTATAAAGGCAAGATGTCCATTTCTGCAGGTAAGTGTTTAAAATTAAGCAGATGTGTCAAAACCCCAAAGGGACACACTGGTGATGTGGCCAATGCAGACCCTTGCCCAGTTCCACATCCCTGGCTCCCCTGAGTTACCTAGCTCTGGTGGGGAAGTAAGCAACCTTTCAGCCTACTGAGGGTGCTTCAAAGCCTATGGAGTTTGGGTCTGTCCCATAACTCCTGCAAGGCTCCAGGCCAGAGGGAACCCATATCCAAAAAGCTTTTTTTTTTTTTTTTTAAGGTTTTATTTATTTATTTGCGAGAGAGAGAGAGAGAGAATGAGCAAGGGGTATGTGCAGAGGGAGAGGGAGAAGCAGACTCCTCCCTGAGCAGGGAGCCAGATGCAGGGCTCGATCCCAGGATCATGACCTGAGCCGATGGCAGACACTTAACCAACTGGGCCACCCAGGTGTCCCTCCACATGTCTCTTATTAAATGAAACCCAGGCCAGTTGCGTCAGCCCAGCACAGCACATCACAACACAACCTGGCAGGCGGTCCAGCTTCCTGCAGCTCTGCCTTCAGAGGAAATACAGGACAAAGCTTAGAATGAGGCAGATGCCAGGGACACCAAATGGCCTGCTCCAGTGACCAGGCTCTCCCTACATCTGCCCTTTTCCAGATACATGGCCCACGTGTCAGGGGGCCTGAGCATTAGCAGGCCCCACCTGCTGAGCTGACTTTGCCTGCAAGAGGTGCTCGGGGCTTGTGGGGTTCAGGGAAAACCCCAACCACCTGAATGGCTTCAGAGAAAGGAAAGTCCACACCAAAAATATCCTTCTGAGGCAACAGATTTAGATTTGCCACATGAAGGCCCTCCTTGGGCTGACTGCCCGATCGTGTCACACACATCTCCACCACACAAGGTTCTCAGGTGTCTCTTACTGAAGAACACACAGATCATCCCTAGCTGTGCTGCCCTGGCAAAGGAGTCTAGGACCCCCCACCCCTCAGGCTTCCGAACAGGGGGAATATGCACTCTGTGTAGGTAGGAGCCTGGGGTGAGGCAGCTGGTAGACATCCACCAAAGCCCCAACCTATGAAACAGTCCCGATCCGGGGCTCTTGTTTAGGTCCCCAGTGCTGAGACTGCCCCCCCCCCCCACAGTCTGTAGCTCTTGAGCAGACAGCAGCCTGCACGGAGCACCCTCAGCACACAAAACTCTGGCAGATCCAGGGACAGCCAACAGAGCGCCTTCATGGTGTGAAAATCCCACATATCAAACATTTTTCAGGGACTGTTTTTGATACCAGGGACCTACAGGCCCCATTTTGACCAGCTTGTTGGATGGTGTCCATAGTTCCTCTAGAAATCGGTCAATGTTCCCAAGTGTCCTGTATTAGAGACCAGCCCACATCCCACACAACCTCCCCCTCCCCAACAGGAAGTCCAGACTCCTGCAGCTCCCACCTCAGGAGGCCCCTGTCCTTTGGATAATGTTGGCACTTGCAGTGGGGCACATGCTCCCAGCCCCAGACAGCATGAACCAGTAACTGGGCTTCTCCAGACCCTTGCTTGCCCTGGTCTGGGTCCCTGGCTCCCCCAACTTGGTGGCTTATGCATGCCCACCACTCACCCTCTGGGTGCAGGGACCTCAGTCTGGGCCCTGTAGGCCTATAGAGCATCTCCTGACGCCAGAGCACCGGCACAGGCCGCCGGGTGGAGTTATCCCACACCTGAAATTCCTTTGAGGTGGCATCTTTAAACTAGGGGCAGTCATCGTACTGTGGGCCTGGCTGCCTGACCCGTTCCTGGGCTTCTCGAGCAGCAGTGTTCCCAGGTGTCTCGTGGTGGAGGATGGCTCAGGCAGGAGGCCCCTGCAGGGTTCAGTGCCACCCCACCTGACCCTGGCGAGGCAAACCGGTTTCCTCCAGCTCTGCTTTCAGGGGAATGTGGTATCTGGCTTGGAATGAGGCAGAGGTCAGGGTCCCCACATAGCCTGCTCCTGTGACCCAGCCTCTCCACACAGCTGCCCCCTTCCATGCCCCTGGATCACCAGACCTGGGGGCCCAGGCAGGTGCATGGCAGCCAGCCTCGGCCTGCAGGGGGCGCTGCAGGCCCCTCTGGTTCTGAGAGGACCCTTACTACCTGA